>NC_081848.1:50566418-50877142 GCF_963259705.1 Myotis daubentonii | reverse complement strand
GAGACCTCGGAGCTGGAGTGGAGGATCTATGTCAGGACTGCGACAGGGAGGAGGACATGCTGACTATGAACAACGGTCCTCCCCTGCTAGCCTCCAAACGGATGCCCATGGGGTGAGCCTCTTGCTCTCATTTTAACATAGTGCAGCTATCAGTTGAATATACCATATGTGTTCACCTACTCTGAGAATTGAGTTGGGATAGAATATGGTTCCAAGGACAGTCAAACAATGAAAAACAAAACTACAATATATGTCATCTGAACCCAGTGACCACAAAGCCCTTTTGATTCACAGCTTAATTAAGAAAAACAATAAAGGAGCAGGATATGGTTTCATGATGGCATCCAGCCATGTTCCCCCTACTCCTCACTTCCCGTACAAGAAGCCTGCCGTCACTTTAGCACCTTCCCACCAAGACAATAGGCTCCATGTTTCCATCCAAGAACAGTCTGCTCGAAACAACAGATGGAGAAGCAGCGAGAGTGGGTGCCGGCCTGCAGGGCCACTGAGGACATGATGAATGGGTTTCCCAGATCTGCTATCAGCTGCTCCAGACGCCAAGGGTAGGGACTGCTCTTAGAACATGTTCCACCACAGACCCTCTCACCGGCACTCCGGGAGCGGGAGATGGGCCTACGCATTCCTAACCCGTGAGCTCAGCCTGGAGGTGAGCCAGGGAAAGCCACGGTGGACAATCAAGGCCAGAGGGTCTGAGCCGCTGGTTCTCACTGCTGCTCCAGGGAGGGGCCCTGGCAGTCCCAGGGGCGTTAAACACCAGCTCGGACTGGAACAATGGACTGTCTGATTTGGCCTTAATTAAATGATACAACACAGAAGACAGACCTCAGGGAGGCCATCGACTAAAACCTCTTATGTCACACCAGAGCAGGGAGGAAGGGAGAGCGGAATTCACGCTTTTGAGGACTTCCTATGAGACAGGAATGATTCTTTGGGTGTTAAAGCTGAAAGGTATGCTGTAATTTTTCTGCGTTACCGCTAAGGAAATGGGACTCGAGCCACTGAAGTGATTGGCCCAGAGTGACAAACTAGGAAGTGCAGGAGCAGAGATTTGACCCAGGTCCTTCTCAGGCTCTTCCCAGCATGCCCCACGGCCACACACAGGCAGACCTCTGACGGCTCCCGACCCTTAGCTCCCAACTATTTTGTCAGACCAGGGATCCTTGACCCTTTCTATGTCATGGTCACTTTGAAAACCAGGTGAAGCCTATGGATGCCTTCTCAGAATAATATATTTAAATGCATAAAACAAAATGGTAAAACATTTAACGTATCTAAGAATATATTAGATAATAGGTCTAACTGCAGGTTTAATACCTTATATAATTTCCAAATAGTAATGAGTGTATACCAGAGCTATATCTCTAACAACTGTCTGGATAAATGAAAATATCGTTGACTCCCATTGGTGACAAACCACAGGCACTCCTCATGTAGGTTTGCTGCTTACGTTCATGATTGGGGGAAATGCTACATGTCAGTTAGAGTGTAGTGAGAGTAAAGATTCCCTGCTCCCCCACCTGAGTTCACAGACTCCTGAAAATTAATAAAAACAAACACCAAAACCAAACAAAAACCCCTGTAACAATGAGATACAGCTACAGAATGGCCAACATCCAGATCACTGACAACACGAAACGCTGGCCCGATGTGGAGCAAGAGGACGGCTCACTCACTGCTGGAAGAAACGCAAACTGGTAGAGCCCCTTCGGAAGACAGTTTGGTGGTTTCTTACAAAACTAAACATACTCTTACCACACATTCTAGCAATCAGGCTCTTGGGCATTTGCCTCCCAAAGTTGAAAACTTATGTCCACACAAAAACCCACGTGAGCAGCTTTTTTCATAATTGCCAAAACTTGGAAGCAACCAAATGTCCTTCAGTAGGTGAGTGGATAAATAAATTGTGGTACATTCAGGCAATGGAATATCACTCAGCCCTCAGCAGAAATGAACTACCACGCCATGAAAAGACATGGAGGAATCTTAAATGCATATTACTAAGTGAAAGAAGTAAGTCTGAAAAGGCTATTTACTATATGACTTCAACTATATGACATTCTAGAAAATAATGTAAAAAGACTATGGAGAGAATAAGAAAAGATCAGTGGTTGGCTGGTTTGGGGAAGGGAGGAGAGGGATGACTAGGCAGAGCACAGAGGATCTTTAGGGCAGTGAACATACTCTGTATGGCATTATGATGATGGACACATGTCATTATACATGTGTCCAAACCCACAGAATGTTCACCATCAAGAGCGAATCCTCAGGTAAACTACAGATTTGGGGGATTCTGATGTCAATGTAGGTTCATCAGTTGTAATCGATGTACTTCTCTGGTGTGGGATGTTGAGAATGGGGGTGGCGATGCATGTGTGGGGGCAGTAGCATATGAGAAATCTCTGTACCTTCCCCTCAATTTTGCTGTGAATCTAAACTGCTCTAAAAAAAAATGCAATCACCAAAAAACCCCCCAAGAAACAAAAAACCCTCAAAACATACCAGACCAACATTGCCCTGAATTCCCAACAAGGAGAATTTACTTAAACCTTTAGGAAAGTGGGTTCCCTCAATTTGCAGATCTGAACATTTTGGTTTCAAAGTTGAATCTTAAAGCAAGTTAGACACATCTACCTAGCACATGTTTGAGTTTCTGGATTATTGTAATTGGAGAGATGGCAAAACAATCTGTTAACTATTTTATTTGAAACTCCCTATTTTAAATCTGTGTAAACACAACAAAATAAAGGAGATGCTGACACTGATATAAGGCTGAAAATGCCAGGCTTCACCCCAAATTTCAAACTGCCACATCCATTCATGGCACCAGGACATTAACTGAGAATCTCTCACTGGCAAATACAGAAATATGAAGTTCTAAAATCATAAATACCAAGTAATGCTGTTGTCCACCTTAAATATTTCAGGCATCGTTTCTTTTGAAAATAAAGGTAAGAATAATGTCTGAGCCTCCCTGTATCCTTAACACCCAATACTAAGTATTGAAAACATCGTGTGGTTGGAGGTACAATGGATTTCAAATCTTTCTGAGAGCAGCTGTCTACACCAAAGTCCTCAAACAAAAGTCAAACACCTGGGCACTAAAACCTCAGACCCCTGGTTTTAAACATTCTTGCATTCTTCCCTTTATGTCGTGGAATTCCTGAGTTTATTGCCCGACGTTCCAGGCAAGTCCTGATATTTATTGAAACTTCTGAAATTATTGCCTTGAAATTCCAGGCAAGTCCTTTATCCCAGTTAAGCCTCAGTTTCCTCATCCGTGAAGTGGGGATGATAATGCCAGCCCTTCCACCTCACAGTTATGGTGAGAAGCAAATGAGATACTGAGTGCAAAACTGCTTTGTGAGCAGAGAAGCTTCCTACCATTGTGATGCAGACTCCAGTGAACCATAAAGCCATCCAGAGTGATCTGGAGCTCCGGAGTAAATCTGAAGGGAAAAATACCAGAGGCTCCTGCAGCACGAGGAGGAATCATAAATCCACGCCACCCACACCTGTCGCCCAGCTCAGCAGCATCAGCAGAGAGGCCATGACCTGCTCTTCACGGAAAACCTTTCTGCCAAGAAAACGTGAAAACATTTCCACGTTTCACTGGGAGAGGTCAGACCTGTGAAGCCTCAGGTTTACAATTCCTTGCAAAGGAGCATAACCCACATGCTCCCCTCCTGCAAGGACCAGGGCTCATGCTGACCCCCAGGAGCCTCTCTAGGGAGAATGATTTCAAGGAGATGGTGACTCTCCATGTCCAGCGTCTGAAAACGAGCACGTGGACGAGGATGGAAAGGTAGACATGGGCTGGGTTCAAGCCACAGCCCCAGAGACCCGCAAGAAAGCATTTCTGCTGGCACCCTGAGAATGAAGCCAGGTTACAGCAGTTAGGAACAAGAGGAGAGGAAGCCATGGGAGCAAGGAGGATAGAGATGGTCATCCCCGAGAATCTGGTAGAGAAGGAAAAGAAGAAACAGTGGTGATGATACTGGTTTTCGTGAGAAGTAGGGTGGCTCCTTAAAGGAACAGGCTGAAGGGCAGAGAAGCAGACAAAGGATGGCAACAACTTAAGACAGAAAACAGGCTGGGCTTTCTAAAGAGGCTGTTCTGGTAGCACTAAGAGGCGCAGACGGCTTTTAAAAATGGGTCAAAAACCTTATGTCACAAATCTAAGAGGATCGTTTCAAGAAAGAGAAAGGGGTCATTAACAGCTGCCAGGACTTTAAGTGCTGTATGGGCATTTCACACATAACCTTCATCCCAGCCCTATGAGATAATAACTGTATTAGTATTTTTCCCATGTCATAGATGAATAAACAGAGGCTCCAAGAGGCCAGGTCACACTACTTAGTAAACAGTGATGCTGCTAATCAAGGAGAGTTCTTAAAATAAAGCCTAAGCTTGTTACAGCGAACCCCATGAAAGGCCCGTCAATGCTCTGCCTCCTGTCCCGCCACCGCCCCCACCTCCTCCTGGACCGCTTCCCCCTTTGCTCACTTCACTCCAGCTCCCTCTGGGCTGCCTGGCTGCTTCTTCCAACTAACTGAGAGCTTTCCCACCCCAGGCCCTTTGCACCTGCTGTCCTCCCTGAACAACCAGCTGTTTGCTGTCTGGCTGCTTCTCATCTGTAGATCTCAGTGTAAATGTCAGCTCCTTGGCACCCTGTCTGGAGCCAACGCCCCTCCTCCAGGTCCCGGTATCACCACATCTACAACACAATGTCTCTCTTGGGATATCATAAAAAAATTATCTCTGTGTGTTTTTGTTCTGTCCCGACTAGAGAGGAAGAAAGCTCCATGATTATAGGTGTCTTCCCTGCTGCCTTCATCCTTCTCTCTCGTGCCCAGCGAACTGACACTTAGCAGTCACTAAATGAGTGGGTGAATGAGTAAACTAGTAAACAATACTCCTTGTAGTGTTAAGGGCTACGGGCATTCTGGAGGATTTTTCCTTCCAGATCAGAATGCCCAGGTCTGCCCTAACCTGGGCAGCAGGGCTGGTCTCTGGGGAAAGAGTGGGCAGCTCGTCTAAGCCGTGACAAGCACAGGATGCAATAAATTCCTTTGGCCTGAGAAGGCTGTTATTCACAGAAGGGAGAGACTCCGGTCTACCTTGACTTTTTTCACCTCTGAGGTTGCACAATTCTTTCCATGAGGAAGTCCTATCACGAGGCTCTCCACTCAAAAGCCTCCTGGGACTTGACATCTCATTCAGAGTAACCGTCCTTCCAGGGCTCTCAAGGCCCACAGACCTGCCCCTCCCTGCCACTCCCTTCCTAGACCCTTCTCTTCCCACCACACCTGGCTCCTGCCAGTCCCATTGAACGCCTTGCTGTTTCGAGAACACGCTGAGCACACTTGCTTGTCAGCATCTCCGAGCCTGTGTTGTTGCCTTTGTTTAGGCCAGGGGTGGGCAAACTTTTTGACTCGAGGGCCACAATGGGTTCTTAAACTGGACCGGAGGGCCGGAAGAAAAGCATGGATGGAGTGTTTGTGTGAACTAATATAAATTCAAAGTAAACATCATTACATAAAAGGGTACGGTCTTTTTTTTCAATAGTTTTATTCATTTCAAACGGGCCGGATCCGGCCCGCGGGCTGTAGTTTGCCCATGGCTGGTTTAGGCTCTTCTTCCCTCAGAGCCACACACTCACATCCTCACTTCCTTTAGGCCTCTGCTCACATGTCACCACCTTCCCAGCACGTGCAACATAAAACAGCAACCATCTCTGCTCAGGGCACCCACGTCTCCCGCACCTTGCCGTATCTTCTCCCTAGCACTTTCCACTACACACACACACACCTGTGCGCACCTGCACGCTCACACATACTCAATGCCACACATCTTTGTTTATGCTGTCTCTCACTGAGAGAAACATGAACTCCAAGAAGGCAGAATTTTTGTCCGTTTTTTTTTATTTTCTTTTTATTGCTATATCCCTAGTGCCCGGCGTGTAGTAGATACTCAATGGTTTAGAGATGGCAATTTAAAAGAGTGAGTGGACCCATCGATTCCACTTCTGGAAATATACCCAAAGAAACCTGAAACACTAATTCGTAAGAATATATGTACCCTTATGTTCATTGCAGCGCTATTTACAATAGCCAAGATTTGGAGGCAGCCCAAGGGCCCATTGGTAGATGAGTGGACAAAAAGCTATGGTACATTTACATGATGGAATACTACTTGGCCATGAAAAGGAAAGAAAGCTTACTTTTTGTGACAGCATGGATGGACCTGGAGAGTATTATGCTAAATGAAATAAGCCAGTCAGAGAAAGACAAATACCATATAATTTCACTTATATGTGGAATCTAACAAACAAAATAAACTAACAAACATAATAGAAATGGACTCATAGATACAGAACAGACTGACAGCTGTCAGAGGGAGTGGGGTTTGGGGGCTGGATGAAAAAGGTGAAGGGATTAAGTAAAAAAGCAAACAAACTCATAGACACATACAACAGTATGGTGATTACCAGAGGGAAAGGGGGCTGGGGGAGGGAGAATAGGGTAAAGAGATAAATGGTGATGGAAGGAGACTTGACTTGGGGTGGTGAACACACAATACAACATACAGATGATGTATTATAGAATTGTATACCTGAAACCTATATCATTTTATTAATCAATGCCACCACAATAAATTCAATAAAATAAAAAATAAGAGTAAGTGGAAACAGCATGGTGGTTCCTCAAAAAGTTACACACAGAATTACCATATGACTCAGCAATTCTACTCCTAGGTATATACCCAAAATAACTGAAAACAGGAACCCAAACTGATATCTATTTGACAGTGGTCACTGGAGCATTACTCATAATAGTCAAGAGATGGAAACAACCATATCCAACAAATGAATGGATAAACAAAATGTGAAACATACATAATTATTATTCAGCCTTAAAGAGGAAGGGAATACTGACACATGCTACAACGTGGATGAACTTTGAAGACATTATGCTAAGTGATAAGCCAATCACAAAAGGACAAATACATCTGATTCCACTTATCTAAGGCACATACACTAGTCAAATTCCAGACGCAAAAGTAGTACAGTGATTGCCAGGCACTGGGGAGAAAGGAGAGTGGGGGATTATTGTTTAATGGATACAGTTTGGGATGATGACAACTGTTTGAGAGATGGATGGGGTAAAAGTTGCACAACAATGTGGATGTATTTGATGCCACTGAACTATGCACTTAAAAATAATTAAAATAATAAATTTTATGGTATGTATATTTTACCATAATTTAAAAAACCTATATTCAATTGGTTATTGGAAAACTTATAAGTATGATTGGAATAACTTGGAAATGTGAATCTACTTTTTCAACTGTAAATTTTATGAAATATAAATGCACATTAAGTATTTTTGATTAAAATTTAGCATACAAATTAAGATGTGCTAATAGAGTAAAATACACACCACAGTTCAAAGGCCTAGTACAAATATGTAAAATATCCTATTGATAATTTTAGTGATTACATGTTGAAATGATGATATTTTTATGTATTTTTAAATAATCAAAAATATAATTAAAACTTTTTTAAAGAAAGGAATGAGGTTCTGATACATGCTGCCACATGGGTGAATCTTGAAAACATCTTACTAAGTGATTCTGCTTATATGAAATATCTGCAATAGGAAAATTTATAAAAACAGAAAGTAGATTAGAGGTCACAGGTGCTGGGGAGAGGAAAGAATGGAAAAGTATTGCTTATGGGTACAGAGGTTTGGTATGGGGGAATGAAATATTTTAGAAATAGAAAATGGTGATGGTTGCACAACACTGTGAATGTAATTAATGTCCCTGAATTATACATTAAAAATGGAAAATTTTTGACTTGGGGAGATAAACACACAATGTAATATAGAGATGATGTATTATAGAATTGTACAATTGAAAACTATATGACTATAAACTGGTGTCACCCCAATAAATTTAATTAAAAAATAATTTTTAAATGGCAAAGTTTGTTATATAAAAAACCTATTATTTAGGAATGCAAATATATATATATATATATATATATATATATATATATATATATATATATATCTACATCCTTAAAGCCAGAGAAAGCAATAACCTACTATAGTAAACATTGGTGTGCCAGCTCCCTGGGTACTTTCTCCATGAAACTTTCCTGACTTGTTCTTCAGATTTGAACACAAAGGAATTATCCCAGGTGTGTTCCTCAGATGTAGACAGCTCTCCCTGGAGAAAGTACCTGAGAGTAGAAACCTTCCCACTGTGAATTCCCATGGACAAACCCTTGGCGATAGCCTGCTACCCTGTATTTGTATCTCTTCTGTCTCTCATAATACATGAGAGGAGGTGTGGGGTATGCCAGATGGCCATAGAACATGTCACATACAGGGGAAGTTTGGAGTAGGCTCTGAAATTAGAACATACTTGGTTTGTCTTTCCGAGAAGCTGCAAAGAAGCTTAAGGTGAAAAGCTTTTTATGTGATATAATTTCCTATGTGATACATCAGAGAATACATGTAAATACTATATTTACAACTTCCCTTAAGCATACACTTCTATAACTACATATGTTGTAGAGTACAATATATGTATTGGTGTATATGTTAAATACACCAATTCTGCGGAGAGCTCAGAGAGGACCATCCTATGTTACCTGAAGTTTGTGAGGCCTCCCACCCTTGTCTCTTACAAAAATGTATTGCTGAAAGGCCAAGGAGCAAAACACCCAATTACATGAACCCGCAGGCATTGGCTCTCTCTGTATACAGCTTGACTTCTGTCCAGTCCTGCTTCTCCCCCGCCCCATTCCTTTCATGGCTATTGATTGCTGGTGAACATCTTCCACTACAAACACTTTCTAAGCAACTGCTTTGGAAGAACTCAACCTGCAGACAAATACCTACTCTGCATCAGACATTCTCCCAGGTGCTGGGGAATCAGCAAAGAATATACAGACAAAAAGCCCTGCCCCCATGGAGGTCCTGCTTCAGGGGGGTTCCTGGGAACGCAGCGAGGGCAGCCCCTCCCATCGTCTTCCTGCCTCTCAGGCAGGTGTGATGGCTGCTTCAAAAGCAGGAAGAAGGATGCCCTGTGATGACAAAGTGACAAGCAAGAGGGAAAGCCTAGAGCTGCACTTTGCAATTCGAAAGCCACTAGTCACAGTAGCTTTTTGAGCATTTGAAATGTGGCTGGTCTGAAGTGGATCCGCTGTTAAAACACAGAATTTCAGAGACTTGATAATAATAATTTAAAAAAAAAGAACGGAAAATATCTCAACCATTTTTATATTAACTACATGTTGAAATTATAGAATTGTGGATATATTAGGTTAAATAAAATATATTATCCTCCTCGCTCATAGGTTGACACTTAACCACTGAGCCATGCTGGCCAAGCTACTATTAAAATAAATTCCGCCATTTCTTTGTACTTACTTTTTTAATGTAACTGCTAAAAATTTTAAAATTATACATGTGGCTTGCATTCTATTTCTATTGGACAGCACTGGCCTAGAGAATTACAAATAACATAGCCACGGAACCTCCAGCCACCATCTCTGGCCAGATGTCTGGTTAAAAAAATAAGCCCCCATTAACTGAAGTCTCTGCAGCCAGCTATCAGCTACTTACAGCGGAGTTACCTCCGTTACTTCCCTCGGAGAGGAGAGCGAACCAAGGACTGGGCCCAGTGACCAGCCCTGGCCCTGCCCTGGGGTGGGGGCTGAACTTAGCCTGGCACCCCATCCACCTGAGCAGGAGGGAGGCAGATATATGAACCCTAAGTGGAAAAATTCCCGGCCATGGAATACACTGATCATCAAGATAATTTTTATTATATATATATAAAAAAAAAGCAAAGCAGAGCCAGAATCTCTGATGACCCGGAAAGAGGGCAGCCAGGGGATTCCTCCCAGTCTGGGAACCAGAGCACAAAGCCTTCATGGTTTCCTTTTGCCCTGCCTCATGGTGCACATTTATTTGGATAATTTTAGCCAGAGATTCCCAAAGGCCCTGTGCACCCTGGGTGGGCCAGGAACTACAAGAGGGTTTTCTTTTTTTCTCCAAGAAAAAGAAGGCCCAGCCCTTCAGCCCCCCAGGCCTACTGGCTGGTTTCCCCGTCCCCCTTGTAAATACCACAGTAGCCAGATGCAAGTCAAGACCCAGACAAGGCTGTGGTCATCATCCCACCACAGGAAAAGGATGCTCAGATGCAAATTTGGAGAGAGGCTTAACTACAGAAACAAAGGGATTGGCCGGTACTGGCTCACCCAGTACAGCTCCAGAACGAGCTACAGATGTTATATAGGACACACTCTGTACAGCTCTTGAGCTGCAGAGGTCATTCACCCAGTCCCTGAACAGCTTCCCTGCGCCAACCCCTGTGCTGGGTGCTCAAGACCAAGGGATGAGCCAGACATGGTCCCTGTCTTCAGGTTGCTTACAGTGAATGTAAAAGAGACACACACACACACCCCCCCCCCCCCCCCCGCCAAAAGCAATCAATGAAGGACACTGGTCAATGACATCTGGTCGGACCAGACTCTGGGAACCCAGACTAGGAATGGCATAAAGAAGGGGGAAGTAGAGAGGAGGCCAGGAAGGGCTTCTTGGAGGAGGTGGTGATGTTTACTAAACTCACTCATAAAGAGAACAAGTTAGCTAAGCCAGAAACAATACAGATTCCCCCTGGGCCAGGGCTTTAAGCTCCCATTCTTTGATAAAATTTTGAAGAGCAAAGTATACACTTGTATTTGTTCCTCTTTTAAAGAACATTCATCTTCACCGATAAAGTAAACTTCTTTTTCTGTTGTTGTTCCTCACCCAAGGGTATTTTTCCACTGATTCTTTTTAGAGCTAGTGGAAGGGAGGGAGAAACATCAATGTGAGACCCATCAAATGGTTGCCTCCCTCTTGTGCCTCCACCAGGGCCAGGGTTCGAACCCATAACCCAGGTACATGCCCTTGATGCAGAATCACACCCAGGACCCTTCGGTCCATGGGCCAACACTCTAACCACTGAGCATACCGGCCAAGTTTACATTAAGTAAACTTCTTAATGAAACCATGTGTATGCAACTATTTTTTCAACTACAAAGCACTATGCAAATGTTGGGTGGTAACACTAATGAAATTGCTGTGACTGTGATCATAGGCAGGCAGATCCCTACCATATTCCTGCTGGACTGCTCTTCACGCAGTGGCTCTGTTCAAGGCCACCAGCCAGACTCCAGGACTCAGAGGGTGTCCCTCCCAATGCCTCCTTGGCAAGGCCAAGGAAATCCAGGTAGCCAACATCCCACACTGGCAGCTCCCTTTTACAGCAGGACTCTTCGTAGCCTGCTCCGGCACTACTAGTGGGCGTGTCCACAGGAAGAGCCCCTGGGGGCAGATCTTGACCATGCCTAGAATACTGTCAGTATCATACTGTCAAAGGTATGACATATCTAAGCTATCTCATAGCCACGGTTTCATGTTCATACAGAGCACGTATGAGGAAGTATACAGCAACTCTGTTTAAAGTGGCAATAGGCTGGAAGCAAGCTAAGCAGTTAAATAAATTCTGATCTAGCCATAAAATGGGAAGCCTTAAAAATAATAAAAGGATTCCCTAACCGGTTTGGCTCAGTGGATAGAGCGTTGGCCTGCAGACTGAAAGGTTCCAGGTTTGATTCTGGTCAAGGGCATGTACCTTGGTTGCGGGCACATCCCCAGTAGGAGGTGTGCAGGAGGCAGCTGATCAATGTTTCTCTCTCATCGATGTTTCTAACTCTTCTATCCCTCTCCCTCCCTCTCTGTAAAACATCAATAAAATATATATATTTTTTAAAAATAATAAAAGGATTGATTAGTGGCCCATGAACCTGATACAAAGCAATCTCTAACATATAATTTTGAGTGACAAAAAGCAAGATACACAACAAATATGTGTGAAATATCCATTAAAAATAAGGCACACACACACACACACACACACACACACACATGCCCATGTAGAGGCTCCCAGGAAAGGCACAGGAAATGGGACCCTGGCTGCCTCCCGGGAGGGGACCTGGGGAAGACATTTCTTTCCACAGTACATTTTCTTGTCCTGCTTGAATTATTTTCCTATCATTAGCATCATTTCTTTTTTTTAATTATAGGAAACTAATTTTTTTTTCTTAAAAGGACAAAGAAGTCTTTATTTATAAATGTATTAATAAAAAGAACTACAGTGAACCCAGATTAACCACTTCCTATGAAGACAGTAAAAAAAAAGTTTTTTTTCAATTCAGTTTAATATTGTTGAGAATTGAATTTACTCAAGTTCAAATATAATATCCAACGCACACGTTCATGCACACCCACATACTCCGTGTGGAGCTGTGGTGACTGGTGTAATCATTAGCACAGCCTGACTGGTAATCTAGGCTTGCCCGTGTCTAAGGTAGCAGTGCCAGGAGTCCATTGTCAGGTAAGTGGACAAAGGCAGAGTTCATCTAAGATTCTTGTTCAACTGGAACAGAATTTCACACCCTGGAGACCATCCTCTGCTCTATTCGCAAGTGTCCATATTAGGTAAAGCTGTACTTGATATGGCCCAGCCGGTGCATGGAGCTTTGGGGGCTGTGGTGGGTGATTTCAGAGGCCTGGAATGTCAGATAGGCTTATCTAGGCCAGAAGATAGCAGACTTCCTCTCCAACTTCACCCTCCCAACCTCCCACCCAGCTCCCTACCTCCCTCTGTAGCTCAGGAACCACATAATGAGTTGGGCTGCATGCATGACCCAGTCTGGACTACCCCCCACTGAGGAGCCACTGCAGAGGCAAAAATGGGCAAGGGTCAGGTTCAGGAGCAAAAGGTGTGGGGTGACCCTACTGGATGCTCACAAAATGCAGACATTTCCTTTTTACGAATGAATGAAAGAGTCTCCATTATACAGGTTGGCCCCATTTCTGCTGGTGACAAAAGAGTCCATGACTCATTTCCTGCACGCATGTTGTTATGGCAATGATATACAAATGGCTTCTCCCCTGAATCGGTTACCTGTAGTTAATGAGCCACCGCAGGGAGACTTGTGGAAAGAACCCAGGACTGGGACTCGGGGCTCATCCCCGATGGTCGCCCAGGTCCTCTGTGTGACTGCAGGACCCTGTCTTCACCACATGGCCCCAGGAGGCCTTTCTCTCTGGTCTCCTCCTGCCACCCACCCATTCTGCTCTCTCTAGCTCCCCCCTCTCACCTCTCCCCACAGGTATCTTCATTCCCTTTTCATGAGCAACACTCTACCTCGCCTTGTGCTCCCTCTAGCTCTTCCCCAGCAATGCCAAACTCCTATTTACCTGTCAAGCCTCAAATCATACCACCTCTGCCGGGAAGCATTCTAGACTACCCCAATCACACAGATTCCTGTAGAACTGTGTACACACCTCTCTAACAGCACTTAGGATATTAATGATAATAATGGCTAAACATGTACTGATCACTTACTAGTACGTATGTACTAGCAGCACTTCTAAAACACTTTACAAAACTAACCTTCTTTAATTTTCACAGTCACTTCATGAAGAAAGTTCTTCATTCTACAGAGAATGCTACTGAGGTTCAGAGATTTAAGTAAGTTCTCAGGGCCACAGAGATATTAAGTGGCTGATGGGTGCCTAGACAAGTGCCTGGCACACAGTAGCTGCTCAATAATTATTCACCTCATAAATGATTAAGTGAACAAATACAAAAATAATGGCATTTCTGTCTCCTGTATAGAAAGTTCAAGTAAGAACTTCTTATTAGTCTTTCACACCATCTCCCCTGTTGAACACCTACTAATGTACAGGGCAAGGGAAATATATAACAAATGAATGAGCAAAATAAATAAGTAATAAATAAATAAATAATAAATAAATAAATAAATAAGCAAGCCAGCCAATAAATGGAGCCCAAGTCCTGTCAATGCCACCCACTAGCTTCAGACAAACGGCTTTAGCTTGCTGGGCCCAGTTTGTCACTTGTCAAATAGAGTGACTGTACACAGCATTCTCTCAAGTTCCTTCCCTCAAGGTACACTGCCCCGCCAGTGTGGCTCAGTGGTTGAGCATCAACCTATGAACCAGGAGGTCACAGTTTGATTCCTGGTCAGGGCACATGCCCAAGTTTCAGGCTCCAACTTCAGTAGGGGGCGTGCAGGAGGCAGCTGATCAATGTTTCTCTGTCATCATTGATTTTTCTCTCTCTCCCTCTCCCTTCCTCTCTTTAAAATCAATTAAAAAACATATTTTTTTAAAAGGTACATATAAAATAAATGACCAGACTCCATGATTTTGTGGTTATGGTAACTCTCATACTAAATTACATATCGCATTTTCTTCTGGGCATTTTTCCTGGGAACATTACACAATTGGATGTGGCATTTGATCCGGGTACTGCCCTAATACAGAGCCAATAGCGGACCTTAAAGAGTACATTTGGCCTGATCCTTGGTTCATTCCAAGGTTCATATCCAAACAGATCACACCCAGGGAAAGAATTATTAAGTGACTGGCAAAATCCTCGTAAATAATAGTTAATAACAAACAATGATCCCAAGTTAGAGTATGCAACCAGCATCTAAGCCACTTCAGTGACCTTGCAGGTCCTTCTTCCTGTCCCTGGCACCTGAGGCCTTCTTCTCTAAACAGGTCCTGGTCACCGATCTCCCCCCACAATCACCACCAGCACACCCGCCCACACGCATGCACACTCACACACACTGCTGGCATGAAAGGAGCAGCACGGTGCTTAGCACATAGTAGGGACTGATAAATGCTTATGAAATGCTAAAGCCCAGATCCACTCCAGATGGGGCTGAAATGTGTCCACTTCAGCGCAAGGTCAGCGTCCTGGCTGAATTTCGTTCATTCCTACTCCACCTGTGGCTAATCAGGAGCTTGGCTGTTTGCCTGGGACCTGACACACCTGTGTCCCATGACGAGCCACATGCATGCTAATGCCAAGCATTTCTTGTTTGGCTAATTAACGCTCAGCCAAAGGGTCCCTGAAGGAGGCGTGTGAGCAAGACGGTGTTCTCATTGAAGAGCAGGAGGACCGTGTTCTGTGTTTTGCTTGACTCAGAGCGCAGAGTATAAGTGCCAGGCTCTTAGAGCTGAGCACACCATCCATGTGAATCCATGATGGAAAGGGCCCCTACGGCAACCGGATTGCAAGTAAACAGGCACTGCAAAGGACACCTGTTGTTTATCTGTCTCTCCCCTCATGTCCTTGAGGACCTGCTCCTCCCACCTGTCAATCAAGTGATGCTTGAAAGGGCTGCCAAAGACAGCAGTCAGGTCCCCTGGCTTTGGCCACAGTAACTGGCTCAGAGGTGAGCCTACAGGGATCCTTCCCTGGGACTTTTTTCAATATTGAGCAGGAAGAGAAAGATTCTAGCCTTTTGTGTCACAGTGCTATAAAGATATGAACTAGAGCAGCGGTTCTCAACCTGTGGGTCGCGACCCCTTTGGCGGTTGAACGACCCTTTCACAGGGGTCGCCTAAGACCATGCTGCATATCAGATATTTACATGACGATTCTTAACAGTAGCAACGTTACAGTTATGAAGTAGCAACGAAAATAATTTTATGGTTGGGCCACAACATGAGCAACTGTATCTAAAGGGCCAGAAGGTTGAGAACCACTGAACTAGAGGCTACCAATATGGGAAAAATCTGTTTGTTTGCAGGATGGAGGAATGGAGCCAAAGCAAAACAAAACATCCAAAGATAGATGGAAGGAGAGGGGGTGGGATAGACTTGGAGTGTCTGGACCTTCCTGTTTATACGAATTACGGCTTTCCCTGTGTTCTTTAGGGTAGTTTGAGGTGGGTTTCTGAAATGTGCAGCTAAAGTGGACTCACACAGTCACACTGTACTTAGAATTCATTTTCAAATGTATTTTCTACTCTTCAGGTAGTTTTTATGAGGTGGGCTATCCCACATTTGTAATGTCTTTGTTCCTCCTCCTAAGAAAGGTGTAAAAATTCCTGGGCCAGAATCACTCGTACTCAGCCTCACTCGCTGAAGATGTTAGTTCTTCCTCTTTGTATCGCAGGCACCAATGGTGGCCTGCCAACCACTGGATGTGAGGACTCTTCTGTTTCAAGCCACCAAAGCTTGTAAAAGAGGGGCTGGCCAGACAGGCGAGGCAACCAGCTAGTCCTTTTTAAAAGAGGGACATTTACATGGTGGTCAGCCCTCCATTCCATCCCTCTGCCGGCTGACGCCCTCTGAAGGTCTGTCTTCAGATCTCCAACAGAGTTCCCCCCAGAGCTAGAAGGGGCAAGGCATTTCCTGATAAAATAAGGTCTCTGAAAATGTTCCCAGAGAACATTGCAATCCAACCACCTGACTTCTATGGCACCTTTCTTTTTTTCCTCATCTGAGGATGATTTTTATTTATAATTTAGAGAGAGGAAGAGAGAGAAAGCGAGAAGTAACATCAATCGGTTGCCTCCCGTATGCTCCCTGACCGAGGATCAAACATGTAACCTAGATACGTGCCCTGACCAGGAATCGAACCCACAACCTTTGGTGTATGGGACGATGCTCCAACCAATCGAGCCACCTGTTTAACAGAAAGCCACCATGTGCAAGTACTGAGAACGGTAATGCTTTTGAAGCTAAAAGCTTCCCCTGCCTCTATGTCTGAGGAACTTGTCCAGTGAACTATGAACCACGAAGTTACAACAACTAGGAAGGGAGGTGCTGGGCGGGGCTGGCACCAAGGATACAGGCCCCACTCCTTTCTCCCCCCTCCCTTTCTTTAACACTTCCATCTCCTCGGTATACGGCTGAAGCTTGGCAGGTTATGGGCAGGGTGGCTAGGGTGCTCTGGGCTGAAGCGCTTGGTCTGATGCAATGCTCTTCCCATGCCCCATACAGCTGCGCGTCCCAGCCTCAGAGGAGCTTGGCAGCTGTCTCCCCAGGGGCAAGGGAAAGCCGCCGTATCCCACGGTGGACTCAAAGGCTCCTCATCACCAAAACAAACACACAACAGTCCCGATCGCCATGGAGAGTTCAATCCTCTTGTCTGAGATTGGCACCGACTGGAATTCCAAGAGCTCTGGCTGCGCTATCTCCTGTGAGGTCTAAATACAGCATGCTCACTTTTAACCTAAACATCCAGTCTGGACCAGCGCCCAGGGCGGACAGACCCCAAGGCCCGGCCAGGAAGTCTTGATTCCTGGCTGTCCATGAATCGATGGGCACTGCAGCGTTACCTGAGATGGGATGTGCTGGTCAGTCCCATTCACAGATGCTGTTATGGCCCAACAGTGGGGGAAGCAATCAGCTTGTGGAGGGTTAACCACAATCATGATCCAGAGCAGAGAAATGCATGCTGGGGGAGAGGTGGGGAGGTAGGGAGGTTGGGGAAGAAGAGAAAGAGGGAGGGAGGAAAAGGCAGTAAGGACCAAAGACCTATTTCTTAGCCAGTTAAAGTCAGGGCATCTTTCTAAAATGTTTGCTCCCGGGGGAACACAACTCTCTCATTATGCGTCTCCATGGAATTTAGGGCTTAAGCTCTAGGATCAGATCAAGGTTGCCTTCTAATTATGTGACCTTGGGCAAGACAATTGACTTTTCAGTGTCTATATCTCTAAAATGACCCAGTGGACTACTGTGGGTGTTCGATGAAACTGTGTACATTAAGTGCCTAGCACACAGATGTTGCTCAATAAATAGCAGCTACTAGCAGTCGTCATAGAAGTAGAATAATACCAAGCATGCCTTTATTTTCTCTTCCTTGGAGAGGGCACAAGAAGAGTTGTTAAGCCACCATGATAAGATGGAAACTCCCAATCCGAATACGTTCGGGCAAAGAAAACCTGCAACTGAGAAGGCAAGAAAACACACCCACACCCACTCCTGTTGAAAACCTTAGACTGTCCAAATGGCAACAGCTTCCTACCCTCTCAGCAAGTCAGCCCACACGCCCCACGAGGGTAAGAAACGCCCGCACGCCGGTCCCCTTACCTTGGTGTTCACGCACGACTTCCCTCGCTTATACTCCTTGTGGGATCCACGCTTGTCCAGTTTGTGCCACAGCGCTTTGGCCTTCCAAGAGGTCACTTTGGACTTGAGCTTGGAATAAAAGTTCCTGTGGTCCAGGGGGTCTAGGTCCAGGTGCCGCGTGAGGATGTTGAAGGCCTGGAGGGTGCCTTTGCATGTGGAAGCCTGGACAAAGTTCTCAAAAATCTGCCCGGCCTGGCTCTGCTTCTCGTCCTCGTTTTCCCCCATGTTTCAGGAGCCGCGTGGCGCAGTGGTGAGGAGAAGACGGAGGAGGACACCATGAAGGACCCGGAGCAACGTCACACCTGCAAAGGTAGGCGGAGGCAGAGGTGAGCTCCAAGGGTGGGCAGGGATGAGTGCGGGGGGAGCAAATAAAATTCCTTTAAGGTGCTAACCAGAATACTTCATGCGAAACATAAAAAAAATCCATAGAAAATGTACAACCGTACTGTCTACCCTGGCAATGCTGCCTGCTGGCACCCTCTCCCCACTCCTCTCACTGGCTGACAAGAACCAGGTAGCTCCGAGCTATAGCTGGCTGGTGTCAACATTACCTGGTCAATTTTGCTGTGAGCCAGATGGTTCTAGAAATAGTAACTAGTCAAAGGAAAAAACAACAACAACAACAAAAAGAAAAGCACTCTAGATTTATCACCATTAAAATTCTATAATTCCTGCTGCAAATTCGTTGCCTGATACAATGCCACCTGGCCACACATTAGTACACAGCCCCCCCCCCCCCCAAAACCCAAGCACATGCCTCCCGAGGTCCCATGACCACGTCACCTGTTGTTAGACATCAATCTTTAAGTCTCTTTCGTTGGTTACCAGAGGACAGGTCTTTCTCCCATACAGACAACAGCAACTTCTCTCTGTTCCTGGTGTCTGCTGGGCTCACAGCATCGACCTCCCTCGGAGAAGGACAGGGAGGCACGTGGGTCCCCTCCTGTGCAGAGAGGCGCCTGTGCTTTGTAAGCCTGAGCCGTGAGCTCTTTGGAACAAGTGCTCGGGCTGACGGGAGGAAAAATGCAATGGGTGTTCATTCGTGTCACAAAAATAGCTTGCCTGGGTTTTGGCCACCGTCCTTTCTCTCTGTACCACTCTAACCTCAGGCATTTCTTGGGAAAGTCATTTAAGTTTCAAAGGAACAAAAATAAGTTAGAGCTGATTTTCCAAAGCACCAGCTATTTTTCTAGAATCCAAAACTAGTGCATGGAGACGAGCAAGGAGGAGCTGGGGCCTGCCCCGCTGTCAGGAGGGCTGGAGGGGGCTGTGCATGAGAGGATAGGGCACACCGAGCTGCCCCAGACGGAGGCCTGGCAGGGGGAGGTCAGCAAACACAGCGACAAGGCCCTCAGGCTGGGCGGCTTCCCACTCTCCAGATGGGAACACTATTATGGGTGCATTCGGATTGCAGGCTGGCTTTATAATACTAAAAGCAGAGAGAGACCGGTGTTTATCCTCTCCCTTAGTCCTTTACTCACTCACTCAGCAACAATTACTAGTGTCTTAGCAAGAGCCACGCATCACCCTAGGACAGGGGCAGGGTACATCCAGCCTGTGGGCTGTATAAAGCCATCAAAATCATTTGGTCTGGCCCTGCCAAGGCGTTAGGGGCGAGCTAATTAAATGTTTGACCAAATATAGCCGGCTAATTTTTAAATTGGTAATCTTGTATGGCCCGAGAATGATGTCATAAATAGCCAAACGGCCCTTGGCAGATAAAAGGTTCCCCACCCCTGCCCTATGTGCTGGGAATACAGAGTGAGGGAGACAGGCACCTAAAGAGTTGATTACAAGACGATGGGCAAGCCCTTGTAGAATACGAACACAGTGCGCCCAAGCCCAGAGCAGGAGGTGGCCAGCAGAGCCAGAGGAGCCCTGAGAGGGAAATGCCAAAATGCTTTCTAGTTTTCACTAGATAACTGGGGATGTACGTTTAGGTCCATGTAAACACCACACAAAGGTGTGCCTTCGGAAAGAGCCAAGACAGCTGCAAGAACGACTGCAAGTTCAACTCGCTAGGAGTTCAGGATGCGTGACAAGGGGTAGTGGGGACGCCCAGGGCAGATCATGGAGTGAGCCCTGGTGTACAGGACATGAGCAAGGGCTGAGAGAAGTTTTGGGAAGATGAGCGGCCAGGGAGTGGACTGGAGAAGGAGGCAGCTAAGTGGCTGCCCAGGTGACAGTGAGGAAGGCAGGGGAGAGCAAGGAGACAGCTCACCCGTGAATCCTGTGTGGCAGCCTGGCTGAGCTCCACCTGCAGGGAGCAGCTTGCTGGGGACAGACACGCTCTCCAGACACCAGACTCCCAGATACTGGCAGGGGAGGGGGCACGGCAATAGAATAAGAGCCCGCCCTCTTTCCCCAAGAGCTCCTGCACCATGCTTGCACCTTGCTTGGCTGAAGGGAGAACAGCACGTTCCCTGACCCAGGCCTCGCCAAGTTCCACTCCTCAGCCGGCCCTCCATCCTCCCTGAGAACGTACCTGGCTGCTCTGGTCCCTGCAACTCAGCAAATTCAGCAGACTTGGAAAGCTGGCCCTGAGCATGCCTGGCACTGGTACGGCGTTTTGTTCCTCACAGATGCCCTCCCAGCTTCTTTATTGTCCGAGATGCTCACTTTGGCATCACTCACATAAACGCTGCCTCCTACTGTGTTTCAGCTTTCCCCCGTCCAACACTTGCCACCCAGAGAGCATAAACAGAGAGCAAGGCTCGTTTGCTTTACAGAGAGTATTAATATCCTCAGTCTTTATCTTTGGAACCACTTCTCTGCCCGGCACTGAACAAAAAATGCAGTCGCTGACCGGCAAATAGAAAAGGACTTGGAGCCTGCAGTCCTTTCCGAGGATGGGCGGGTGGTGCAGAGAAAGCCCCAGGCCCGAGTCCAAAGCTCAGCCTGGCCCCTCACTGCCCACATGGCCTCGCACAAGCCACAGAAGTCCTGAGCCTCGGTGGCTTCTTTTGTAAGAGACAGGTGACAGCTGCACCTTGCAGGGCTGCTGGGAAGGGCGGGATACACGAGTGACAGCAGAGCCTGGCTCCGGGAGGCACTCGGTAGGTGTGGAAATGTGTGCTGTGCCCATGACATGGGGCGGGTTTGCATCAGGGAACTCACCAGTTTGAAAAATCGTTCTGTAAATCAGTTCTGCACGTAGCCAACTCCGCCTCGTCTAAAATGGTGAAGTGTTTAGAGGTATCAAGCCAGGCCTGACTGCCAGAGAATCATTTACAAACTGGAAGAACCTGTCTCCTCCCAACCCCCGGCTGCCTCTTCTCCTCCCCACAAAAGAATAATGCACAGCTTAATCTTAGGCCTCCAGTAGACAGAGCCAAAGGTGGTGCTGAGGGCGCTGGGTGGGCGTGGGAGCTCGAGGAACCAGCTCTTATCTGGAGTGAGATAAGGGAGGTGGAGGGAGACGGCCAGACAGCAGAAGATAAGCGCTGCCTTGGACCATACCCCACAGCCCGTACCAGGCTCTGACCTGCCTCCCTGATCTCAAGGGTCCAGCCTCAGCCTTTAAAACCAGTTAAGTCCAAGACCCTAACAATGACTAATACCCCTGTGGGTAGGCTTCTCACAGAAGAACAGCAGAATATTTAGAGTCTGGCAAACTCGGGTGTGGATCTGGTCATATGTTCTTGCCATGTGACCAGTGGCGTGTTATCTAATCTATCTCAGCCTGCGTTCTTGTGTGTAACGTAGGGATAACACTCACTCACTCACAGGGCTGTAAGGGTTACTTTAGACCATGCAGGTGAAGTATTCAGCACCTGCTGGCTACATGATACCCAGCACTCATTACTGAATAGAAGAATTTCTTACAGGCCCTAACCTTATCAAACCAAAAGAAAGAGAAAAAGGAACACAATTGATAACCACTAGGACTAGCTTCCCAGATTGAGGAATTGTATACTTTAAAACTTTAGCTCTAGCTGGTTTGGCTCAGTGGATAGAGGGTCGGCCTGCAGACTGAAGAGTCCCGGGTTTGATTCCAGTCAAAGGCACATGCCGGGGTTGTGGGCTCCGTCCCCAGTAGGGGGCGTGTCAGAGGCAGCTGATCAGTGATTCTCTCTCATCATTGATGTTTCTCTTTCTCTCTCCCTCTCCCTTCCTCTCTGAAACAAATTCCTCTCTGAATTTATGTCTGTATAAATTCAGGCTGTGGCCTTTCAATTCAGTTCAAATCTACTTCCTATCTGTGTCCCCTTGGACACCTAACTTAACTTCTGGGTTTTAAGTTCCCCGTATATACAGTGGGGAAACATAGACGAGGACATCTGGGTAATGACCTGAAAACATACCTGGTGCGAGGTGGTTTTATTAATGAAATGGAAAGGCTGACTTAGAAGGGCTCTGGGAGTTTGTGTCCAAGCTTCAAGCTTTTTCTTCCAGAAACTGGAGTGTCATATTTTTGGAGGTTACCCCTTTCCTTCCCCAAAAGGAGAAGGTCAAGGATGAATTAAACCAGAGGATCCTGGGAAATAGCTCTTGTTTAAAGTCTTTCTTGTCAACCACCCCCCAGCTGTTGCCTTTTGGGAGTCTGATATGCAATATAAATAAAACCAGCTACCCCCCAAAATATGAAAGGTTTCTGCATTTTTCTGGGAAGAAACAAGATGTGATGCTTTAGTTTCCAAGAATAGCCTTGAAGCAATTTGGTTTTTGCCAACTGAAGTCCCTTATTTGTGGTTCTGCCTATGTGACTTCATGAGTCACAGAGCAACTCCCTTTCCCTGCCTCTGGCTGCTACAAACTAAAACTCCGTGACACACTAGTGATGGGCTTGGCTCATGGCATCTGGGAGACAAGTGCAGGTTTATGCAGAGTCCCTGAGCACCTCTCAAGTTAGAGAAAGAGCCTCCTGGCTGAAGAGTTGCCAGTGCGCTCACATTTGGGACTGTCACGCCTTCTCCTTGCCTGGGCCTCAGCACCTGCCAAATGACATCAAATGGTGTGACCAGGTAGGTGGTGGGTAAACAGTGGAGCCCTATAAAAACTGAAGGAGGGCTTGAGGGACCCTGGGCAGAACCTTCCCACAAAGCAGCAATTCGGCTCAGGAGAAAAGCTCAACCCTCAACCCCACCCTCAAGGATTACAGATAAGATACGTTTCCAGGTCAATGCAATCTAAAAACTAGCCCCTCTTGCTACTGACACTAACAAACTCCCCATTCCAACGTATCACCTCCCAGGTGTACCTCATCAAGAGGCCGCTGGGCAGGGCCGGTTTCCTTAGCAATGAAAGGAGGGTGCTGCCCCCCGTGTGCTCACACAGTGGCTGGAAGGACTAGGAGCGCTGGTTCTGTGCCTTGAACATGGAAGACCTTCAGTCATGGCTTCCTGGATCAACACCTGAGATAAGGCAGGCGCTCATCAGAGCTCCGGCGGCGGGAAACAATGCCCATACATGCTGCTTGTCTGCAGGGCCCAGCATGGGCAGGGCACCTGGTTACAGGTGGCACCAGAAGACTCATCTCAGCTGGCCCAGGGAGGCCTGGCTTTCCTTCTATGAGGGCATGTGGCAACCGGCGTGAACCGAAAGGGGTAACTCCCAGGGCTGGGAAGGGACTGAAAGGGCCCCCTTGTTTTCCTTGTAATCTCCTTCCAGCCAGGGGTCCCTGCCTTTCCTTGGTCACCTACCCCAATGAAGAGCACGCTGCCTCCGGGGTGGCTGCTCCACCCTTGCCGCCCTGACTAGAGGACAGCCTCGGCGAGGTCACTCTGCCTCTCCAACGACTCCTCTCTGACCACCCCGGGCAGTCAGAGCCCTTCCACGTGCACTGAGCACAGACCTGAACACAGAATCTCCCTGCACATGCCGCTGGGGCCCCACTAGGAAGGCTGATGAAACGTCCAAGAGGTGAACTGTGACAGCCCACACAGGTTCCCAGCCTGCAGCAAGGGCCTCTGCACTGCCCTCTGTCTACACTGCCCTCTGTCTACACTGTCCTCTGTCTACACTGCCCTCTGTCTACACTGTCCCAGTGTAGGGAACTCAGGAAAGAGGCTCCGGTTCTGCTGCAGGCCTGGGCCTCTATGCTGTTCCTCTACCGAGAGCCCACGGTCATGTGGCCCTTGCCCTTCCAGCCCCAGCCCTCTCCTCTCTCTTTCTCAATAGTGAGTTGACCCCATTGGGCTGGCTTAAAGCGACCTCATACATTCTCCTCCCTCAACTCCACCCATTCCTCATGGAATCACTCACAGTAACGGATCCCAAGATCACCTTCAGCCCCCACAGCGAGGCAGAGACCTGCATGCTGACCAGTCACAGTGCCAGGAGGGAAGCCAACACCATCAGAGGCCCACAACAGGCCAGGCTCTTTCACCTGCATATCCTAGGGAGTCCTCGCAACAAATCAGTGGAATGGGGTAGGGAGTCTCTCTCTCTCTCTCTCTCTCTTCGCCCACCTCTTCATTTTTGGTCTGTAAGAAAGGCATTGGGGATAAAAGTCATCCCAGAACTTGTCCATCTTGCCTTTCTTTAATGCAAGTATAAGTTTGTCATATATATATGCATGTGTATATATGCATGTGTGTATATTTGTATTTGTGTATATACATGTGTATATTTGTATGTGTGTCTGCAGTGTGTACAGGCACGCATGTGTGCATAAATGCATATGTGTATATAGTTATGTGTGGGTGTATAAACATGTGTATATGTACATACATGTGTGCATGTGTATGTGTGTCCACACATATTTTAAACATTTTCCATAAGGATATCTAGCCAGTGCTCCACATTTTCACTTGTACCTCTAGGCCTCCCTTCAAAGAAACTTCTCAGAGAGCCAAAGCCTCTGAGGTGGCAGAAGTCTGGTCTGGGCGTAAGGAGACAGCTTGTCTCTCTCACCGCCCTCATGAGGACACTGACAGCCGCACCCTGTCCCAGACCCTTTACATCCATGAGCTCCTTTAAGCACCCGTGTTTGACAGAAGAAAAGACAGGTTTACAGAGGTTAGTAACCTCCCCAATACTCCACAGGTAGCGAGGGGGGATGCTGTGAAATGAACCCAGTTCCATCTCACTCTTAGTCATGGGTCAACGTGAACCATGTGGATGGAAACGGTGCGGCCTGCCTGCTCTGCACCACTGGGTAAATTCAATGGACTCAGGCCTGTAGTCTCTGAGGTTCTTTCAGGCTCCCAGAGTCCAAAACTGTCAACGACAGGGCGTAGTTTCATGAGTTATGGTGCACCCAAACAATCCAGTACTAGGCACTCCTTTAGCAATAATATTTATAAAGACATCTGACCCAGGGAAAATGCTCATGCCCCGATGCAGAGGGAAAAGCAGGATACCATTCCAGGCTCTCGATATGACCCAGCTCCATAAAGCAATATCTGCGGGAGAACGGAACAAGCTGACCGTGAGCAGCGGTTATGTGTGTGAAATGGTATTTCAGATGATTTCTATTTTTAGCTTTATGCCTTTCTGTAGTTCCCAAATTTCCTATTAGAAGCATGCAAAACTTTTATGGCCCTCTCCCCCATACACATTCTCAGGCCAGAGGTCTTCTCTCCCTGACTAAAGTGAGGGTCTCGGCCCGCGTGGCCCCACCACACCAGCAGTGCTACTCTTCTCCTGAAAAGAAAGGGCCACCCTGCAAGAAGCCCCGACGTGTGCTAACTCCATGGATTGGCCTACATTCTTGCAGGTCAGGGATGGGCCCCCGAGGCTGCTCTGCTCTCCGGACCACAGGCCCCCCAGTCTAGTGAGGCAGACCCCTTTCCAGGGAGCCGTGCCGGTGAAACGGGAAGATGACCCCTTTGACCCATCTCAGCTGTAGGCCGATACCCTTCGCCAGTGAACCCACAAGAAAGAAACCTGCATACCAGGTTATGGGCCAGGAGGTGACAAAATAACACATCTCAACACACACACACTGAGCCCATCCTACCCACAAAACTTAGTGTATTCTCCAAGTGCCCCGAATCATCTTGATCACACAGTGGGTGCCTAGGGAAACTGTGAACTTGAAATTTACAGCTCCAGGAGGCCAGCCTATCTCAAAACGAATGGTGGGAGGTACCCAGAATAAGCAAATTCATAGGTACAGGCAGCATCCTGTACTTACCTCTACTACAAGTTCTGTGTTGAAATTACTTTTTACTTCCCTCCTCCCAGTTCCTAGCACAAGGCCCTCTGTATGTAGTGTGTGCTAAATGAATGAATGGCTGTTCCGCCCAGGGAACATAATCATCACTGACATTTAATGAGCATCTATGAAGTCTCAAGCAATGTTTAAAAGCTTTATACGTATTAAGTGAATCCTTGTAACACACCAAGGCATTGCTATATACTATTATCCCCCTTTTTCAAAGAATTAGAAAAATTAGCAACTCGCCCCAGGTCACATGGCCAGAAGTGGTGAACCTGTTACTTGAAGCCCCAGAGCCAGAGTTCAGAGGCCACACCCTAAACCACCATACCCATCCTGCTCCCCCGCCAAGTGGAAGGCGGAATACAAGTGCTCCCTCGCACACCACATCAAGGACTTGGTCTCTGCTCTAGACCCTTTAATTCATGAGACTCGCCTACCTTTCCTTCATTAAACTCAAAATGCTAGGATCTGGAGTAATGAGATTGCGATGCAGTATTAGATGAGGACGGTGGCAACTAAATACACCAATAACGCTCAGCTGAGAGGTGACTTTCAAGCCTTGGTGGGTGTGGCAGAGACAGGCTAACACACTGGGCTCTTCTTTGCAGCTGTGTGATCCCCCATGACCAGGTTCTAGGTAATAATGGAATGTGAGCAGAAACGACCTTATAACACTTCTAAGGCCAAACCATGGGACCCTCCCCTGGTCTCCTCTCTGCCCCTCCCACTCTGCCAGGGCACAGCAGCCTTGAAACCACAAGCTGAAGATGGCAAAGCCATGAGCAGAAAGGAGCCAGACCCCTGGAAGGAAAGCCCTCTACAACCAGGAACGTCACATATGTGAGAAATACACTTAAATGTATGTGGAGCCCCTGAGAATTGAGGGTGCGTCTGTGAGGCAGGGAGCACCACATTAAGTGACACAGTGGGTGAACTGAGGGCATGTCAATGTGGCCTACGTCGGAAAGCTCCCTCCAAGAAGAAGGTTGACCACACAGGGATTAACATCCCAAACCACCAGTTCTGTCTTATTCTCTCTTCCCTTCGCTTAGGACCTCGATATCCCGGAAAAGTTGTTGACCCTCGGAAATAAACTTGCCCTCTCCTGACCTTAAGCACCACACACACACACACACACCCCAGGCTTGGAAAGCACATCCCTTCCCTATCTGAAAATGGAATAAGACAGGAGAATAGGACGAAGAGGCTAGGGCACTTCCTGGGGTTCAGTAACTCCCTGCGTCCTCCACTGAGTCCCTGGAAGCCTGTGTGCTGTGATGGAAGGAACGTGGACTTCTGAGTCACTGAGCACTCCCTGAGCAAGTCATAAACAACAGCGAGTCCTGGGAGGATTAAATAGAGGCGCCTCTCAGGTCAGGCTCACAGATGTGTCACTAAGTGCTCTGGGGACAAGTCCCACTGCCCTCACATAGCACCAGCTCAGCCACGGCAGAAATTGGTGCATTTTCACATGGATGGCGAGGGTGGCTCATTCTTTCCTTGGGCTACCTTATGCTGACACGAGACGGCTAAGAGCTTACTGGTATTTCCACCAAGTCTTTGCGCAGCACACACTTAAAGGCACTCCCCAGGTGAACCTTTGTATCGGGATCACGCTACAGCTCCCAACTTGCTGAAATTAGGCCTCAGGGACTTGAACTCTAGTAATTAGTCAGGAGGGTAGAGAGGGATGCTGGGGAGGAGGTATAGAAGTCATGGAAAAGTGAACTGGAAAAGGATTTCTCAACGCCGCCACCTGCTCACTCTGCACACAGCACCACACCCAGGAGCTGGGAAGGCTGCAGAGCAGTGGACCTGGGAACTCACAACCCAGCTGTGTCTCATGGACTCTGTCTTCCAAAAGCACCCCCATTTTGAAGAATTGTGCCAAGTGACCACATTTCTCAAATTTAAGAAATGGGGGTCCTGGCCGGGTGACACAAAAGGTTGAGGGTTCGATTCCTGGGCAGGGCACATACCTAGGTTGTGATTTGATCCCTGATTTGACACTCCCCTCTCTCTCCTTTCCTCTCGCTCTAAAATCAACAAAAAAAGAGGCGGGGGGGGGGGTGTTTCATTGCCTGATAAAGGTGTAGTTTCTTTCTGATTTGTGAATTTACCAAGTGAAATCATTCTCAAAAATGTGCACAAATTCAACCACAGTCAGAGCCACATTCACTTTGCCTGGAGAAAAGAAAACGGCGCTCTCCCGCCTTCTCTTCACAGCCTGGCTTCCCAACAGAGGAGTCTAGTCTGCCAACATCCATTTTCTCACCTCCACTGACCCTTCAATCCACCACAATCTCGTTTCCACTCACACACATAGCCCACCCCAGGCATCGTGCCCAAGGTCACCACCAACCACCCTCTCTGTTGCTAAATCCAGTCATCACTTATAGGACTTTATCTTGCTCTGGTCTCTGCCTATTGTCAGCTTTTGCAAACTTGTCTCTCTCCACCTGCCCCTGAACTTTTGCTGTGTCCCAAGGTTCTGATCTTCACCCTCCTCTCGCTCTCAAGGACCTAAACACACCTGTAGTTCAACCAGCATCTATGTCCGGATGACCCCCAAGCTATCCCTTGACATATATTTCCCTGCTGCATTCCAGGCCCTTATGTCAACTGCCAGTGACATATTTCCTTGACTCTCCTGTAGAACTCACACACAGTCCATTTACCTTCTCCCCGCCCCCCGCCCTGTTCCTTAAAAATGTGCACAAATTCAACCACCTCACCCCCACCTCAGGGAACAGCACCATCTGCATCCTGATTCTTGAGCCAAACCCGTGGAGTCACTTTCTCTGGCCCCTTCCCCTCATCTCACAGAGCCAGCCAGTCACCAGTGCTGCCTCCTCAGTAGCCCCATCCCTTACCTCCTTCTTGCTCTCACCTGGAACTCTCAAAATCTCATACACGCCTTTCCTGCTTCCAGGTCATCTCCCTCCAATCCACCAGCCTACTCCTTGAGCTGCTGCCAGAGAGATCTTCATATCAAAAATGCACACTTGGTCAGGTTCCATTCCCGTTTCAAATCCTTCAACAGCTCCCTGACAATCTCCAGGGTGGAGTCCAAACATCTCAGTAAAGCAAACAAGACACACCATGATCCCCGCCTCCCCTGCTTTCCCGCCTGCCCTCTGCCCTCTCCCCACTGCGCCGACGCCTCCCACTCTAGACTTACCGAGCCAGCCGCAGTTCCCTGGTAAACCCAACTCCTTCATGCCTCCCTCCCTGTGCCCTCTGTCTAGAATGCCCAGCCAGACTCTGTTCACTTGGTGAAATCCTAGTTGACCTTAGAGCTGAAACATCAAAGGCTCGGAGTGTCAGGGGTCCTGGTGTGGCCTCTGGAGTCAGACAGACTGGCTGCAAACCTGACCCACCACTTACCAGGTATGTGAGCCTGGACGAGTTACCTAACCTCTTTGAACCTCAGTTTCCTCACCCATAAAATGGGGATAATAATAGTTCTGACCCTGTTGGGCTATGTGAGGATGAAGTACAATGACGCCTGGCTAGGCAGTATTCTTGGCTGCACTGTTCTTTGAAGCCCCACCTTGGCCTCCCCTCACCCCCTTTTCCCACACTCTACTCTGTGGAGCTACTAACGATGGCTTCATACATAGTATTGCATTGATCAACTTTGTGGGTCTGCCTGACTTACCAGACAGTGAGCCTTCTGATGCTAGGGGATGCATGTCCCAGGGTCTGGCACCTGTGCCTCTCTGGCAATGGTGGATGCTCACGACTGTGCTTGTGTGTAAAATCTAACCAAGACCAGCATGAAATTCAGGCTTTGTGGTGGCTTGAACTGTGACTGCCCTTTGTCTCTAACCAGCACCAGAATTGCTGCAGGAGCCCTGGCTGGTGGTGCTCAGTTGGTTGGAGAGTCATCCCGTGCACCAAAGGGTTGCAGGTTCAATGTTCACATCAATTTCTCTCTCTCTCTCTCTCTCTCTCTCTCTCTCTCTCTCTCTCTCTCTCATCAATGAAATAATTAAAAGCATATCCTTGGGTGAGAATGAAAAACATAAATAAATATAATTATTTTAAAAAAGAAAAGAAAAGAATTGCCGCAGGAGCCTCCTAACTAGTCTCCACTTCCCCTGTCTCAGGCACCGCCTCCACCCTGCTCACAGAGCCTTGGGGCTCCCTCCATCCCACAGCAGAAGTCTGGGCTCCCTTATTGGGCTCATCGGTGCCTCCCATGCAGCCCCTATTTCCTTGATAGGTTCAATTCTCCAAGGTATTCGGGATCCCCTGGGGCTGCCATTCAGTGCTCCACATCCAGTCTCTGCCTTCCCCCTTCCTCCCCATTCAAATTTTACCCATCCTCTCAAGCAAAACTAGGCCCCATAGTAAACTGACCTACAATGTGCTGGCTCCCATATGAGCATCACAGTCTATTCAAGGAATCAAATTCAAACTAACAATTTTTGGTAAGAACTGCAGTAGGGTACCAAGATGTGTGGGCACAGAGATGGGAGGTGGGGTAACTGGAGAGCAGCTCATAGAAGTGGCACCTGAGCTGGTTCTTAAGGAATGAGCTGGAGTTCTCAGGCACAAACCTTCCCCATCCCTCCTGACCTTTTCTCTCCATACATTCATCTACCTCCTGGAATCTATGACAGAGGTCACCAAATCTGGCTCTACAGCAGATGCACCGGGAAGTGTCCAAAATGACAACTTCCTGGGCCCACTCCCAAACCAAATTTCTGCAGCCTGAGGACCAAGAGGAAAATGTTTTTGTTTTAACTCCCCAGGGAATTCTGTGGCCCAGCCAGGTTTGGAAGTTACTAACCACATTCAATTCCATCCATTGCTTTTACTGAGGACCTATATTGGACCCAGGATGCTGCACAGCATAGCAGGTAGGTACTAGGTGTACAAACTCTGTCTCCGCAGCTTCTGAGAAATTACCATCTGGTAGGGAGGCAGAGTTATAACAGGGGGGTCAAACAGGACGTGGATCAGACTATTTGGCACTTCATTAGCCTTGAACCCAACTCATTTTTTATGCATCAGTCTTATCTGGACAACTAATATGTAAACTTAAAGAAAAGTCCGGTATCTTGTCTTTCCTATTTCCTGAATACTCAGCTCAGTTCTGGGGGAGCAGTTGGAGCTCAATCAATATTTAAGATACAAATAATTCAACTTCTTGTACTACGTCCCTATTTTGGCCAATTCACCCATTAACAAGTTCTCTACTGATTTTTTCCTTTATAAGTTCAGTGCTGGTGTAGTGTGTGCTCCTAGGAGGTAGTTAGTATTGGTTGGTTGAATGAATGGCTGTTTACTGGTAAAAATCTGTTTCAAGAGGAATGGAACAGCTTATATTGCACCACCTCTAGAGTTCACTTAGGAGACTTACAAATGTATCCTTTGAATTATAGACCTTTAATTTCAGGATTAATTTCCTGATATGAAATTATACAGGCTTTGCTGTTTATAGTGTCATTAATGTTATTAGCAATGGAAATAATACCCCTGAATCTCCACAGTCCATGGGCCTCTGCGTGGGGGTTGCCACTGGCTGAAGGGGAGATGCTTATCCATTCCTCCCATTAAGCCGTCCACCCACCCAGCCAGCAGTCCAGCCGGCCACGCCCCTGACCCCAGCCTCTACACAAGGGCCTGTAAACTGCATCCAGCCTTTATGAGCGGGTATGTGCACCTGCATGGGCAGGTGAGTCCTGCTTGTGTGAGAAAAGCCTCATGTTCAAAGCCTATCCAAGTGTCAGCCTACTTAGGAAGCCAGGACCTCTGACCTCAATGTAAAATCTCCTATTCTGCAGAGAAGCAACACGGCAAAGCAAGAACACCCACCAGGAGGTTCCCAAGAGACATGGCCAAGGGTGGGACATTCAGCCAAGAGGGGGTGAGCAGGGCAAGCCAGGATAGCCGGCAGAATGGACTCCACCCTGCTTTCACTGGGGCCAAATTCCCAGCGGTTTGCTGATGTTACTGTGTGTGTGTGTGTGTGTGTGTGTGTGTGTGTGTGTGTTTCTTTTAAGCTCCCAAAACAAGACTCAGTCTTGAGGAGGAGACTTTCTGGATGTGCATCAAAGATCGCCTGGCCCTCCCTTCGGGCCCCCACCTAGGAGATGGGAGATCTGCAACTCCCTCTGCACCAAGGGCCCTGCAGTCTTTCCTGGGGTGCATGTGGATCCTGGACAGCACGCATGGCAGCTCAGCGTGGCACCTGTTCGCTTCGTTTTGCTTCTGCTAGGAAACAGGAGGAAGGCCTTGCTGGCTATTTGTTTGCTCACTTACTCGTCCCCCCAGATTCTGATCTCCATGTGTCAGGCAAGGTGCTCAGTGAACACAGCTCAACGGTTCTCAGCTCCGACTTGGGAATGAGCAGGCCAGAGACCGCCAGGTGAGGTGGGTCTGAGAAAGCTGCCTTCACTTCACCAGGACCCGCCCTGGGGAATCTCTGCCTGAGTCAGGTATGTTGCTATCTGGAGGCAGTGCAGAGGGCTGAGCAGAAGAGAGAGACAGCCCTTTGAGCCACTTCCTTATTGCCCAGAGGAACTAAGGTCTCCTGGAACTGTTTTCCCAAAAGCTCTATGAAGCCAATTAAGATTCCAGACAGTAAATACAGAAAGGCCTTGCTGATAAGACACCGGAGAACCAGTCCCCAAAATATTCCCCTCTGCTGAACTCAGTTCTGGAGAGATTGCTGGCTTGACAGGTCGCACTTCACATTCCAGGACTAGGCGTGCGAGCCTGGGGCTGGGCCGTCCTGGACATTAGCCTGTGGGTAGTGGCTGCGAGGCTGGCACTGAGGGCCGGTGGACCTGTGTGGGAGGCAGCAGAGGTCTGAGGAGAAGCATGCCCTGCTCTTCAGGCCTCACTCAAAGGCCATGCTCCATGAGCTTAGAGATGCTTGGACAAGCACTGCACACCCGGTCACTGACTTGGCCGTTGCCCCATTCAGGGACTCAAAACCCCCGTCACTGACCCAAACCTCCAAAAAAAGTAGCCACAGGGTAGATGGCCACCCAAGGTGTGAGCGAGTTGGTGAATTCCCTGTAAGGTTAGGGAGAGAGTCTCCATTATCCATCCCTCTGCAAAACATTGTGCTGGCGAATGAAGATGCTGCCTCTCTCCCCTCCTGGAGCTTGGGCTTACATTCTGAAAAAAATGCACTCACTACAATAAGCAGCAGCTGTCCCAGAAGGATTTTCTCTTTCCTCGAAAAGGAATGAACCCCCGGGGCTGGAAGAGATGGACTGTGATGCAAGACCTAGAAGGCTCTGGCTCTAAGTCACTGTCCGGCTCTTTGTCCCCTCCTCCCATGAAGGACAGGCCCAACTCAGAGTGCAGTTTCCAAAACTGATTCCCTGGGACAGACCTCAGCAAGGAGTTCATTCAAGAAGAGAGAGAGAGAGAGAGAGAGAGAGAGAGAGAGAGAGAGAGAGAGAGAGAGAGAGCCCAGCTGGTGTAGTTCAGTGGTTGAGCATTGAGCCAGGAACCAAGAGGCCTCTGGTTCGATGCCCGGCATATGCCCGGGTTGTGGGCTCGATCCCCTGTTGGAGGCAGCCAATTGATGATGTTTCTCTCTCATCATTGATGTTTCTATCTCTCTCTTCCTCTCTCTCTCTAAATAAAATATCAACAAAATATATTTTAGAAGAGAGAGAGAGAGAGAGAGAGAGAGAGAAGAGTGTTTGGAGGGCTCCTCTCTCCACCATTATTACTCCTCCCACTCTAAACAGTTGATCTTTTTAAAGATTCTGGCTCACCCTTATGGCACATAATTCACTTCCCGGATACTTTTGCCTTGTAAATATTATCCTTAAAAACAGTTATATCTTTTCATTGGTCTTTATTTTTAAGTAGCCTTCTCACCCCACACGCCCAACTCCCACAGAATTATAGCTGACCCTGTCTGGAACGCAAGCCCCTCCCTGGAGAGACAGTCTGCACATGAACTCACAAGGGTGTCTGCTATCAGCTTATTTGGCAAGAGGAATCCGAGACACTTTAACCATGACCTGGCAGCATGGTCTGTCCCACTCCGATGCCTTAGCCTCATCAATAAACACTCCCACTGGTACGGGAGGCATGCAAGAGGAGCACAAACCGTCTGAAAACGAGCCCCACCCACATTTCTCCCAGGAAAGGGACGTTAGGTGCCTGGAGAATTCTACCTGGAGAATCTGTGCTGGTCTCAACTGATGTTTTGTTCAAGGTCTGGCACGTGATCAGCATTTTAGAAGGACTCTGACTGTCAGGTTCCCACCTCCTCCTCCTACCCCAGCTTGTCTCTCAACTGAACGTTCCACCCCTTCTACCCTCGCTGAGAGGAAAGCATGCACATAACTCCTCCTGACTCCCAAATACCGAATCCAGCCTCTTCCTACCACCATACCTTCCGCTCGGAAGACCCTCTGTCTCCTTCTTGGCTTAGCAACCTCCTATTCATCCTTCAATACCCAAGTCCCACGGCACCTGCTCGGTGCCATGTTCCCTTGTGACACACTCTTCTCAGTGCTTCCCGAACACTTGGTGTGTCTCTCTATGGGGACTAGATCTTTTTCACCTTTGAAGCCTCACAACCAAGCCCAGGGCCTGGCACCTGAAAGTCCATTGGTTCCTGACTCAATCAATGACTGGCCCACTCGCCCCAGCCCTCCCTTCTCTGTGCAACGAGAAAAGGCTTTAGAGCAGTGGTTCTCAACCTTCTGGCTCTTTAAATACAGTTCCTCATGTTGTGACCCAACCATAAAATTATTTGCGTTGCTACTTCATAACTGTAATGTTGCTACTGTTATGAACCGTAATGTAAATATCTGATATGCAGGATGGACTTAGGCGGCCCCTGTGAAAGGGTCGTTCAACCGCCAAAGGGGTCGCGACCCACAGGTTGAGAACCGCTTCTTTAGAGTCAGACACCCTGTATCTTGTGGGACACGGACAAGTTTTTTAACCTGTATCTGCCTCAGTTTTCTCTTCTTTACAATAAGTAGCCATGCCCAACTCTCAGAGGGCTACTGTGAAGAACAAACAAGGTAAAATATATAAACCTAGTGCTTCCCCTTTGGAAAGAGCTCACGATACCTTCCCTTGAGCTCAGCGGGAAATGCTGAGCCAAATGGAGTCCTATTGGAAAAAGTGTGTGACTTCTGTCTGGTTCACATGCCATCAACACAGCGAAGGGATGGCCGGCCTCTAACCCGAGAGCCCTCTCTCAGAGCAAGGGACAGTGCGGGCGGCACACAATGCAGGCCCTCCGCGTGAGAGTCTCAGCACGAGGCTTGCTTAGCAACAAAGGAGATTTTTATCTTAATGGCAAACCCACAAGAGGCCACTACTTCCGAGGCTGGGCCTTCACAGCCCTCACCTTTCTGTCTTGAATTAATCTTTCGCCACAAGACGTGCCATAAAGCAGAATACTGCTGACTCAACAGTGTTAAGTCACTAAGCACAAGCCAAACAGCCTGCCCATGAGAAGGCTGACCTCTCTGTGATGCTCCACCCAAGTTTTATTAGGCCGCAGTGAACAACGAGGTGGGAGCAGTCGGGGCCCTGCTCACACCTAAGACAATTGAGCTCAGGGTCAAAGAGAGGAGCGGAAAGTGTGGTGGCTGAACCCACGTGAGGAGGCAACCTGTCGCCACTTCATGGGATGTTTACAGCTCGCCTGGTTGGGAATCGGGAGGTTGATTACCGCCTCGGGGCCACCACTAGCCTGCTTTATGGTTTGGTTAAGTCACATCTGTGGGCCTCAGTTTCCTCACCCATAAAATAGGAGAGTTAGATTAGATGAGTTCCTTCCAGCTTTAATCAAAGTCTTGGAGACGGATCTACCTTCCCCAACTCCTTCCCTTTCTGTGTTAGTTGTGAGACACCTTTTAGCTCTCACTGAGCAGCCTCTACCAACACTGTGGCCTTCACTGCTCCAGTGCCTGGTCATCCTTGAGCACAAAGCCTGGCCAGGGAAGAAGAGGATAAACTTAGGACCATATTCTGAAGAACTTAACTAGTACCCTCTGGTCAAGCCACTCGGAGTCCAGCGACCTTGGAGCATCAAGAGCTTGGATAGATACACCAATGTGGACAAAAAAAAAAAAAAAAAAGGTTCTACAGAAATTAACCTCACAGGGGTGACCTGATTATAAATCCTAATAGGGCATATAACTTCTTTAGTAAAAGGCTTCTCTCTGCTTCAGCAAGCCCTGTCCACTGTTTCTGTGCATCCAAGTCAACACACCTTTGAAATGCCCCTTCTCAGACCCCTCCTTCTAAAGCATATCCACCCGCAAGAGAGCGCATCATCTTTCTTAACCCTCCTGTAATCCCACCCCCTCCCCCACCCGCCTTGCTTTCTCCCACCTTTGTGTAATATGGCTTCTGTTCCCTCCGTGATTCCAAATGCATCAAAGAAGCTGCCATCTGTCATTTCCTGGAAGCATTTATCTCAATCTGTTGAGATCTTGCTTCCAGGCGTATCCTCTGTTTGGCTCAAATAAATTTTTATGATAATTCTCTACAGGTTTGGACATTCACACATCAATACCAACAACCCCTAATCACCTGGCTGGCTTCTTCCCACCCAATGATTTTTCCCACTCCCCTACTATTCTAATCCATACACCATAGGCCCCCAACACTATCCAAATCTATCCAAACATTAGACCTTCCCCCATGCTGCTGGGCGCAGACCCAGGCAGCAAAGGTAGTTCTTATCTGCACACTGGCTGATCTGAGGGGTGGGGCAGAAGTGGCAAAGCTACAAAGACCAGGAGAAAAGTGCTTATGGAAGCAAGCTCGGGCCACGTGAGGAGGAGGAGACAGGGAGGAGGAGACAGGAAGGAGGAGATGGGGAGGAGGAGACTGCGCTAACCAAGAGGACAGACAGAGTGAGCTCAGACAACCACAGAAGTCTAAGAGGCTCCTTTAAAATGCCACAACCCTCAATACCCCCCTTATTTCCTTAATAAGAAATCTGAGGGCAGGTAAAATTCAGTGACTGGCCCAAGGTCATGCTGCTAAACTGTGAACAACCAACACTAGAACATGGCTCTCTGGTTTCAGCCGACTCTTTTTTTTCCACTCCACTCCGTTGACCTCAAGAATCTATTTAGGTTGGATCCCCTGCAGATTCTGCGCAACATGACCCAAGTCTCACTTAGGGAAAGGGCAGGCCCAGCTGATATTTTGATAACGGCCTCCCCTACCCCATGCGTTCCTTCCCAACCTGCCATGGTCCACTTGTTCTTTCTCCAGCCCTCGCCAAAAAATCTTGGGGAGTTCAGAGGTCAGTGAGAAGGGAGAGATAGGTCTTCCTGTCCCTACAAAACTCTAAATATCTGAGATAACCCACAGGATCCTCTTCCTCCAGCTGGAGGAGGCTGGTGGGGAAGACAGGCAGGAGGGGATCAAATGAACCCACTGGATGTCTGACCTGATTAGGCCAAGAGTATCCATTGTGGGCAGTTGGATGGGTCATCTGAAGGTTTATGACAACAAGCAATAGGATCTGCCTTTCAAAGATCCCTGTTGGAGGATCATCTCAGCATCAGGAGCAGAAAGCTCTAAGTAAAAGATTCAAGGCATTAATTATTTAGTGTGCATGACCCAGTTCCGGGAGGTGAGGCTGGGTGAGAAGAGAACTCACCAGTTCCTTATCGTGGCAAGAAATTCAAATACTTCACAGAGTAGTGTTCCCTTGCTGCCAAAGAGGATCCATTTATGGTTAAGTGTGGCAAAAAAAAAAAAAAAAAAAAAAGGAAAGAAAGAAAAGCCAAAGTTCACTCATTCAACAAATATTTACTGAGCTCCTCTATGTACATAGCTATGGTTGGAGCATAGTAGAGTAGAAAGAGCACTGGGTTCATAAACAGGAGGCCTGGACAGTGTCCCATCTCAGCCCTTATTCTGGGCAGGTTACAGCCTAAGTCAAATTTCTCACCTGTGAAATGGGAGTAAATCTACCTGCCTTATTATGAGTTGAAATAATTTTAATAAATGTAAACTGCAAAGTAAACCTAAGATATAAACAATGATGACATAACACCACACACTTTCCCTGCCCTAGAAGTTTAGATGTTTACAACCTGATCATGTTTAGGAAAATAATCCAAGGTACCTATTAGGGAAACATCACATTCTCTGTAATTTGGGCAAATTGTATGTTTCAACCTGCCTGTGGGGATGGAACCTGCAGTCAGTCCCGGACCCTCGGTCTGTATGCCCAAGAAGGGGCAGAATAAACATGGAAAGGGTAGCCAGCACCTACCTGGTCCAGTAGCATACCTGGACTGAGCAAATGACCAGGAGAGCCCCAACATTCAAGGGGTTGGAGGGGGGTGGGGGATGGAAGACCAACTGGAAGTGCAGTCAATCAGAAACAACAAAACAAAAATTCACTTTAGGCACACAGGGATAAGCCAGCCAGAAACTTACGCACTTCCCTCCCCATCCACATTTCAGACCATGACAAGATTCACTGTCTGTTGCCCCACCCTTCTCTGTGGACATACTTGACATTCTGTGTTTCTCCAGGAGACAGGAGGAATGCTCAGGTCCCTGAATAGGACCTCTTTGCTCAGATACTAAGAATCAGAATTACTAGAACAGCTTTCCCGTTGGTCCAGTCAACCCCTCTCATTCTGCTGACCAGGATTCTCACCATGGACTCCTCACCCCCATGGATCCTCAGCGCCCACCAGGCTAGCCTCTTGAGTGGGGCCCTGAGGATTTCCCCTCGGCCCCTCCTCTCCTTCCTCTACGTTCCCTCTAACTCAGGGCACTCATTAAGTTCTTCACCCTCCTGTCAATGCAGAATGATAGTCCCCAGATGGTCTCTGGTGGCTATATACAGAGGGAGGTAGGGAGAAGTGGAGAGAAGGCTGGACTAGAAGTCCAGAGCCTGCCTTCCAAGTCGCCATGTGGCCCTGGTTGGTTATGTAATCTTGAGAAAGTATCTTCAGGCCAGGCCTCAGTTTCCCTATCCAGTAATGAAGGGTTTGCTCTAAATTATCTCTTGGGTGCTCTCTAATTATAAAATTTGTCATTACAGAAACTGCCCTAGACTGGACCACAGGAGATTGGGTCCTGGTCCATATTAGGCTACCGCCTGGGGCAAGTTAGCTGACTGCGCACACCTCAGTCTTCATGTCTATAAAATAAATGAGAATGATGTGACTACCCTTCCCAGGGGGCAAGGCTCTCATGAGACACTGAGGTAGAACTTTGTTAGCCATAAGCCCTGAAGAAATCTCAGGTTTTGAACTCCTTGAGCCAACTAACAGCTGTGCCCAGCCTCGTGCCTGGTACTGTACCACTGGGATGGGGCTGCCCAGCTCAGACAGGAAGGCTGCAGGACAGGTGTGTGCCCTCAAGGCTCTCACAGCTGGTGGGTGAGCCGGACAAGTGAACAAACCTTACCTCAGCCAGTGATGTGCCTGAGGTCTGAACACAGCACTATGGGAGTGTAGAGGAGGAAGAGGCGCCGATTTTGCCCTGGGGAGTGAGGGAAGCTTCTCAGAGAGAACAGTGAGTCCCAGAAGCGGGGATCTATTCCAGGAGCAGGTGGACTGGAGCCAAGGCAAAGAGGGGAGGCAGAAAACAAGGCTGGACTATGAGGCTGAGGTCTGACTGGACGAGGCCTTGAAGGCCAACAGCAGAATGTTGGTCAGACAAGTCTTCAAGGAAGGAGCCCGCGAGAACAGCGGGAAGGCTCTTACAATAACAGTGCATGAGGGTGACTGTGAAAAACATGCCATTATTGATTTCTGCCTATACCTTAGCCTCCTAGACCCTAAGCCTCCATGGACCTGCAGAAAACACATAGAGATGTAAACAGGTTGGTTCTCCTCAGAATGAGACCCAAACGGAGGAAGATGCTGCAATCACATTTTCAAATCTTGGACAAATGGTCTCCGGTGCCCTGAAGGCACTCCCGACAGAAGCTGCCCAGCCAGATTCTTGCCTTGGCACCGATCGGGGCCAGAAAGAGACTGAAGCATCGACAGAGCTGGGGCTGGAGTCAGGAAAGCTGGGCTGCTGGTCTTCCTCAGGGAAAGAGGGGGCAGAGACCCCACCCACCCAAAGACCCCTGAGTTAGACAGGTCCGTCTGGCCCTCAGACACACCTCAGTCTCTATCCTGCCTCCCTCTCTCCTCTGACCACATGGGAGGGCTATACACAGGTTGCAGGCAAAGACGAAAGCTTTCACTAGCCAGTGTTTCTTCAAATGGACTCACATTCACTTGGGCCTGTAGAAAGAGTGCAAGCGCCCCTACACATTCCAAAGAGCCACTGAAGCCAAGAGCTACTCAGTGTTGCAGTGAAGGAGACCCACCACTGTGGCTTACTCACCTGATCCTTAGGCATCGCAATGACTCAAGTGGCTCCCTTCCAGGACGAGCCCCGCACAGACTGCCATGTCCCTTTAAAAACAAAAGCCCAACAGTGAACGTTAATTTATCATACGTTACAGCCTCCTATCTTCTCCCCGCCAAGAGGGCCTCCCTCACCCCGCATGCTTGTGCACTTTGCCCCTTAGTAACACATTACCCAACAGGAGGAAATGGACAGAGAGTTCCTCTCTGTGCTCCCAATCTTGCATGTGAAGAAAGGAATTGTGAGATGCTCACACAAATGCTACTGTCTGCCACTGTCTGGGCACCCCAGGGGCTTATCACATCTCCACACAAAGGCTTGCAGAGAAAGGGAGGTGCGTCTGGGGAAAAACGCTTCATCAGGCACTTCCATAAAAACAAAAAATGCCAGGATTCCTAAGCTTAGGACATGACAAAAGTAAATCAAGCTGATATAAACACCTCGTCACAAGTCACCAAAGTGAAATGTGTTACATTTCCTAAGATGGAAAGGACCAAAATGCTAAATACACTAGGGAGTTATAAAAATGGGCCACCTGACCGTGCCTGGGCTTCCTAACCAAATTATTACTTTGGCTTCCGATGGCCACCCAAATGATTTGATTACATCTACTGCTTCTGCAGAACATGCCTCTGCACCTGTCTGGAAAACGGAGCCCAGAGTCGCAGGCATTTCTGAAGATGTACTTTCACAATTCTAAATTGTGCACAAGAGGCAGCCTCTCGCAGACAGAAGCGAATGCTGGTGTGCATGTTGAGATCTCCAAGAGCCAATCCCCATCCTCCCTGGACGCACACACGTGTTCAGCAGGGCAGTAGGCCTACGTGTCCACATAAACACACAGGTGTTCTCTCTAATACACACAGGTCTGCACTGAGAGGCGGGGGTTGAGACTCACTGTCCAGAATTCTCAGACTATTCATGGGAGAGAAGCTACTACTGACTGAGCACCGGCCAAGCATGGGACGAGCACTGTTAGGGACTAGACCTACTTTGTCTCGGTGGATCCTCACAGACAGGGACAGGGGCTCGGAGACCAGAAGGCCCTGGCATGGCCGCACTGGGACCGCGTACTGGGACCGCGTGCTCGTGGTCGACCCCACCACCAGGTGAGAGGTGTGCTAGTGCAGCTGCGTGCTGGTAGGCTTCGAGAGCAGCCACTTGGGCATCATCTCTGTCAACATCATCGTCATCATTATTAAGCCACACCTCCCTGCCTGTGACAGCTGACAAACAGGCTCGCCCGCCTTGGCCACATTCTATCAGCATGAGCTGTGGGCTCTGTGGAGTCATCTGGAGCCAGAAGTCAGAGAGGCTGGAGTCTCCATTTATCTGCTTCTCAAGGGAAGCTTCTGGGTACAGTGGGTGGGGAAGCTGGACATCCTGGCAGAGATTTCTACCATTGGTCTTCCCAGGTTTGAAACTTCCCATGCTCCCCAGATCTCAGGAACAGAAGGCCCTGCCCACCCAGGGACAATGCTGAGACCAGAAGCAGGGAAGCGGGGTTGTCTGAGGTTCTGCTTGGGTTGTCTGCAAGGTGGGTGCAGGTGGGTACTTCCAGACAGCCTAAAGGCTGACCAGCAGTCAGATTCCCACACAGGCCTGGGCACACTGTGATCTAGCCACTCCAAGTACCAACTCATACCCTCTCTCTGACCATCAGCCAAACATACTTTGAGCTGCCTTTATTTCCACTAAGTCAGAAGGCCTGGAGCCCAGCATCATTCCTCCCTTATGTGAGCCTCTGCTCCCTGGGTCTGTAAAATGAGAAGCTTGACCTAATGAGTGATTTCCTCACCAAGGATGCCTTCCAGCTGACTCCTCCATGGGCCCTGACTTTTAGAGACATCTGTAAAAATTAGTTAGTCCTTTAAAGGAAGAAGAGAGATTCATCCATGGCTAGTTATCATTTGCTATCTCAGACAATTGTCCCAGCAACCCAATGAGTCAGGTTGTAAAGTCATGTCATAGAGGGGGAAACGGAAGCAAGGTACAGCCAAGTGCCGCCTTACCTGGAGACTCACTCAGCACTGCCCACAGCAGTCTGGGACTCACAGGTGAGCTGGCCTGGCTCCATGCCCACGCTCACTCCCTGACACAAAGTTTTTAATCAGAATGAAGAAACAAGTCTCCTCTTGGACCTGCCATCACGCCAGTCCCAAGCAAAGGAGCATGAGGTCTCCAGGCGCCCGTGGGCCTGACTTGGGTGGTGCAGGAAAGGTCTCCTGTGAGCTTGAGTGGCCTTATGGATCTCGAGGAGCCTAAGAACAATTCGGGAACCGTCCCCTCTGCTGTTCTCCAAGCCTACCTCCGTGGTGGCCAGGTCTTCACTGAGGGACCCCAAGCGCTTGGAACAGGGCCTCCACACTGGGCACTCCATCAATATTTGATGAACGGAGGAATGAAGAAATCCAGAGCTTAGATGCACTGAAGACTTACTTAGGACCCTCTGGTATGAGTTAGTGTGAAACACACCCAGCTTGGAGCCACAAAGCCTCAGCAACGTGCACCGAGCGGAGGTCTCCACACTCCAAGCTCCCAGACAGAGAATGGAGGTACAGATGCTGAGCCAGGTCTGCTCTTCATCCTAGTCACCAGGGGAGCTTCTGACAGAGCAAGGTAAGTGTCTGACATAAAGGCTACCCACTCAAGTGGTCCTGAGCTCAGGCTCTGGATTCAGGCAAACCAGGCTTCCTATCCCAGCTCTGTCATATTGCATGAGTCAGGTGACCCCTGGGCAAGCCACATAATCTACGTGAGCCTCAAGTCCTTATCTGAAAGCAGGGATAATGTTAGTGCCTACTCCATGGGGCTGTTCTGAAGATGGAATGAGGGAATGCTGTAAAGCAGTGGTTCTCAACCTTCTGGCCCTTTATATATAGTTCCTCATGTTGTGACCCAACCATAACATTATTTTCGTTGCTACTTCATAAATGTAATGTTGCTACTGTTATGAATCGTAATGTAAGTATCTGATATGCAGGATGGTCTTAGGCGACCCCTGTGAAAGGGTCGTTCGACCACCAAAGGGGTCGCGACCCACAGGTTGAGAACCGCTGCTGTAAAGGACATAGCCCAGTGTGTCGCTCAGAGTAAGTGCCTGCAGCTGACAGCTGTTGTTATTGTCTGCATCAGAGTGGGTGGTTACAAGCACATCTGGAGTCCTTTGCATGGGTTCAATTCCAGCTCTCCTATGAGCTATGTGGCCCTGGGAAAATTGCTTAACCTCTCTGTGCCTCATCTTCCTGGTATGTAAAATGGTGTTGATTTGAAGATTAATGAGTTATATAGGTAAAGAGAAAGAGCTTAGAATGTCTGGCACAAAATAAGCACTCAATAAAAGTTAGTATTATTCTAGCCCTAACCGGCTTGGCTCAGTGGATAGATCGTCAGCCTGCGGACCCAAGGGTCCCAGGTTCGATTCTGGTCAAGGGCATGTACCTTGGCTGCGGTCACATCCCCAGTAGGGGGCGTGCAGGAGGCAGCTGATCGATGTTTCTCACTCATCGATGTTTCTAACTGTATCCCTCTCCCTTCCTCTGTAAAAAATCAATAAAATATTTTTTTAAATAGTATTATTCTTATTTATTAGTAGTACTAGTATCCTTCTCCCTTTGTTTTGACAACAGATTTCACCCCATCTTCTACTCCCCAGATGAAAAGGTGGTCATGGGACTCAAGATAGGTTCATCAGAGTTTCTTCCCTCCTCGGCCATATTTGTGGGTACAAAGGGTGAGCCCGTGCTCCAAGCTGGGAAAATATCAAATCTGAAAAATCATAGTGGAGGCCTAGTCCTCTTGGGGAGGGTGGAGGGATATGTGGGGTCAGCTGGGAGCTGTCTGCAGCCACAGGCCACTAAGCAGGGAGGGTACTGTTTTGGGGATGTTGAGGTCACCTGTTCTCTGCCCCCTCATCTACAATGGGCCCTCCACCCCACCTAGAGACAGCCTTCAGGAAAGGGACTGCCTTAAGGCCCTGACAGGACTGGCAGCCGGTGGATACCCACAGTGCATCTGTGGGCATGTTTCCTTCTCTGGACATTGGCTATTTTAAGCTCCAAGAGCATCAGTGCAATGCTAATGAGATGGCATTTACCCATGGGTTTTAACTGGATATGCCTGTCAGAATCCCATGAAGAGTTTTTTTTTTTTTTTTTTGGGGGGGGGAGGCTTTTGTTTGTTTTTATTTCTCCACAGCTTTACTAAAAGATTCTGACTTAACAAGTACAACTACAATGGCTGACACATAGCTAAACTGTTATCTTTGCTTTGTCTCATTTTCTCCCCACCTCTGGGCCACCACCCAAAGATGGTCTATTCCCATACGTCCAGGTCTTCTAACAGCCCCTTGCCATTCCCTCTAGGAAAAGGAGCTCTACCTTCAGATGTGTTTTAAAGAAACAGAAACAAAAACAAACCCCTGGCTGGTAACAAAAACAAAGAACCAAACCTCCCCGTCTCCTGCAGCATTAGCCATAGGTGAACGGGAGAATGAGCCCACACATTATTCCACTCATCCCGGGGGGGGCGGGGCGGGGGGGGGGCCTGCACCCAGGTCAGCACAGGACTAAACTCAGCAACCCATGCAGCGAGGACCCTGCAGATGCAAACCTCAGCTCGTACAAAAAGAGACGAGAAGAAAGTGGCAGCTTCCAACATTTGCTGGAGAAAAATTGGAAACAGTGACTTGAAACGCTGTGAAAACCATCCTGACCACAGTAATATCAAGAGCAGCCACCCTTGGCAGGGTGTGGACTGTACCTGTGGGGGCGAGGGCACGCAGGAAGCCATTCCAAAGAGGCCTCGCCCACCAACCCCGCAGGGCATACGCAGAGCCACACACTGTCCCGAGCCCGCGGGCCAGCTAGTGGCTTTTCTGTCTCCCAGCAACGGGGTTCAGGCCGAGGCTGCACAGTCGTGGGGGGTTATCCAGACAGGTATTTCCCTTACTTCTCTTTGTCTTTGTATAACTGTATGCTCTGCTACTTAACAATACATAAAGACATGAAAAGGAACTGGCTGGCTTCCCCTGGGGGAAGGATTTGGGACCACACTCCCTGGCTGGGGCGCAGCTGGGGCCATGCTGCCCAGCACTGCCTGGTGTGGCAGTGGTGTGCACCGCACTGGCAGGGATCCGTGGACAAGCTGATTGGTCTGAAATCTGAAAGAGATGGAATGCTCAGGGGTCCCATATCCTGCCCCACCAACATGGTTCTCCGTAAACCAGCCAGGAAAGACCATTCACTAAGCATTTGCCATGTGTCCTGACCGGGACTGTGAAGAATTCCTGGGGATCAGGAGCCTGGACTTGGGACGCAGAGGCAGTGGAGAGAAGAGTGCTGAGACCTTGGACAGGTCGAGGCTCCGAGGAACCCCTGCTCCCCTTTGGGGGATGCTGTCTCCCTTATAAAACCAGGGTGTGGATTCGACAGATGGTACATGTCCAAGCACAGTCACGGCTGGCGTGTTAGTGTTGCTATGAGCTAGGAACTGCGTGCTAAGTGCACTGCGTGGAGTATTTCACCAGATCCTCACACCTCCCTGTGAGGGAGGGAAGGGCAGGGGTCCTCCAGTTCAAATGAGGCGCTGAGAGTCAGAGAAATCAAAGCACCTCCCCACAGTCACACAGCTCGTGTGAATCAGAGCTAGAAAGTACCCCCAGGCCCGTCGACTCCACACTTCTAGTCTCTGCTCAACTGCCTGTCTGGTAGGTGCTCAAAACACGTTACATGACATGTAAATGCGGAATCCATATCCCTCCACCCTCCCCAAGAGGACTAGGCCTCCACTATGATTTTTCAGATTGGGTATTTTCCCAGCTTGGAGCACGGACTCACCCTTTGTACCCACATGCCTCCCAGGAGGCATATGGAGAAGGGGGGACCTTTGGCTGAGAGAGTTTAGGAAGCCTTTCTGAAGCAGGAAGGGCTGGTTCTCGGTCTTGCGGGGTAAGGATGGATAAAGGCAAAAGAGAAGGAAAGCACTGCATGCTGGGAAAGACAAAGAAAGAACTGGAGGCAGGGGTGACCAGGCAGGTGGGCAGAGAACAGCAGTGGAGACTGGCCAGGCTGATGGGAGGAAGAAGGGAGACTGGCTTGAGTGAGGAATGGGCCCCCTGCGCCATTACCGTGGGGGCCATTCCACCTGGGATCTTTCTCACCCGCACCCCGGAGACGCTACTGTGTCTGCTCCTTTGGTCACAGAATAACTGCGGAGGGAATTGAGACCCATGACTGGAAAGGCCCGATACCCCCTCCCTCCCCACAGCAGGCTTAGAACCCAACTCAGTGGGCAGGGTGTGGCCAGCTCCCAGCCTGCAGATTCTAGCCCAAGCTCCAGGACGCCAGGAAGCTGCATGCTGCCCTATGCACGAAGTATCACCACCATTACCCTGGCATGCAAGGTTTCCAGGAGAGGGGAAAATAAAAGTAAAAACTGAGGCCTTAGGACATGAGCTCCTCATAGGCAGGTCCCTATCTCACCTGAGGTCACTCTTGTTAAGCTGAACTACACAGAAGATTCTTCTGCTTAAGGAACTAGTCTGATAAGCCCTGGAGCCTGTGGTTTAGTCCCACCTTAGCTGGAAGGATCATTTGCCTGCTTGCCTCCTGGAGAGAAAGTGCTCCACCACCCCACCCCACCCTAACCCCACCTCTCCACACCCCACAGCCTCTGCTTCGCCACCCACCCCCTAGCAACTCCGTGCACCCTAGACATGGTTCTGGGCTCCTCCTGGGTGAAGGCGTGGATGCCAGCCTCCTCCACCTCCGACTGCAGGTTCCCCAGGGCACCGCTGGGGTCAGGCACTGCTCCAAATGCTAGAGCTCCCCTGCCTCAGCTCCCCACCAAGCCCAGAGTGCCGAGTCCCAGGCTAGGCCTCAGGCCCACGGAGAAGGGAAAACTGAGTGCAGAGGATTTAGGCAACTAGGATCACTGGCTCAGTTCAAGCCCACCGTTGAGTGCTTTCTTGGAAGTAATAGGACCTGGAGGAGGGAGGAGGATAGAAGCAGAACTGGTGGTGACATGGACTCCTCCCAACCCTCGGCCGGAGCGGACAAGGGGAAAGGATGAAAAGGCTTTGGAAACGGCCAATCTGAGCCTCCGGACCGCTGCTTCCTGGGATGGACGATGTGGGGTACCTGTTTCCTTACCTTCCAGCTGTGAGTCTGTGGGCAAATTACTTAATTCTACAGGGCCTCAGCCTCCTTAGCTATTGAATGGGGATAATAACCAATGCCCACACCAACGATTGTGAAGACAGAGCAAAATATGGATGTGGACATGCTTTGCAAGCTGTGAAGCTCCCTTAGAAACAGCAGGCATTTTCCATAATCCTAGCGGGTGGGGAACACAGGTCAGAAAATGTGGCTTGAACGGAAAAGGAGAACTAGGAATCCGTTCCATGCCTCCAACTTCTTTCTACACCTTCTAGGACAAGACACAAGTCTCCAGGGACTTAAAAAGCGCCCAATGGAGACCTATTTATTCCCTGGTCTCAAACACTTGGTCTGGTAAGGGGAGAGCTCCACCCACATTTCCATAATAAGGCAAAACCACATGTGTTACGGGAGGAATTATGCAGAGGATGAGACATTTTATTCTGGTCTCCCAGGTCAGGGGAGACTTTTATAATAATATTATGCCATAATGACTGTTAGCATAATAATACCTGAGTGCTTGCTATGGGCTAGGCAGTTCTAAGTATTTACATGGCACATCTCATTTAATTCTCATGAAGCCCTATGAAATGGGTTCACAGATGACAAAACTGAGGCACCAAGAAATTCACTCCCGTGTTGGCCTTACACACCTGGGAAGTGGTAGAGCTGGGATTTGAACCCATCAGGCTCTGCTGCTCCAGCACTTCAGGGGCTGGGTCAACCAAGATAGGTCTCTGACCGACTCTGTCTGGCTGAAAGGCTCTGATAAGGCCTGCGGGATGAGTCACTGAGGTAAGGCACTGACTCACCCAGGGCCTCTTCCTCCCATGGGCTGCTGACTCCGGGCCCTGCCACTCTCTGACACTGCCCCTGGTCCGTCCTGAAGGTTGGCCATGCCTCTAACTCCCAAGGCTCCATGTGGGCACCAATACCCAGGGAAACTGACATAAGAACCTAAACGTGGATGTACATTTACGTAACAGAACATCCATGGAATAATTGTTCTTACTATAAAAGGTAGTTCAGTGTTAAAGGGGAAAAAAAACCTCAAATCCCTGCTCTGCTACTCATGGGCTCTGTGACCTCGGACAAATCTTAGCCTCTCTGAGCCTCAGCTTCCTCATCTGTGAGATGTGGTTAACGGCTTATCTCGGGCAATTGTTGTGAAGATGAAAGGAAATAACATGTGCAACACCTGGCACACCATCGGCTTGATAAATAATGATTGAATCCGATGGCCTTACAAAGCATTTCCACTCTTCAATCATTTTCTTCATGAGAATATCTGGTGGTAATAGTAGTACTTTTAACTAGTATTCACTACTTTTAACTAGTATTCATCTGCCACTAAGCCAAATCCATTACCTCATTTCATCCTTAAAAGCATCATTCTCTTCCTTTGACTTAGCTTCGGGACAACAGAAAGGATATGTCCAACACATTAATTTTATTCGCACACACTCACACATATATATGGAGAGAGAGCAGACGGTCAAACAAGCTAATACTTAACAGGCACTTACCACATTCAGTATTCTACATTCAGCAACCTATCTCACCCTCTCAAATACATGCCTGTAAGGTAAGTATTATTCTACCACCCATTTTACAGATGCAGAGCTTGAGGCACAGAGGTTCAGTAACTTGCCCAAGGTCACTTAGGCAGGATTCAAACCCAGAGCCCACATTCTTAAGCACTACACTACACTAAACTAATGAGAGAAAACTCACGGCAACTATGTTTAAACGACTCCCAAATGCCAAATTCTAAGAACTCCAGTGTGCTGTCACCCGTCCAGCCTAAGCCCTGCCTTCATTCCCTTTCTGCCCCTGCCTGCTCTCACCCTCACCCTGCCGCACTGCTTTTGCTCTCTCGCCCTGCCCCACCATGCCCAGGCAGGAAGTGCCAAACCAGTGGACTTTTCAAAGCCCTGGTCATCTCCTCCTGGGACCTTCGCCTCATCCCCTATGGTCTATCCTCCACAGAGTTACTAGGGACATCTTCCCAGACATGGTGCTCCTCTGCTCAAGAACACTCAAAGGCTCCCTGCTGCCTCGAGCTGAGACCCAGTGGGTCGAAGAGGATCCCCTGGGGACTCGAGGTCCCTGCACCGCCTGGCCTGGCCCCCTTTCTTATGGCCCCAGACTTGCTGGCTCCCAAGTCCCAGCAACAGGATGAGTCAGGGAGGCCGTTCCTGACAGCCTATTGAAAATTACAGCCCTCCCCCCAGCTGCCACCCTCCGCCCCACCCAGCACAGCCTGTCTTCTTCCCTGCAACGGTGCTCTTCACCCACTTCTTATCGCCTGGCCTCATACGCTTCACTTACCCGTTTACTGTCTCCCCTCCACGTGGCAAGGGATTTTACCCTGGTGTTTTGTTTGTTTGGTTTTTTTTTTCCCCTGCTGTAACCACAGCTACACAGAACAGGTTCTGACACCCAGTAAGAATCATAAACACCTGCAGAATGAATGAATGAGTAGGCATTTAAAATGCCCAAGAAGAAAATGTCCAAACAGTACAATGATGGGGGAAGGGCTAGCATGCCTCTGGCCTCCCTCTCTGCTCCTGAGGACATCTCTGGAGGATAAGCTGAGATGCCTAGGTTAAAATGTTTGGAGGCCAAACCCCTTCTTGCCCACCCTCCCTAGGATTTACAAGAGTTCCCTATGAGACCCTGGGCCCTTATCCTCCCACCTCTGTTCTGAACTTACACACACACACACACACACACACACACACACACACACGGCTCTCTGTCATATTGAAAGCTGTCTGCATCAGTCCTAAATTCATCTGCCCAACAGCTCCCTCCACCCACCTTCAAACCAGGCCATTTCCCATTCCTCCTGACCTTGATGCCCACTAGAATGCTCTCTTCTTCCTCCTACTTATCCATTGGCCCTTCATCTTCCTTCGAGATCCAGATCAAATGTGCCCTCCTTCCCCTCCTTCTCCTTCCCCTCTTCCTCCTCCTCCTCCTCTAGGGAGCTTTCCAGGCCCTCTTCAGCCCCTAGGAAACACCCCCCACACCCGATGCTGTCTCCACCAGTCATATGGAAATTAGTCATGAACTAGCATGTGACTTGCCCTCTATGAACTGAACTATTACCAAAATCTCCTGTTACTTTTTTTTAAAACACGTGTGTCTTGTTTTCCAGAGTATATTGTGAACACTTAGGGAGGAAAGGCTGAGCCTTCGCCACATTGTCCTTCCCACAGCACAGGGCCCAGGACACACAGTAGGTGCTCAATATACCTGTGCTTCTCAATGAACTGCCCAAGGTAAACAAGTCACCTTCCTAAGCAGGTCACTTCCTCAATTACAGATACCTGAACTGGCTCTCCCAATTCCCTGAATTTTTCCTTCAGGGCCTGCTCTGACCTCGGGTATCTGCAAACCTAGTCATGGGCTTGTGTTTTCAAAGGATGTTAGGCCCATTCTAAGGGTACGCCCTGTGCTGAGAAGGTGAGTATGACTGGGAGAGAAATGACCTGTCAAGTCCCACAGGTCTGGAAAAGAAAAGTACACAGTTCCAGGCAAACCCAGACGTTCAGAGTGCTTCAATTTCCTTAAATACTGGAGTTCAACAGGGGGGAAAAACCATGGTGTAAGTTTTAGGTGCACCAGCTCTCAGTAAATTGAGATTACCACCAAAGGTAGCAAAACCTCAAGTTACTGCTGAGCTTCAGAGAGCTGAACCAGCGAGGAGGGAGGAGGCCTGTTCACTGCAGACCCTCTCTGGGTGCGGCCATGCAGCCACTAGAGGAGGGTCTCCTGTGTCCGCACTGCAAGGTAAGCAGGCTGCACCTAGACCTGTGCACGCCTGAGAACTGAGGTCCAGTTGGCAGCAGGAGGCAGAGCGATGACTCAGCCAGGTGAGTCCTACTCCTTCCACAGTTCAATAGTCTGGACCCCCAGATTATCTATGCTTTTTAAAATTCGGAATAGGAAAATGAATTCACATGGTTCAAAAATCAAAAAGCACAGAAGTACATAGGAAATTTGTTCCCCTATCTTGGCCCCGTCTCCCTAGTCAGTCCCAACTCTGAAACAGGCAACACTAGTATCAGTTGCTGTGTCTTGATGTGTCTGTATACACATGCAAATACAAACACGGATTCTTTTCTTTACATATACACATTTCTCGGTGACCCGCTTTTATCCTCTAATAAAATGGACTTGGGTCCTACCTGTTGTGGCTTGGCGGTTAGAGCATTGCCTGGCACCAAAGGGCCATGGGTTCAATTCCTGGTCAAGGGCACATACCTGGCTGCAGGTTCGATCCCCAGCCCTGACTGAGTGCATGCAGGAAGCAACCAATCAATGTGTCTCTGTCACTTCAAAGTTCCTCTCTCTTTCCATTCTCACTCCTTCCCACTCTCTAAAAATCAATAGAAAAAATATCCTTGGGTGAGGATTAACAACAACAAAAAAAGCTTAAAAAAAAATGGACTTGAGCCCTGGCCGGTGTGGTTCAGCTGGCTGAGTGTCATCCCATGCACCAAAAGGTCACTGGTTTGATTCCTGGTCAGAGCATAAGCCCAGGTTGCGGGTTCAGTCCCCAGTCAGGGTGCATACAGTAGGCAACCGATTGATGTTTCTCTCTCACATAGACGTTTCTTTCTCCCTTTCCCTTCGTCTGTCTCTAAAATCAATAAAAATATTTTTAAAAAACTAAAAAATAAAGAATTGGACTTGGAATAGAGAGGAAGATGGAGTGTCTACATAACAAAAAAGATGTGTGTCTGTGTGGCAAGCCCATGAAACAAAGACAAGGGAATAATTCTGGAGAACATGTGTGTGAAGAGAGAACTGAGATGCAAAGATCAAGCCACCATGGACACCACTGGCCTGCTGCTGACCCAGATGCCAGGCCAACCAGAGAAGAGCTCTGGTGGTTGGGGGCGGGGGCTGGGGGCGTCACCCACCCTGACAGCGGTGGAAGCCCGGAGGGCTGAAAGCTCCGACTGGCCTCGCTGAGCATTTCATCTTCCAGAAGACAGAGGACGCATCCCTAGAAACAGAACAACTAACCTAATTCCCATGGCTATGGGTTATGGCCGATGGGTAGTGACCAGGAGACACAGGAACTGTGGAGGACAAGCAATCATTTCCTCTGAAGTTTGTGAGATCAAAGAAGGGGAAGTGGGTGCCTGAGGCTCTAAGAAAACAGACTCAGATGGCTGGGGGAATAGAAGGGCTCTGGGACCTGAGACTGAGAAAATAAATGATTCAGACTCTGAAATGCAATTCTAGTTATACACTTAGGAGGGGGAGGGGGGGGTGAGGAGCACGGGGATGGGGTGGGGAGGCAGGAGGAGGAGGAAGAGGAGAAGGGGACGGAGAGGGAAGTTCAGGAAGTGGGCAACTGACCATAATGATTCAAAGTTGGACTCAGGGGCAAACTGACTAGATTCTAATTCACCCTTTTCCCCTTCCCAGCTATGAAATTTTGTGCAAGTCAATTAAACCCTCTGAGCCTTAATTCCCTCATTGGTAAGTGGGAATAATGACAATATCTACCTCATTGGGTTGGCCCAAGGATTGAATGAGTTCACGTTTACAAAGCCCTTACCCCAGTCCTGGCTCATGTAACTGCTCTGTAGTGGCACAGAATAGGAGCCACGTGGTTGCACAGGAAAGCCTTGTTAGAGAGCAGTCTCATGCCCAGGAGAAGGATACATAGCCAAGGAAGCCCAAGACAGTGATGCAGGGCCCGCCCCAGAGTGTCCACCGGAGGAGGCAAGCCCTGGGTGCTGAGGCTGCACCCCAGGCCCCAAGGGGAAGGAAGGTTTGGGGTGGGGGGTTGTCTTGATCCAAGTGGTCTAGAGGCATAAAGGGTCCTGGGAAGTTGGGCCTCCGCTCCCATTCTGGGTGCATCATGGCCTTTGCCAAAAAGAACTACATTTTTTTAAAAATGTTAAATTTATTGGGGTGACATTGGTTAAAAAAAAAAAAAAAGAGCTATTCTTAGACTGACAAGTAAAGATCCAACATGGAGAGGAGATCAGAAGCTGAGGTGGGGGAGGGGCTTGGTTTTTTTAAAAAGGAGATTTATTTTCAGTGACCAGGTGTCCTGGTCCAGGGCGTGGAAACCTGCAGGTGTGACTGAACTGCCTATCGAATCCCTGCGGGGCAGCAGGGGCGCCTGAAAGCAGCTGCAGAGCCCCTGGGAACAGGGCATGTGGGGTCACCGACATCGCCTCGTTCTGTGACAGGACGCTTGGTGGTCCATGGGAACTGGCACACCTGGATATAAGAAGGCGTCCGGTCGCAGGTCAGAAAAGCAAAAGGGCCGAGACTTAGGCAAGGGGACTACCTTTCCCAAAGTAAGCCGGTCAAAGATCATGTCACCTGAGGGGAGGACGCGAGCAGCGTGCCAGAGGCCTCGCTCCCGATAAGCATTCTATCAGTGACGTGGGTGATGCTATGGAAGGCACCCAAATAGGATCCTGAAGGAGCTCAACAGAACAGGGCTGCACTGAAGAGAACAACTTGACATTCAACAGGCATGGCTGTTCTGAGTCAGGTGTGAACAAAACAGAGGCTCTGCCTTTACATTCTAAAGCCACACACATTCTAGGCCAGGGGAGAAGCAGCTCCCCAACAACACCACGTGTTAAATAGACCTGGTCAGCAATAATGTCAGCAAAAATGGGGTGGTGTGGCTGCCAAAAAAACTGATGCAATCTTGGGCTGCATTAAGAGGAGTAGAATGACCTAAACTAGGGAGGTGACAGCTCCCTTCCTCTGCTGTGGTCACACCACAAATACCATATATGGTCTGGGTATTGCCCTCGCTGTATTAGAATATGAACAAACTGGATTTTGTTCAGAGGAGAACCAAGGGAAGGTCAAAAGACCCAAGTGAGCCTACATCATAGGTTGTTAATCTGAAAGAAGACTCAAGAGAGAACAAAAGGGCTGTCTCTAAATATTATATTTCACTAATTAGAAGATGCAACTTTTTTCAGTGATAAAATGTCTGAAAGCAGACTGTATCGCACAATCCCCCCGACCTCTAACAATCCCTCGGGGCCCGGATGCAGCTGTGGTGCAGTTGTCATTGCCTCATTTCCATTGTCGTGTGGAAATTTGACTATTGACAAATCTAGACAACTGCCGCCTTCCACACTTCAGGAGGCCAAGCATTTAAGGACCATGTCAGGAAGGAATGTGCGTCCCGGCTGCTGACTATAAAACCCTCCTTGGATACTTTCTGATAAAAGTAAAGAAAGCACCACCATCGACACTTACAGAATGAGCACCAGAAGTCAGAAAAAAATCTAGAGACAATAGAGATTAAGAAAGACACCACTACTTCACCAGAATATAAGAATGTACAAAATACACATGGGTGACTCTGGGTCAAAAAGTGATTTGGAAGACTTGGGTTCTGAAAGTGAAAAAGTTTTAAGAAATGCCGTAACCAATGTATTTCCCTTTTTATGTACGTGCAAGAGTGATATGGAATGAAGACGTAGGTCAGTGGTTCTCAACCTTCTGGCTCTTTAAATACAGTTCCTCATGTTGTGACCCAACCATAAAATTATTTTCGTTGCTACTTCATAACTGTAATGTTGCTACTGTTATGAATCGTAATGTAAATATCTGATATGCAGGATGGTCTTAGGCGACCCCTGTGAAAGGGTCGTTCAACCGCCAAAGGGGTCGCGACCCACAGGTTGAGAACCACTGATGTAGGTCTAAGCTCTAAAAGAACGCTTTCAGTAAATACAAAATAAACATGTTAAGTGGTAACAAGGCATGGTTGCACAGCTGAATTGGAAGCACCTTTTCTTTCTTACAAATAAAATAATGGTACAGCTTCTAACTGATGGTATCAGAGATTGGATTTTTAAAAACAGTGTCCAAAGAGCGGTCGGGTCGGGGAGAAATTAGACTCAGTCTCGGTGGCTTCAAGGAGGAAACACTGGAACCAAATGCCAGAAGCCATGGGGAGCCATCGGGGAGGTGACAGGAGGAGCCGTCCAAAGATGGAAGGGTCACCCCCCAGGTGCAAGCCCAGGCTGGCACGGCCCTGCAGCTCCAAGGTCTGACTGAGAGGATCTCTCACGAAGAGAAAGGCATCGTGTTTTCTTGGCTGCACACACAGGTGCTTTGACTGAGGTATTCTCTTAAAAGTCACTAGTTAAGGGTAAAAGCCATTTAGGGAACAGTGCCCAACGGGGGCCTGAGAGGAACCCTGCCCACATCTGTGCTCTGAGCCTCCTGTGGGCCAACGGGAAAGGGCCAGAGGGGAAGAGGCCACCTCTGTGCCAGGCCCCGCGTCAGGGGTGCTATGTGCATTGCCCCATTCAATCCTCACTGACACCCTGCGAGATAAACTAGAGGCCACAGAACAGAAACTCGAGGCTTAGAGAAAAGAAGCGGCTTGCCCAAGCTTTCCTAGTGACTCTGAGCCATAATGGGCTTCAAATACAAGAAACGCCAGAAGTCCTGACTGGCAGAATGAATGGAGTGCTCACTTGACCAATCCCTCAGTGAACTAACTTGGTCTCATTTTGGTAGAACTGATGCTAGGAGAACAAAGACGAAAGCTGTTGCAGTAACACCCACCCCGCCAACACACACACACACACACACACACACACACACACACAGCTCCCACAGGCACTATACTCATGACATTTGCTGCTTGCAGGAGCAATTTATTCCATCACAGAAAGCAAGGGTGTTTCTGAGGCATCTCTGGCAGAGAACAGGTGCCAGCAGCCCTACTCAAATGTCAGAGCCGCAAGCGTACCAGGTTGCCATGCCTCCCACCTGCCAGGTTCACGCTGGTGCAAGCGGAAGCTGAGCTCAGCTTTTGTCCCCTCCCCGGGGCCAGGGTGTCCACAGGGTTGGGGAAAACACTGGGAGACAGACACGCTCAACACCCGCAATGTGTTCCAGCTGCCTGATGACATCAAGTCCAGCCCGGTCCACCGGTAAGCTCAAGTCCCCTCCTAGGGGAAGTGAACTCCAAGTGTGCACCAGAGACTCAGGGCAGGACGCCCTGCAGGAGATACTCAGGTACTTATGAGACCACAGACGGGAGAATCCGTCATTTCAGATCATGGCCCACAATGCTTGGAGCACCTGGTGCCTGCAGAACCAATTCTGACAAAGGAAGAGGGAGGCCCCTGGATTCCTGTCCTGTCCTAGCTTTGGTGGGTGTCTCATCCACATGCAGGCAGGTAACTCCTGCTCTTGATCCATGGGTACCCACCCCCACTGCGGCTCAGCACCTGACTCCCTGTTCCAGTGATGGCGAACCTATGACACGCGTGTGAGAGGTGACACACAAACTCATTTTTTTGGTTGATTTTTCTTTGTTAAATGGCATTTAAATATATAAAATAAATATCAAAAATATAAGTCTTTGTTTTACTGTGGTTGCAGATATCAAAAAATTTCTATATGTGACATGGCACCAGAGTTAAGTTAGGGTTTTTCAAAATGCTGACACGCCGAGCTCAAAAGGTTCACCATCACTGCCCTATTCATTCCCCTCAAACTGACCTTGAGGAAGGAGAACGATCATTGAGGAAGGCTCAGCCTGTAGAAAGATGATGAAAGGCGGGGCAGTAACCATTTTCTACAGAGGACAGAGTTGCCAGAGCTCAGAGCAGGCACCCTTGGTGGCACAGAAAGGGACAGATGTCCCATCTTCTAAGACCCTAACTGAGGAGTTCCAAGTGGTCTGTCCGCTTTCTAAACTGAAATACAGGACTGTCCATTCTGACCCTCCTCACACAGAGGGCTGCAGGCAAAACCAGCACACAGATGAGGCCTTACTGGGACCCAGCCTTACCTGACCCCCATTCCCCAGCCCCCATCCCCCACTCCCTCCTTGGTCCTGATCAACAGCTACTGTCTAATCGATGTACACATCCAAAGCATGGAGGGCAGTGCGGACCTCCTGACAGATCCCTCACCCTGACTCCCCTACAAGCTGATCTGCCTGAAGGACAGCTCTGACCATCCATCTCCAATGACTTCCCACTGCCTGCTGGGTTAGGGCCATGTCCCCACCCAGCACCCAGGGCTGGCCTGATTCCAGCCTCAGCTCCCACGGGTTCCATAGGCAGACCCATGTTTTCACCATGTGGCACCCTGAACCTACCTCACTTTCCCACATCTCTTTGTGCTGTACCTCTACCCATCTCTGCCTATGGAAGTCCTTCCATCCTCTAGGCCCATTTCAATGACCAAGTGCCACCTCCTCTAGGAAGTCTCCCCTGATTCCCCACACTATGCAACTCTCCAAAGCACATTGCATACTCTGCCTTGATGTGCAGGCATCAGTGAGCTCGTCTAATGCACCTCCCTCTGTGCGTTAGATTAACTCTGTTCCTGCCATTCATCACAGGCCCCCAGCATGGACATTGTGCACTGTGAGCTAAGGAGCCTCGGCCATGGTACTCCATGCCTGCCCTGACAGCAACCTATTTACAGGTTTTTCTCATGCCCTCCTCCACCTATTCCCAGAGAACTCATCCCCCATTCTCTCAAGGTTCAGCTCTCAGCTGACAGACAATCAGAGATACACTATTATCTGTTGTCCTTCCTAGTTAAAGTATATATATTTTAAAAGGCCCTCTGGAAACAATGGCTAAAAACAAAGATAGGATTTTCAGACCCCAAGGCTCTGGAGACGGTATTTTTAATAAGGAAAGACCTTGAAATTGTTGTACAAACCAAGTGCTACAAGTGTATGCACCCTAAATTCAAAGAATGGGAGAGCAGTTATAAAGGGGTTTAGGGGGTGGGCTCTGTCCTTCAGAACTGCAGGCAGAGCAGCTGGAGACGGATCACAGGGTCCTGGCAGGGCAGAAATGGTAGATGGAGAAAAGACCTGACTGAGACCTGGCTGGGTGACCTTGAACAAGGAACTGCACCTCCCAGGCCTCTGCTCAGTATCAAGAACACCCTGAGCCTCAGTTTCCCTGTAGGTACAACAAGGTGCAGGGGTGAGCTCTGGAGGACCCCAGAGGGCCCTTCCAATCTGACATCAAGATTCTATGGCTCACGGCCTCACCACTTCCTCACTCCCCGGAAGTCAGCACGTTTGCAACCACTCTTGTTCCACTCCCTCCTTACCTTGAGCCTCCCTGAGTCCAAAGGGAAAGGAACCGCTAAAGATTTCCCAGCCAATCAGCAGGCAGCATGCAGGGTGGAAGGAAGGGGCAGATGTGGGGGAAGGTGTTGGTTTCTATGGACACAGAAATGCTACTCTCATTCACACCATCTGTCCCAGCCCAGAAAAAGACAAGTCAGCTGGTTGCGTTTGCTTCTCTGACCTACCTTTTTAAGAGATTACAACGGCCTGCCAAATTTAAGTGCTGCCCTAAAATCAGGACATATAAGGTCTCTCTGCCGGATCTGCAGGGCTTCAGAATGGGTAGAGAGCAAGAGTGATGACGAATGAAACTCGGGGAGGCAGTCTAGGCTGTACTGTGTGGCCATGCCAAAGAAAGGTTTTGAGAAACAGCTCCTTTCCTCTTTCATGCTGAAGATAAAGATGAAGTTGCAGCAATAAACAGACATCTGCTAGGAGCTTCCGAAGAGATTACAACATAAACACCCCAGAGACGGCTATAAACAGCCCAGAGTCCTCCCCAAGTGGCCACAGCATCCTGCTCACCAATGCGGCTGGGGGAGGGGAGGACAGAGGGATAGAGAAGGAGGTGGTATTGAGAGGCTGGGGGGGATGGAGGCTGGGCTCCCCACAGCAGGAGGAGGTGGTGGGGAAGAGTTAAACTTGGTAGAAATGGAGGATTGGCTGCCTTCCGCAAGGGAATAAAGCTCAGGGACCCCCTGAGAGGACTTCCGGGAAGTCATCCGGAGGATTCCATGCCAATGTCATTCTTTCTGAAAATGGGTCACGCTTGAGACGTGGGGAAAGACAAAACAAAAAACACTGATGTTTTGGAGTGCCTACGTAAACCGAGCACTTCACAGATATTTTAATTTGATCTCTGCACTTGCGATCGATCGGTATAAATGCCTCCTTTTTACAGACTAAAATACCAGGGTTCACTGACTTGCCCAAGGCAACTCGGCTTGGATGTGAAGCCAGGTCTCTCTCAGCACATTGGTTTGTTTGCTTCTGCCTCTGTCACATGCATCCAGAACATTCCTCTGAGGTTTTCCTCAGACCCAGACTCTCTATCCCCACAAATCTAACGCAAGGATATTCCTAAAGGGGAGCGGTGACAAAGCAGGGTGATGACTGAGCTTTGGCTAATTCAAGCAAATGCTGAGTCTCAGCAGCCCTGTGGGCCCCGTTGTTTCACATCCTGATTGCTCCCCAGGAGGCCTGAAGAGGCACAAAGGGGAACACAGGTATAAAGATATGTCTCCACTCATTCTGGAAGCATCCACAGGAGAATGGGACACCAGATGCCATTTGAGGAAGAGGACTGAGGGCTGGAGGACATGGGAAGAAAGAACACTTACTTTTCATTGAATTCCCTTTGAATTTAGTGACTTTTTTACATGCATCAGTGTATTGTGTGTGGGGGTGAGTAATACGCATCTATGCAGGTGTGTGGGGTGAGTACCATGCATCTATGTAGCTGTGTGTGGATGAGTACCGTGTATCTATACAGGTATGTGGGGTGAGTATTATGCATCTATGCAGGTACGTGGGGTGAGTATCATGCATCTATGCAGGTGTGTGGGGGTGAGTACCATGCATCTATGCAACTGTGTGTGGGGTGAGTACCATGCATCTATGCAGATGTGTGGGGTGAGCAATATGCATCTATGCAGCTGTGCATGGGTGAGTACCATGCATCTGTGCAGGTGTGTGGGGTGAGTACCATGCATCTATGCAGCTGTGTATGGTTGAGTAATACACATTTATTCAGGTATGTGTGGGTGAGTACCATGCATCCATGTATTGTGTGTGGGGGAGTACCATGCATCCATGTATTGTGTGTGGGGTGAGTACCATGCATCTATGCAGCTGTGTATGGTTGAGCAATATGCATTTATGCAAGTATGTATGGGTGAGTACCATGCATCCATGTATTGTGTGTGGGGGAGTACAATGCATCTATGCAGCTGTGTATGGTTGAGCAATATGCATTTATGCAGGTATGTGTGGGTGAGTACCATGCATCCATGTATTGTGTGTGGGGTGAGTACCATGCATCTATGCAGCTGTGTGGGGGTAAGGTGCATGCATCTATGCAGGTGTGTGAGGTGAATACCATGCATCTGTGTGTGGAGGTAGGTGAGTCATTTTTTAAGAGATATAAGTAAACAGACCCACAAGCTGGAGGTGAAAACCTGGACCAAGCAGGAACGTTTGGGTCTCCTGGCTGCAGCAAGCCTGCAATCGAGAGGAAGTCTGAGACTGCATCCAGAGCCTCTTCCTTCCTTCACAACAGGAATGTGCTGCAACTCAGGCAGATGGCTGAGCTCTCCCAGCATGGACCCCACAGTCCCCGAGGCCCCATCTGGTTATAGGAGCCCACCAGGACATTTTCTGAGGAAAGAGAATGACTCCTCTCCCTGAGGGTCTGGAAAGAGGCCCTCCAGACCCCCTGCTTATTCCTTTATTCTGTTTTCCCTTTCATCCGGCTGTCAGATTCCTCCCTTCTCCAAGCAGGGAGCTCCTGACTCTTATCACCTTCACATCAAGTTGTGCAAAAGCCCAGCTGTCCTGATAGTGGGTGTCAGCACCCCAACTTCATAGCAACCATGAACCCTACATAACATACCTCAGCCCCTCATTCTGCTTCTCTGGGGACAACAGCTGTCCAACAGAGTGCTCCCGGCAGACCCTGTGCCTACTCTGCTCCAGGGAGCAACTCTCCTTAGTGACCAAAAGTCCCAACTATATTTTTTCCAGGCACTTCTTCATCTGCCACTACACCTCATCTTCCTGGCCACAAGCACAGGCTAAACCCTGAAATCCTGCAAATCTTTATCAGATACAATCAGAACTCAAATAAATAGCCAAGGCCAGACATTCAGAGTCATGAGAGCAAAACAGTCGTTGCCATATCTTAACACATTGACACCACATGGCAAGGCCAGAACGGGATGTCCCTGGACTCCCACTCCTGTCTCCTGGGCCTCTGGACTGGGTGTGTCAGGAGCTCAGGCCTGCAAATGTTCCCGAGGCCTGCTGTTCTGGCAGCTCAGGGACCAGGAGCTGTTGTCCAGTTCCTGGCCACGCTCCTCCTGCAGCCAGCAGAACGGGCATCTGCACTGGGCATCCCTGGCTGCCCAGGAAGGAGCAAAACCTAAGTCCCAAACTAGCAGGAAACAAGGCCCTGTGCTTGGGCCTGCCTTTACCTCTGGATTCCCCAGAGAGAAATTTGACCAAGCCTTGGAAGAAATGCAAATGCTACACAGCCCTTGGGAGGAGGGGGTTAGGGTGGGGAATTACCCCGACTCTTAGAGAAGAGAAACAAAAGTGCAAATTAAGAACACGCTAAAAGCCCTGGCCAGGGAGCCGAGTTGGCTAGAGCATCGTCCCGATATGTCAAGGTTGCAGGTTCCATCCCTGGTCAGGGCACATACAAGAATCAACCAATGAATGCATAAATAAGCGGTACAACAAATCTCTCTCTCTCTCTCTCTCTCTCTCTCTCTCTCTCTCTCTCTCAAATCAATCAATCAATAAATAATATTTTAAAGGAACACACTAAAAATTCCAACCCTAAGAACATCAGCAGCATCTACCCACACCACTCCCTGTCAGCTGCCATGGAGATGGGCAGGTTTTTCTGAGATGAACTGTAGTAATATTTAGATGCATGGATGGGTGCAGAGCAGCTGCAATTAAGAAATGATACCACACCTGATATCTACGAAAGGCTCTTCATTTGGGACACAGGGATAGACGCTTGCTCAGTAGCTGACAGAGAAAGGAAACGTCTCAAACGCCAGACTCCATGGTGATGCAACGAGGTTTGGTTGTGACCGGAGGGCCCACGTCCCCTATCACCCGCGCCAGCTCTGAGTTCCTGAGACCAGATGGTCCGCGCTTTAGAAAGGAGGAGCCTTATCAGCCCAGCACAGCCATGTTTTCTACCTCTGGGGAGGACGCAGGGAAGAAAACAAAACATGGTGTGTGGGGGGGGGGGGGGAATCAGAGCCCCCCAAAGTGAGGTGACCAGGCGGGTTGGCTCTCAGGCACTTGCCCAAAGGGAGAGGGTGGGCCCTCAGAGCCGGAAGCTTGGTCCTGCCAGCCTTGTCTTAACACAGCATGTCAAACTGTCTTCCTCTGAATCTCAGCCTCCTTGAATAAAAAAAGAAATCAGAATCAGGAGCCTAACATGAGAGCAATTTCATGTTGGGGAAATAACATGAAATTCTCGGGAAGAAAAGGGAGGAAGTCGAACGGGAGAGAGGGTGAGGCCACATGGGTATCATAGCTTCCCATCTCCGGCGCCGCAGCTTTGTTTACTTCCTAATGTTTAGGAAGGCCAGTGATGGTCTTTAAAATAATATCACACAATAAAGTAAGTAAATATCAAAATTCCAATGGCTCTGTGACCTCATCCACACTATAAATTGTGCCAAATGCACGTATAATTTTGTCTACCATCCAAATCAGTTGAAGGAAGGTCTATTTTTTAAAAGAGAAAAAAAACACACACTGGAGAAGTAAAAGATAAAGGGGCTGGGGGTGGGGGGGGGATCAACTCTAGCCTTGCCATCCGGAGAGAAGGACAAAACATTTTGTTCTACTTCTGCCTAGTGGGAAAGACTGTCTACTGTTGAGAAAAATGACGAAGAGGAGGCAGAGGAGGAGGAGGCGGAGGGGGAAGAGAAAAAGAACCTCCTCATCTGAGGGCTGCCTGCAGACACAGGTCCTGGTGGGTGGGTCAGAAGCACCTTGAGGGCTGGAACCCAGGGGATGAGGTGTGACGCTCAGTATCGAGGGGAGGAAGCACACCTTTCCCTCCCGTCTTGAGCCTCTGGTCCCCTTCATTAGGACGCCCACAAGGGTGCCAGCGGTGGTACTATCTCTTCGCCTGAGATTCTGACGACACACTGAAAGGTCACGCGTTCATTTTCTGTCATGACCTGCCGGTTGCAGGTGCGGAATGATTTGAGAAAGGCCGCACAACTCGCCCAGGTGTGAGGCAGGTTAGAGAAGGCTCCTGAAGGCACCAGGGAAGGAGTGCGGTCCAGAGAGAGGACCAAGAGAGAAGTGGACAGCCTTCTCCCCGCAGCCCAAATGCCGAGGGCCTGGGTCAGACCGCGGTAATCCCTGTGGCTGAGTAAGTCAGGATTCATAGCTCTGGCGGAAATGACCTCATTGCTGATCAGGGCACAAATGTAGCTGCCTGGGCTCCCCACCACAAACCAGAAGGGCTCGGGTGAGCACAGCAAATCATTTTATTGTTTCAGGATGTTTACCGACTGATGTATGCAGAGGAAAGTCCACATGCAAGCAAGTCATCTTTTTTTTTTTTAAACCGCTTATCTAAACACAGGCAGCCACACAAAACCATGACGGGGTTCATTCATTCGAAACACACTTCCTGAGTGGCTCGGACACAACTGGGCAGATAGATGCTCAGGCGGCCTCTGCCCCATTCAGACAGGGTGCTGGGGATCCACATGGCAGAGAAGCCAACTCCACTCGCAAGAGGTTCACTGTCCAGTGGGGGAGATGGCCACTTAGAACAAAGCCTAATGGCTGACTAAAAGGGGGGTGGGGAGGGGTGGGTGCTGCCCCAGGTTAAAATAGGCATAAAGGGACTAACAACCAAATGCAGCACAGACTTTGTCTGGATCCTGATTCAAACAAACAAGGAAATCTGAGTACGGACAGGTGAGACCAAAGAATTACCGCTAATTCTATTACATGCAATAACGGCAATGTGATATGAAAGAGGTTGTTCTTTCTAAAATAGATATACACTAGATTAGTGTTCAGCAAACTCATTAGTCAACAGAGCCAAATATCAACAGAACAACGATTGAAATTTCTTTTGAGAGCCAAATTTTTTAAACTTAAACTATATAGGTAGGTACATTTTTATTAACTTAATTAGGGTACTCCTAAGGCTTAGGAAGAGCCACACTCAAGGGGCCAAATTGCCGCATGTGGCTCGTGAGCCGCAGTTTGCCGACCATGGCACCAGATTATTTAGGGGCAAAAATGACATGATATCAAAGATTTGTTGTAAAATACCCCAGGAAGAAAGAACAGGGGAAGAAAAAAAAAGAAGAGGAAAGGGAAGGAGAGAAAGGAAGAGGAGATGGGGGGGGGGGGTGGGGGGGGGCCCCAGCTTGGCATAATCTTGAAATCTTGATGACTGTTGAAGCTGGGTAATGTTCATATGGGGCTCATTGTACTATTCTCTCCATTTTTATGTTTGAAAATATTCATAACATCTTTAAATAGAGGACTGCAATACCTTATGGTGGATATCCTAATAAAGACACGCATAAACACTGAAGTAATACAGAGCAAAGAGGATTTAGTGAGAACCAGAAATAAACCTGCCAAGTTTATGAGTATCTTTAATGACACATTCACAAATAATTGCAGCAGGGCCTTGAATAATGTCGTTTCATTAAAAGTTGGCTCATTATAACGTTGATGGGATGACGGAGAAACTTAACTGTTGCTTCTATCAATTAGCCTATGGTAAGTTGGTTTCATTATATATCATTTCATGTAAAGTCGCAGAACTCATCAACCATGTAAAGTGAGGACTGACAATATAAGGTGGGAAACAGTAAGCACAGCAGGGGAGCTGCACTCACCAAACCTCCAAGTTCAGAGGATGGGCCCAGAGGATGGCCACAGAGGATGCCACAAAGTGTTCCTGCTTCCCTTAGTGTTTAATTCACCGCACAGGCCTCTCTCAAACAGACCAGGCCAGAATCCTAGCTTGGTTGCTCACTAGCTTGTGTGATAGGAACAAGTTTTAACCTTTCTGAGTCTCAGTTTCCTCACCTGCAAAATGGGAATAACCCTACTTACTTCTTCCAAGGGCTAATGTGAGGATCTAATGCTATAAAGAATAAAAAGTCCCAGCACAATGAACAGTATTCAATTTCTTGACTCTCTAAACACCAGTGACCCTTAGCTTGGGGAGGACTTCAAAGATTAGCAATGTTCAGTCCAAACCTTCTTGCACCCATATCCCACCCCTCTCTCCAGGGACAAGTCTCTCCACCAAGATGGCAGAACCTCTACCCTTCAGTGGCAGGGGGTAAAAGGGCCAGGCCCATGACTGGGAGGCACACCCAGATGGGGGTGTAGGCACGGCGGAGAGAATAGAGACACAAGCCAATCCTAGGCAGAGAGGGATTGCCTGGACCTGTTCCTCTGCTCCTTACTGCTGCAGGGAATGGGCTTCCAATGACCACAGCTACAACCAGCCTAAGTCCCTAAGCTGATGTATGCTAAAGTGTAACTGTTTGGGTTATTAAAATAGCCACGTTATTTTAAAAGCACAGCAAAGGGAATATAGTCAATAATATTGCAATAACTATGTATGGTGTCAGGTAGGTACTAGACTAGTGATGGCGAACCTATGACACGCGTGTCAGAGGGGACACATGAACTCATTTTTTTGGTTTATTTTTCTTTGTTAAATGGCATTTAAATATATAAAATGAATATCAAAAATATAAGTCTTGTCCTGACCAGTTTGGCTCAGTGGATAGAGCATCGGCCTGTGGACTCAAGGGTCCCGGGTTCAATTCCGGTCAAGGGCATGTACCTTGGTTGTGGGCACATCCCCAGTGGGAAGTGTGCAGGAGGCAGCTGATCGATGTTTCTCTCTCATCGATGTTTCTAACTCTCTATCCCTCTCCCTTCCTCTCTGTAAAAAGTCAATAAAATATATTTAAAAAAAAATATAAGTCTTTGTTTTACTATGGTTGCAAATATCAAAAAATTTCTATATGTGACATGGCACCAGAGTTAAGGTTTTTCAAAATGCTGACATGCCGAGCTCAAAAGGTTCGCCATCACTGTACTAGACTCATTGGGGTGATCACTCTATAAGGTATATGAATGTCTAATCACTATGTTGTACACCTAAAACTAATATAATATTGTATGTCAACTGTAATTAAAATTTTAAAAAAGACTTTCATGCTCTAGCCGGTTTGGCTCAGTGGATAGAGCGTTGGCCTGCAGACTGAAGGGTCCCAGGTTTGATTCCGGCCAAGGTCACATGCTTGGGTTGTGGGCTCAATCCCCAGTAGGGGTGTGCAGGAGGCAGTCAAGCAATGATTCTCTCTCATCATTGACGTTTCTATCTCTCTCTCCCTCTCCCTCTCTAAAAACAATAAAAATATATTTTAAAAAATAAAAAGCCTTTCACAAAGTCGCCACCCCTAACACACACACACACACACACACACACACACACACACACACACTCTCTTAGTTTCAGGCCCCTCCCTGGAGATATAAATAAAATAAATAAATATATAAATAAATAAATAAATAAATAAATTGTAACTGGTTGGTAGTAAGCTAATCATGACTTTCTTTTAGAAGAGAGATAAGCAGCAAGCCAGAGCCCTAGCCCTAAAGAAGGAAGGAGATAGAAATAAAAAGTGATGTCATTTTTTATGAAGGTATGTTCAGATTGTAACTCTCAATCACCTTATAATCATAACTGGTATACTCCAACACCTTCCCTCCCCCTCCCCCCCAAAAAACACACAAAACAAACAAAAACAAAACTAGAATCAATCCTAAGGTAGAGGTTATTTCAGCTAACACAATTCTCTTAGACCATCCCAGAAGCCAACTCTCAGAGGTGAGACCCGTCCATGGCATAGGCAAGCTTTGCCCCCAGATAGCTCCGAACACCAGTCAATCTCTTCCCATCACAGCATGACAAACACCAGCCCTCACCCTTGACTGGAGGACAGGGTGGGCAAAGGCATCCGCAGGCTGAACCATCTGGGCTAACCTGAGTCAGTTCAAGTGCTTCACCAAAGAAGCATCCCCTGAATAGCTGGCAGAACCTTTTCAGAGGCCAGGAGCCTCCAGTCAGCACACAGTAGGGCCATGCAGCAGGGCACCCACCTTCCACAGACACAGAGCAACAAGAAGAGCACTAGTCTTCGCTCTGGCAAAGCTAAGCTGGGTTTGAATCCTGGCTCGGCCACTTTCTGTGTAACCATGAACACTCACCCTACCTGAGACTGTTTTCCCATCTCTAAGATGAGGATGGTAAAACTCTGAGTTTTTGGAGAGTAATCATGAAATTGACTGCACCAAGCACCACAGGGCAGGACCTGTCTCCCAGCCAGGACTTAATAAATCTTTCTTTTCTCTGCCTAAAGGTCCATTTTTGCTGCAATTAGTCTCCGGAGCATCAGGTGAGCTGCCGTGGAGGATTGAGGTCCACTTGTTGGGCTCACTTCCCCAGGGAAGGGGACGGGAGCAGAACTGGTGCAGGTGCCAGGGCGCCCTCCCCCCCCCCCCCCCACCACATGCAACATTCGAGGGCCAACCCGCCCCTGGCTTCGTTCCGGAGCGGAGGGACCTCCCCAGAAGGGGACCGATTACTGACTTCGCCCTTCACCTGAACCACTGAGGGCTGCAGTGGGCAGGAAAAGACTGACAGACAGCAAGAGGGGCCCGTGCAGCCGAAGGGCCCCCGCCAGGCCGAACGCACCTCCGCATGAAAGCTTTTTGGCTTTCAGAACCCAGGCTTCAGAATAAACAATGTGGAGGGAGGCACACGTTTACTCTGGTTTCAACACGCCTCTTCCCCGTCCAGCAAACGCCCTTCCCAGCTTGGCCACGGCCATGAAGCGAGCCCAGGATAAAGTTAACCCCGCGGACTCCAGCCTGGAAACCAGGTCAGCGGCGGCTGAGGCTGCGGGCAAGACCCTGCATCTCCCCAAGGGCAGGCCAGGCGGGCGCCGCGGGCGCGCGGCGGGGGTCCTCCTGGGCCTGGGGTGAGCGCGGGCTGCTGGGGACCACAGCGCCGCGGCCCCTTGGGCCACGCCATGGCCCCAGACCCGGTCCTAGCCCGCAGGCGGCGGGGCCACTGACATTTGGCCCAACTTAACTTCCTGTTGTTAAGGAGGGAGGGGAACCTTGGGGGAGACAGTGAAAAGCCAGGAGAGAGCGTGAAAGGCGCGGAGCCCAAATCGTGGGAAGCTGAGTTTGCGGATAATCTCCCACCCGCCCGGGTGGCAGTCGGCACTGCCGGCGCATTGCGCCCACTCCGTGTTGACGGCTGGGGTTTTGCTAGGCTTAGAATGGCCGGGTTTGGGTGTTGGCGAGCAGAGTAAGAGGTAGTTCCGGGCACGATGGGAGGCTTTTATTTCGTCCTAAGCCGTTCAGAGAGGGGTCGGTGCAGCCCCGGCCTCCTGGGCAGCGCCCACCTGCTCGCCGGCTGCCCAGTGGGTCTGAGGCAGGAGATGCTGCGGCCGCACCTGACCCTCCCGGGCGCGGCGAGGACTCGGAGTCCAGGCTCGGCTGGCACGGTCCCCCGCGCCGTGCCTGTCCGCCCGCCCACCTCGGAGCCGTGCGCCGTCCGCCTTACCGACAGCCTTGCTGGCCACGGAGCCAAGGGCCAGCTCCTGCCTTCACCTCGGCCTCCGGCGCAGCGGTCAGGACTCGCAGGCCGCCTGCGGAGCTGGGAGCGAGCAAGACGCCCCGCGCAGGCTTAGCCGGGCGAGCGCCCGCAGTTCAGCGCCTCGCGGCCGACAGGGCTGGGAGCCGCCCCATCGGTGCTGCGGCCTATGACAAGGCAGCCGGGGGCGCGGCCCCGCCCGCGGCCCGAGGGCTGCGACCAATAGCAGCGCGGCGCGGAGCTCAGTCCCTCCCCCCCACTCCCCACCCCGCTCCCGGCCGTCTCCGCCCCTGTGGGGCCAGCTGTCACCCGGCAGCTGTGGGCGCACGTGGGCTGCAGCTGGGCCGGAGCTCCCACCCGGACCTGCACAGGTTTGAGACCAGTGGAGAGGCCGATGTGGGCGGGGTGTAGAGATGCTGCGAAATGAAAGCACAGGTGCTGGTGTTCTACTGTCAAGGGAGAGGCAAGGGCTGGCCTCATGCTCCTTAGCCTAGGCAGCTGGAAAGCAAGCAACATCGTCCCCTTTTGGACTTGGGGAATGGCTGTGGTCCTCCTCCTTCCTTTCCTTCTTGACCACTGTGGGCTTCAGCGAACGCCCTGCTTGCTAGCTGATAGGCTCTTCCCCTCACTTGACTGTCTTTGCTTAGAATAACGCTGGTGGAAGGGGGGCGGGGGGGGGGCGGTGCAGACCACCTATGCTACTTAAGAACCCTCTTCTCTTGGCCGCCTCGTGGCTACCTTAATCTCCGCTCTGCCCCTTCCCTGGTTGCCCATACTCCCACAGCTCCAGGAGCATCATTCACAGGAAGGACAGTGGAGATGGTGTGGGGCCTGAGGGGTGTAAAGCAGCTTTGCACACTGTAAATACAGCAAACACCTTGCAGTGATTCATGAAACAAGTATCCCATGGGCAGAAGTCATGTCTTACTCACCTCTGGGAGTAGGGCTCATCACAGGCTTGGCCCAGTGTAGGCATCAATAAATGTTCTTGGAACTGAGCTGATGCCGTGGGAAGAAGAACAGGCAGACTTTGGGCAGGAGAAGGTACTGTGACTCCAGGCGGCTGGAATTTTCATAGCATCAGACCACCCTGTGGAAAGACTATGTGCCCTTGCAGGGCAAGTACACACAGAGCAGTTCGCCTTTATCAAACCTGGGGCGGATATTTTTTTCTATTCCTGACCAAGTGATTCTACTCCAGGCCTTTCGGGCTCACGTAATCCTGACAATGGGTTTGTAAGGCATACATGCTTATCATCCCCTTTTACCGATGTGGAAACTGAGACTGGGTAAAGTACAGTAACTTGTCAAGGGCACAAGTTAATAAGAATCAGGGTCTGGATTTGAGCCAGGAGCTATCTGACGCCACCATTTGTATGTCTCACCAAGGTGCCACTGGGGCCTCTACAGCCCTGCCCATACCTCTAGAGTGCTGGACAGGCCAGGGCTATTTCTGAAGGAAACACTCTGGGGCCTGAGCTGCCCAAACAACTATTGAGCTCAGGGCTGGGCACTGTCGGAGACAGGAGTGGAGACGGGCATGGCCCTGCCTTATTTACAGAGTGATAGAGGAAAGCTGAGACAGAGAGAAGCTTTAGGAAACAGTGTTACCTCTGCCCCCAGCACAAGGCCTCACTGGATACAAAGCCTCTTGCTTCTGGCCTGGGCCTGAGATAAGCATGTTGGCGATGGAAACGCAGGCAGGTTATTCATTCATTGCACAAAAGCTACTGTGAGCTGGATGTGGTTCCCGTGTTCCTATAACCTATAATGCAGCTGATAAATAATCAGAAGTACATGGTGCTATGGAGCTAGCTGTATTTTTTTTTTATTACTTTTAGTTTCTATAACCCCCACCACCTTGTCTATAGCACAATGTTCTCCAAATTAAATGAATTTAAGACTACTCTAGGAACACTGTGACCCAACCAAGTTTTGTAGAGATAGCATTGCTCAGCACAGAGGTTCTAAGAGCTCAAAAACTCATATGTATCACTGGGTTCCTAGGACCTCTGCCTCTTCCCGTCATTCCACTCCCAATATTTTTAACTCAGGGGGCTCGGGTCAGAAAGACCCTTGCTAGGTGGGTCTCGGGGCTGAGAGGTGAGCTTTTCTTTAGATGTAGGGCAAGCGGGGAGGTGATGGGAAAATAACTGCATAGAGGGAGATACGCCTTGGGACCTTGGAGCCAGTGGTCAGAGCCTGTCGCCACCACACACAAGCCACCTTCCTGGCCATTTCCCTGTGGGGTGGAGAGGCCTGGAGACAGGAGGTCCCAAAGGGTCCTCCTCTGGACAAAGCAGTGGCCCTGGGATAGCTTGCTGGTCTCTGGCTGTGGGAGTTTATACAACTGAGACCATGCAATTCCGATCTTAGAGAAAATACCTAGGCCCCTCACTTCATAGATTAAAGAAATAGCCGAAACCGGTTTGGCTCAGTGGATAGAGCGTCGGCCTGCGGACTGAAGGGTCCCGGGTTCGATTCCGGTCAAGGCATGTACCTGGGTTGCGGGCATATCCCCAGTAGGAGATGTGCAGGAGGCGGCTGATCGATGTTTCTCTCCCATCGATGTTTCTAACTCTCTATCTCTCTCCCTTCCTCTCTGTAAAAAATCAATAAAATATATTTTAAAAAAAAAAAGAAATAACAATAAATGGAGCCCCAGAAACGGGAAGGCACTTGCGAGGACCACAGAGTACGGGAATGGGCTCCAGGTTCCCAGCGCCTCTGCCCCACTCTTAGCATGCCAGGCAAACTCCGCGTCCTTATGCCACGACTCGGGAGTCTATATTTAATAACAACCTCTTCCCCAGCCCACTCTTCTGGGATAGTGAATGTGTGCCTGTGAAGGTTGTCTGGGAGGTGCAGATGGCCGCATTCGCATCAGAGGGAGGGAGGGAGAGAAGGAAGGCACAGATTTATCCCTAAAAATATCTTCATCTCAGGCCTCCTCCCCAGGAAAAGAACTCCAGGGGCGGGGGGGGGGGGGGGGGGCGCGGCTGGTTACCCACCTCACGATGTTCCAGGAAGGACGCATGGGGTGTTGGGCTTGGCTTCGTTTTATCTGCAGCCCAGCACTTTGCTTAAAGGAAGGTAAACGTTGAACTAAGTGGATTCTTGATGCGAAGATGTTCTGTAGAGAAGCCAGGGTGTTTCTCACAGTGTTTGGTTGGCAGGGAAAAGAGTTGCCACCTGTGCCTCATTCCCTCCAAGTGAAAAGGGGCCCATGCCCTGGGACCTCTTCCTCACGTGCAGACGTTCCACCAGGAAGGGGAAAAACAGTGAGTGGTTCTCACCAGCTTCCTCCTCAAGCTACTGTCAAAGGGCTCTGGGCTCTCAGAAAGAAGAGAGAGGCTGGTATCCACGGAGTCCAGTGACCTCGCTGACTGACTGGCCCCAGGCCACCTTGGGAATTATCTTCGGAGAAGGACTTTCTAAGCCAGGAAGTAGGAACAGTGGTACCTCCCCAAAACACTCAGGAATGTGTGAGAAGCGAGATCCCTGGGGCCTCGTTCCAGCCTGATATCCGGATAGGCCCAGGATGCACTATTTTTGTGTGTGAATAAGACAGAAAAGGTCTCTAGGAGCTTTCCAGGCCTATCACACTTACAGTGGGCTTTCCAGGGGCAGTTTGGGGAAGAAAGGACACCTGTGGAAATCAGTAATACCCTCAGAGGCACCACAGCACTTTGGGGAATGTGGGCGTGTTGGCAGCAGTGATGGGAAAGTCAGTGCTGGAGAGCTGAGGTTACAGGCAGGAGGTGATGTGCCAACCAGAGCAAAGAGAGAGACGCAGAGAGTGGGTGTGCAGAAGCGGAGAGGAGGAGGCACAGGGTCATGAAGGAACTCTAGGCCCCGCTTCAAATAGCCTGGTGAGATGCACGCACAAACACACACACACACACACACACACACACACACACACACACACACACACACTCAAAGCTCACTGTCAAATCCAAGGGCATAATTCTAGATACAAGAGACTAAACTATGCCACAAAAAACACTGCACCCTCACGGCATACTGGGCCACACCTGCAACCTAGGCAGACTCTTGCTTATGCAAACCTGAAGCCCATTCCAGAACCTATTGCGGTAACTGAATGGAGCTAGGGAACCAGCTCCTGAACCCTCCACAGAGCAGCTGTCTAGGGGTAAGGACAGGGGTACTCTTCTCTGTGATAGCCAGTGGAGGGTACTCACTCAAGCTCATCTGCCTGTCTATCCATCATGTATCCACCCCACAAATATGTACAGTGCAGTTATTCTAAGAGACATCATGACCGAGTAATTAGTAGCACAGATTCTGAAGTCAAGATGCCTGCGTTTGAATCCCAGCTCTGCCATTTACTGGGTCACCTTGGGCAAGTGACTTAACCTCTCTGTGCAGAAGTTTCCTCACCTGTGATACTGGCATAGTAAGAGGGAGATATGTGCATAGAACAGTGACTGGGACATAGTAAATGATATAGAAGAGTTTTTGAATTAAAAAAAAATAGGGGACTGAGCCCTGTCTGGTGTTGTTCAATGGTTAGAGTGTCGGCCCATGCACCGAAGGGTCACAGGTTCAATTCCCAGTCAAGGGCAAGTACCTAGGTTGAAGGTTCCATTCCCAGTCCTGGAAGAGGTGCATGCAGGAGGCAACCAATCTCTCTCTCTCTGTCTCTCTCTGTCTCTGCCTCTCTCTGTCTCTCTGTCTCTGTCTCTCTCTCTCTCTCTCTCTTTCATTCCCTTCCTTCCTTCCACTCTCTCTAAAAATCAATGGGGAAAAATATACTTGGTTGAGGATTTAAGAAAAAAAATAAAAACAAACTAGAGTTCATAAGAAGCATCATTTAATCAACTCCAGGTTAGGGACGTGGCCACTTCCACTACTAACCTTGTGTGTATATCTCTCAACCACACTTTGAGGTGCATACTATCACCACCCACACCTTAATGATGAGAAAATGGAGTCTTGGAGAAGTGAAGTCACTGGCCCAAAGTCTCCCAGGAGCCATCATATGGGAGGCGGGGGTGCGGTGTGAATCTAACTGGCTGACTCCTCACTTATGACTGGGCATCGCTCCAGGGCCGGCCAACCAACCATATCGCCCCAGTGGTGATGGGTTCAACAGACATGCATATGGTCCAAGCAGATTCCTTCTTCGGGATCAGCGTGTAGATACACCTGTGAGAGAAGCTCTCTCTTTCCAGAGGAGTCGGGGCTTCCAGGTAACGTGCTCCATGCACAATGGAGGAGACCAGACTGTAACAGAAGAGAAAGAGTGTAGAAGTAGAAGTCCCAGTTCTCTTTCTCTGCGAAGCCCTTGGCTCCGCCCTCCTCTGTGTTGGCTTTGTCTGCGGGCTGGTTTTCCTCGCTGTAGCCACTGCTAAGGGCTCTTGCTGCCACAAGCTACCTGACCCAAAAGAGAACGTATCTGATCAAGCATTCCAAGCAGGAGTCTCAAGATCCACTCTGAATGGGTTGGCTTAATGCCTGCCTGAACCCCTGCCACACCAGAGGACCGGAATGTGCTGATTGGCCATGCCTGTCGGGGCCCAGGCCTGGACCGGGGGTGGGCTCAGCTTCTTCTGAGACTCACAGGTTGCAGGGCAGAGAGGTGCACACCTGAATGAAAGTTGAGAGCGGTTAGGACGGGAGGAGGAGGGAGAGATGACTATATGTTGGGGAGGAATAGCAGATGCCTGGTGTCCATACGTGCCCCTGGCTCTCTATTGCAGGCACCTGTGACTCTCTGCCTGAGGGTTTTCTCTAGCTCCAGCAGCTCCGGCGATGCACAGGGCTGGCCAGAGTATCGGAGATACTGGAGCAACCTTCAAACAAGGGTGGGCAAGAGTTGGTGGTTTCATGCCCCAAATGTCTCGCCCCGCAGGAGGGTATCTTGGAGGTGTGTGCCATCTCTCTGTCTGTCCCATAGATCCCCAGCAGGATTGAGCCTCAGGTGCCCCCAGCAGTAACCTGCTCATCAACTTATCCTCTGTTGCAGTGATGTCGAACCTTTTGAGCTCGGCATGTCAGCATTTTGAAAAACCCTAACTTAACTCTGGTACCGTGTCACATATAGAAATTTTTTGATCTTTGCAACCACAGTAAAACAAAGACTTATATTTTTGATATTTATTTTATATACTTAAATGCCATTTAACAAAGAAAAATCAACCAAAAAACTGAGTTCGCGTGTCATAGGTTCGCCATCACTGCTCTATTGGGTCCCTCGGGCACTTCTCTGTCACACGTCCCCCAGTCCCAGGCTGCGCTTCGTGAGATTTCTTCCCAAATAAACTGCTTGCACCCACATTCTTATCTCAGAGTCCACTTCTGGGGGGACCCATTCTAAGACAGTAGGGTCAGCTCCCGGAGCCCCTGACCTTCATCACCTTAACGTGAGCAACAGCGTGGCATTCAGTGTGCATTGCTTACACAGTCCCCAGCACATAGGAGGTGTCAGTAAATGTTGGAGGAAAAAGAGAGGAACCTGCTTAAAAACAAACAATCGGCTAAGCAAGGTGTTTGTGCCGCTGTCAACATAAGAAACGTTCAACCCTGTAGAGAAATTTTATGCGTTTAAGCCAAACTGACAAATTGCTGGGGAGCAAAATCTCAATGGATAAAACGCTCCAGAAAATGGCAGCTTTGCATCTTGTTTTATACATTACAATCAAAAGAGGAAGCATAATTGGGTTACACGAAATTCACTGGTGATAGATTAGGGAAACAGGAGAAAGCAAAGTGGGGAAACCTTTGAGGTTAGATAAAAAGTAAAATGATAGACATATACTTCTTTTACTTAGGTGGATGCAGGATAGTTAACAGTCAACTATTCACTCAATAACAATGAGAGGATTTGTGGTTTCAGCTCTGGGCCTGATTTTGTTTTGAGGGGTGGGGGGAGGGGGGAACCTTTGCTAATGCAAAGGCATGTTTATCAGCTATGTTATCCTAGATGCAAACAGAAGGGCTCAGTTAAGGTGAAGACTGAGCTTTGTTAGGGAAAAACACTGCCCTAGGCAATGCCTACCCACCAGGAACTGCTTTTAGTTAAGACGTTTTCATTTTAGATCATACTACGCGCTGACACTAGGTCTCTGAGTTTGTAAGGCTGCCATGCAGCCCTCCCCCGCCCCCATGAGCTTGTCAGGGTTAGTAAGTGGCCCCTTCACGTCCACACACACCCCTCCCCCCACCCACTGTTCGCCAAGGAACCTGGACCAGAGCTGCGGATGCGGGGCCCATGGGAACTCAAAGAAGGAATGTATGCTTTTCCCCTCTCAGAAAGTTATCCTGACCTCCTCTTCTATTGTGGACTTCCCACTCCCCCTCCCCCCACCCCATTAAGCTTTTCTCTAAGTGCCATGCATTTGGTAGCAGATAAATACATTTTAATTAAAATTAAATTCCTGTCCAACTGCTTTTCTATTCAAATCTTTCCCCTAGAGGCAGCTTAGATGTCAAGAGACCACCCAGTGCCCAGACTCTAATCCAATGGTTCTCAAACTTCCTAATGCTGCCACCCTTTAATACAGTTCCTCATGTTGTGGTGACCCCCAACCATAAAATTATTTTCGTTGCTACTTCATAACTGTAATTTTGCTACTGTTATGAATCAAAATGTAAATATCTGATATGCAGGATGTATTTTCATTGTTACCAATTGAACGTAATTAAAGCATAGTGATTAATCACAAAAACAATATGTAATTATATATGCGTTTTCCGATGGTCTTAGGTGACCCCTGTGAAAGGGTCGTTCGACCCCCAAAGAGGTCTCCACCCACAAGTTGAGAACCGCTGCTCTAATCCATTCAGAGGGGCCATTCTCCCCAAGTCAGGTGAGTGGGGTCTGCAGGAGCATGGGACTATTCTGAGGATGGAGCTGGAGGCCCTGCAGAGGAGCCCACATCGCCTTCACGGGTCAAGTTCCTGTACAACCTGGGTTTCAGCCTCTGCTCTCCCTAACGGGGTGATTTTGAGCAAGCCAGGTGAGGGAGATAATAACCCTACTTTGTGAGAAGAGAGCATAAGATCAGACGAGGGAACATACGAGAAGGCATATTATTGGCCCCGATTACACGTTAGTTGCTTTGCCCCCTACCTGTGAGTGCAGTGGTTCTGTATTGTAGCCACTTACTGAGCTAGAACTGGGGTTCCCAGAACTCCCTTTCCTGGATGCTGCCATGCTAGCGCTGGCCACAAGGGACATTTGTGTGGGATTAGAAAGGTGGCAGTGACCGTGGGCTGTGCACTTGGAAGGTCAGTGCAGGGCTCTGGCACCGCTGTTGTGCATGCATGTTGCTGGTGTGAGGCAAGTGCCAGGCACCTAGACCCAGCCTCCCCCAGCCACACAGGTGCTCCTCCTTCCACTCCTGTGAGCCCCAGGCCCAGGGAAGACCAATGTTCACTGAAGCAGGCAGGCGGAGAGAGTGAATTCTCTCTTCTTCTGCCTTTTTGACCTATTTAACCACTCAAAGGATTGGGTGACTTCCAACCGCCTGGGGAGAGCCATCTGCTTGACTTGGTCTACAGATTCAAACACTAATCTCCTCCACAAACACCGTTACAGACACACCCAGAAATCATGTTTCTCTAAATACCTGGGCATCCTGTGGCCTGGTCAAGTTGACATAAGATTAACCACCACACTTGCAGAAACCAAAGATCTGGGAGGTTGAACACCAACCACGTCTTAGTAACTGGCAGAACTAAAACTCAAAGCCTGCTGTGTCTCCCTCTTGTGCCTAAGCTCTTGTCACTTAGCCAGTCTGAAACCTATCAGAGACACATAGTGCATCAACTATAAAAGTACTGAACATGTAGTAAATACTATTAGGAGTAGGAAAGACTCTGAAACACATTGGTTTAAAATGTTTAAGATGCCAGGGACGTGGCAAAAAAAGAGATGGACATATATCAAAAGATGTAAAAACACTGTCAAGAGGGAATAAATTGTCATCGGGCAAGTCACCCATGAGGCAAACTGGCTTAGGCCACATCTCCACTGAATGGGACTGATCCCTTTCTGTTGCGGGCATATCTGAAAAGAAATCTGACTTCTGGCAGAAAGAAATGCAATAGTTGTATCTGCACAGTTCAGCGGTCAGCACCCTCCCACTGGCCAGCACTCCCTGACAGTGCAACTGGGAGAAAAATCAAAGAAGCGATTGAGTGAGGGCTGCTCTGGGTTGGTGCCCGAGAGTCACAGGATCCCAGGACAAAGAGGGAAGGCATGGCCGCAGTGGCCTTCTAAGAATGCCTGAGAGGCCAGCCCTCGAGGTTTTCTATTTCCCTGAGGACCGAGGGAAGTGTCTTAGAACAAGGCTGTGGCTGCCCTGTGGACAGCATGCACCAAAGCGAATTTATGTTGTGTGGTTCACTCAGGGCAGAGGAGGAGGAGAGGACCCCTGGAGAGGGGCACAGGGAGACCCAGGGAAGAGGGGCCGTGAAGCATCATCCCACTGCATCCAGCCTGTCTCTCCCATTTCCTCCCCCATCTCTCCGGGCTCCAGGGCATCATGCCTGCTGTTCCCCTCCAAAGACCCTCCCTCTTCTTTTCCATACAATGAGGACTGGCACTCCCTTTCAGACTGTGTTCTAAGTCACCACCTTAAGAAGTCTTCCTCCTGCCTTGGTCCATGCTACTTCCACCCTCTGCACTCACCTGTGAAGGCTCGCATCCTCTCTGGTGGTTTCTCACACACCTATAACATCTCCTCCAGAGAGGGCCATACCTCTCAAATGCTTTCCTTCTGTATATTGAAAATAGGCTTTACCCTATTTTAATCAAAGCTATGCCCAATCAAAAAGAAGAATATAAAAATATATAGATAATTTCATCACCCTGAGATTTGTAGCATCGATAGCTTGGTGGATAATGGATCTTCTCACATTATCAATATACGCACCTATGAAACCACTAAGGCAATATGAGAGAGGAGTTGAGAGTGTGCATGAGCTTTATAGTTAAATCAGCTTGGAATCTCAGATCTAGCTGTGTGAGCTTAAATTAATTAGTCTCTCTGAACTTAAAATACACATAAAAAGTTCATTGTTTCAACCATTTCAAGGTGTAAAATGCAGTAGCATTAAATCAATTCACACTATCATGCAACTATCAATATACCTAGTTCCAGAATGTATATATATATATATATATATATATATATATATATATATATATATATATTGATTTCAGAGGGGAAGGGAAAGAGGGAGAGAGATAGAAACATCAATGAAGAGAGCGAATCATTGATCAGCTGCCTCCTACACACCCCACACTGGAGATTGAGCCCATAACCCAGGCATGTGCTCTTGACCGGAATCGAATCTGGGACCCTTCAGTCCGCAGAGTGATGCTCTATCCACTGAGCCAAACCAGCTAGGGCCAGAATATTTTTATCAGCTCAAAAGGAAATCCCACACCCAGTAGGTTGTCACTCTCCATTCCCCTGTCCAGCTCCTGGCAACCACTAATCTGCTCTTAATCTCTGTGGAAAATCACTTTCTCTTCAGCCTTCCTCTCTTAGTTTTTTCCTGACAGCTTGGTCAACTGTCTCTCATCAAACAAACCAAGTCAAACTTTAAAAAGGAAACAAATAAAAAACAAAAAAAACCCCTACAAAACAAATGTATGTAAAAATGATTTGACACATGTGACTGAGGTCCCAGAAAACCTCAGTGTATTGTTGGTGGATTCCAAAGAAATAACCTGGAGGACTGGGTGTGAAAGACATGGGTTCATTAGGACTTACATGCCCCCCAGAGGTCACCGCTGCACCAGCGGCCACGAAGTCCCCTTTGGCCTGTGGATAGGCCACACCAGGCAGTGCTATTGTTTTCCCTCCACCCAGACTTTGCCAACACAAGGTGTTATAGAGTACAGAAAACAGAGAAAAACAGGGCATGCAGGGGGAGGCGGGCGTGCGTGCACAAGCTGTGTAAGATCCGTACACTAGCTATTTACAATCACATCTAGAAACAGTTTCTCTTTGGCCTTCCTTAGATGGAGTTGTGGCCAGGTTCCCAAGGTCCCACAGTCTGCTTACAGGTGGCCTTCACTATATCCCCACAGGTCCGGCGGGGGGGGGGGGAGTCGGAGGGTGGGAAGGTGCCCGTGTTCCCATACCACACATCGCCTTGAGCCACTGCCCTAACCGTCTCATTATCAAACTTGTTGAAGAGTGATGGATCCATTCTTGGTCTATTTGCATCCCCCGGCTCACTGCCCATAAACACTATAGCTTGGCTTTTTAGGGTAACAGGGAACTCCCTGTTGTCAAATCCATGTTCTATTTCCAGCTTTCATCCTCCTTAATGATTTTGTACCACGTGAGGCTGTGGACCACTCCCCCTTCTTAAAACCCTCTTTCCTTGGATTCCAAAGCCATCTGTCCTCTCTCTGGACGCCCCACCTCAGTCTCTAGTCCTGGTAAGCGCTCCTCAATGCTCTTCTCCCCCCATGTCTCTCCTGTGGGATCCCAACTATCCCCCCTGCTTCAGCAACCACAGGAACACGGCGACTTCCAGCTCCCTCCTGAATTCCAGATTCAAATGTTCACCTGCCCTTTGGATTCCTGGATGTCCTCAAGACACGGCAAATTCAACACGGCCAAGCCAAATTGTCCCCAACCCAGTTAATGATCTTTATTCCTAATCTCTCGAGTGGCATACCAACAACCAAACTTCCCAAACTAGAAATTTCCCCGTCGTCCATGGTTCCTCTCTTTTTCTAAATGTTTATTTCCAACCGGATAACAAACCTTATCAATGTAATTCAGAAACATCTCAAGTCCTCTGCCTCCTGTCCACCTTATGGGCCCTCTCTTAGTTCAGGTCCCAACATCTCTTCTCTCAACAGTTGCAATAATCATTTCTTTTTAGTCATATATGACCTTTCCATAACTGCTGGAATTATATTCTTAAAACACAAAGGTGCCCATGTTTATCTCCTATTTAAATATCTCCATCTCCTAGGAAACAGACTCCTCACCTTCACCCCAACTGGCCCTGACTGCCCCTCACCCTCTGCCCCCAGACATACCAGGACCCTTCACAAACCCTCCCCCATTCTCCTCCACAGGCTTTCACCTCCAATTACTGGCCCCAGAAGTGGGACACATGACTCAGCTGAGCCAATCAGATGAGCCATTCTCCATCCCTCTGGCCTCAGTAATGGGTTCAGGCCCAAGTCAGAGCCAGTGAAACACAATTCTGTGCTTTTATCTGAGCTTTGCACTTGACATGAAGAAAACCTCACCCTGATGACATCTTTTGAGACCTGGGTCAAACCCTACCCCAAAATGCATTCCTTCCCATACACTTTTTCCCCCCTTAAGACAGTTTGAGTTGGGTTTGTGTTACTTGCAAACTAAACTCCCTACTCATTATGATTTAAGCCAGTGTTCCCCAAATTAAGCCAAACATTAGAATCACCAGAGGAGCTTTGAAAACTCCCAGTGCCAATTAAGTCATAACATCTGGGGGTGGGAGGTAGGCATCAGCAGTATCTAAGATCTCAGGTGATTCCAATGCAGAGTAAAGACTGGGAACCACTGCTGTAAGCAAACCAAGCAGCTTTTTCTGGGCTGCCCAGCTCCCCGCCCACCAACTTCCCAGACCTCTTTTCACACTGTATTATTGCCCTGCTTCCCTCTTGGGATTCTGAGCATTTTAAGGGAAGATTCATGTCTTTATCCCTCTGCCCTGACATGATAAGCCACCAGTAGGCATGAATGAATGAATGAATGAATGAATGAATGAATGAGACAGGCTATGCCATCTTCTTGTACATTTTTTCCTTCCAGGCACCTTGTACAAAGCATGAGAATGCTCAGGCTCTAGAGCAGTGGTTCTCAACCTTGGTTGCACATTAGAATCACCTGGGAATCTTTTTAAAATCCTGATTTCTGGGCCTCATCCTCTGGAAATTCTGTTTCTTTGTTATGGGGTGGGGCCACAACATTAGTAACAAAGAAACAGAATTTCCGGAGGATGAGGCCCAGAAATCAGGAGTTTAAAAAGATTCCCAGGTGATTCTAATGTGCAGCCAAGGTTGAGAACCAATGCTCTAGTCTAGAGACTGCCTCTGCCCAAATCCTGGTTCAGTGTGACTCAGGCAGCACTCAGCTGCTCAGTGCCTCCTTTCCTCACCTGTAACATGCAAATAACAAGCACTTTCATCACACTGATGTTTGGATTTCATAAGTTAACACGTGTACAATTCTTAAAACATTTCTTGGTACATAATAAGCACAAAAAATATTAGCCTCTTCCTTCCTTCCTTCCTTCCTTCCTTCCTTCCTTCCTTCCTTCCTTCCTTCCTTCCTTCCTTCCTTCCATCCATCCTTCCGTCCTAGATGAATATGAAGCATAGAACCCCTGGGGTTGGCTAAGAGATGAATGGGAGGTGAGGCGGGGCAGACAATGAATACAGACCACTCCTTGCAAAATCTCATGTGACTGGAAGAGGACACACAGAGGGAAGAGGCAGGCTGGAGGGTGGTCTCTGGTGTTGTCATCTTCAGGCTGAAAGCCTTGTTTACCTGCTGACAGAAGAGCCAGGTAAGAGGGAGCCACGGAAGTGTCAAGTGGGGCAGCTTCAACGCCTGCTGGAGATGGAGGCAGGAGAGGGAGCCATGGACCAGAGGGGACGGTCTCCCTGGGACAGGGACTCCCAGAGAGGATGGGTACAGAGCTTGTTTTGCTTTACGTGCGTGCGGTCTGCTGATTTAGGGGAATTTTGTCCAGGTGGCTGGAAGTTTACTATGCAGGGGTGGAGAGCCCATTACTGCATGGTGGCAGAACAAAAGTCCTCAGGCTGGGCTGGCCCTGCCCACAGTGCCAACAGCACACAAGAGCCACCTGAATAGGGCCTGTTACTTGGACTGAGGCCCAGTGAAGGGCTATGGTTTTGTATTATTCATCTCAGAGAATTTGGTTGTTTTAAAGGAACTCTTTCCGCCTAAGGGGAAGAGAAAGCACTTCCTTGTGAAGAGTGCAGCTTTATAATGGGATTCGCTGTCGCGGACCTGCACCCGGTCAGGCTTTGTCTTTAAAAACCTACGTGGTCTACGGCCACACCACCCTGAACGCGCCCGATCTCGTCTGATCTCGGAAAAACCTATGTGCTTATCCATTTGTTAGCAGAGGGTTTGCAGGACTCTTTGCTGTTTGAGAGACAGTAAGCATCCAGCTAAGGACTTTCTTAAAAGTACCGCTGCCCCGTTCCAGCTCTCAGTTCTTATCTGTAAAAGGAGGGAGTGGACCTGGGGCCTGGCTGCTCCCTCCTCCCTCCCTCCCATCACCATACGTGCCTGGAGCTCCCAGTAGTGCAGGGAACACCTGAGGCTCTGTGGGCGCACAGAGATCAACAAAACCTGATGAAACCATTTGCCTACACTCAGTTAATTTGCAGTTTTGCAGGGAAATTACAACCCAAATCACTGTGTTGTAGCTCAGGTTTCATCACCTCTCGTTGAAACACTCTCAATGGCTTCCCAACCAGTTCCCCTGCCTTTGTTCATTTTTTTCTACCCCTTCTGGGGATGTTTCTGAAGCATGGATTCAAACAGGGTGCTGCTCTTCAGCCCCATCACACAACAGGCGCGCATGCCGTGTTTTCTTCAGCTATGCTATGCTCTCCTCATCCTCAGTGTCTTCCAAACTCCTAGGCAACCTTCCTGGCCCACCGCCTTGCTTTTTCTGTACCCACCCCCTTGGCAAAATGAATGGCTCCCTCCCACGGTACTAGCCCACACATTTTTTGTTTTAGCGTTTATCAGAGTATGTACCTGTCTGTCTCCTCTAATAGACTACAACTCCATATCGGGGAGGGACAGACCCTAATTATTTGGTTTCCTCAGTGCATGGCACTTAGCTGGCGCTGAAGCAATGCTTGTGAAGTCATTGAATGTCGTAGGTGAGATGCGTGTTAAGAGAGGCACAATATCCAGAAAAAATTGCTGGATATAAATATAAGGGCAAAGCATTCTGCCCTTTGCTTTCCCAAGCCATAGCCATGCATTTGGAGGAATCCCAGAGACCAGGCACATTTGTTTTTGTTTGTTTTTAAATTTCAAACATAAGGAAACAAAGTAATCAACATCAAACACTCATGTACCCACCATACAGTTTAACGCATCCTGTCACTTTGCCGTACTTGCTTCAGACATTTTTCTTTTTTAAAGATATGTTACAGTTAATGCATGCTCCTACCCCAAAGGGATCCATTCTCTTTCCTTATGAATTCGATATTTTTCAGACAGATATGCGTTTTTGCACTTTGACTACATAGGCATAGGTTTCGAAACAATGTTTTGTACTTTTTTCATATTTTGAAACATTAACTTGATAGAGATTCATACTATGTGTATGAATCACAATTTGTTTCCCCCTTAATGTGTTCTTGAGATTTAATCGTGAGAATATGCTAATTTGTTTTGACTGTTGTTTTTTAAATTTTTTAATTAATTTTTTTTTAATTTCAGAGAGGAAGGGAGAGGGAGAGAGAAATAGAAACATCAGTGCTGAAAAAGAATCATTGATCAGCTGCCTCCTGCACGCCCCACGCTGGGGATGGAGCCTGAAACCCAGGCATATGCCCTGACCAGGATCAAACTCATGACCTCCTGGTTCGTAGGTCGACCTCAACCACTGAGCCACACCGGCCGGGCTGTTTTGACTGTTGAATAGCATTCTATTAGGTGGATATTCCACATTTTATTTGCTTATTCCCCTGTTGATAGACATTTAAACATGTGTATGCTTCCTTGTATGCAGGTAGGAGAGTTTATCCTATAGATTTAGAATTGGTATTTCTGGGTCTTAGGGAATCTTCATGTTCAGGTTCACTAGCTAGTAAAACACATTGTCTAACAAAGTGATGGTACCCATTTCCTCTCGTCAGCGCTGCTAATCCAGCATGCAGCACTGCCTTTCACAGTTGGTACTGTCAGACTTTAAGAGTCTTGCCAATCTGATGGAGATAAAACGATCTTCCATTGTGATTTTAATTTGCATTTCCCCAATGACTGTGGAGGTGAAGTTTTTTGGGCTTACTGGACATTTGAGTGTCATTTATTTGAGAATTTCCGATTCATACCCTTTGTTCTATATTTTACTGGGTGGCCTTTTCCTTGTTGATTATAGGAGTTCTTTTTATAATCTGGGTGGAGTCCATGACTAGTCTTCTTTATTGGTTTATTGTGTCTTGTTTTGAACAAAAGTTTTAATCTCAACATAGGCAAGTTTTTGTTTCCTTGGTGTCCTGTAGGTTTGCTATTGTTGTTATTCCCTCTTAAAAATATTTTTTCCTAACCCAATTTCATAAATATAGTCTCTTACATTTACATTCTCTTCCCAAAAGTCTTAACGTTCTCCTTGGATGCGTGTTCCACCTTGAATTTTAACTTTTCCACATGGACAATGAATACACAACACTGTTTACTGAGTGGCCTCTCCTTTCCTTATTAATGTCACCTCTGCCCTTTATCAGGGATTCAGATACATGTTGGTCTCCTTCTGGGCCCTCTGTTGTAGTCCACCGATCTATCTGCCTGTTCCTACACTAATCCCTTCCTATCGTTGGCTCCACAATAGGCCTCAATGGCTGCAAGGGTTACTCTCCCCTCCTTGTTCTTCAGAGTCATTTAAGCCATTCTTGGGCCTTCTCTTTTCAATGTAAATTTTAGAATCTGATCGTAAAGGTCTAGAAAAATTCTTATTGAGATTTTGATAGGCATTTTATTAAATTGTATATTAATTTAAGCTGAATTCTCGTATTTATGGTACTGAGTCTTCCAATCCATGAACCAGGTAAAGCCCTTCGTCTGTCCATTCTGTTTTCCTTTTGTGTGGGGCATGACAATGAACCCCAGAGCATCATTCCAAAGGAATCAATCCCTGATCAGAGAGTAAAGAGCATCTGAGAAAGCTATCAGTCGGTGTGAGCAGAGCCAAGCCAGCAGGAAATGAAGGCAGGCTGTTTAAACTGATTGCTAAAGTTCGGCTAATCGGAGGATGGTAAACAAGCTCCCACTTCCTAATCCCACCGAGGCAGGCACTGCTAGTCCCCAAAACAGGTCCTCCAAGCCTGGGCTCTCAGCTTCCTTCCCAACCTGAGGTGTGCACAGTGAAACCAAACCAAACCTCTCCAGGCAGACAGGCATTTGCTGGGACACCATGGCAGCCAAACATTGGTGGCTCCGGGGGACTTCACAGGCCTGAATGGGGCTCTGACCTTGCTGTCTTCCATAAATGGAAGTGCAGGCACATCAGGCATGTAACCTCCTGCCATTTTAGAGATCGCTTCCCCCTGGAGAAAGGGTCAGATCATAGGCAAACCAATTAGCTGAGTAGACTGAATGGAGACATACTATGCTGCAGGATCTGGTTTTGGCTTTTCATTCCAGCCACCAAGCTTCTCTGTTTCTAAGTGTACAGAAGCCCTTGAAATCCTGGTCCCTGAATGTCTGGCAGTGGAAGCTCTCTGGTTCCCTATATCTTTTGTGGAAACAAATCATTATAATATAAAAAGATTACAAGAGAGGCGTAAGGGTCTCTGCCTTGCTCCCTTCTGGACCTTTGCACCCGCACATGGTAGGTGCTTACCTAATGCAGATTAGAGTCAGTTCACATCCATTAAGTATCATGTATTAGGCACTGATAGAAAAATTCTTATTGAGATTTTGTCCTCACTGCAGTGACATTACCATTTGCATTTTGAGATGAGAAACCAAGGTTCAGGGAGCTAGTGACTCATCCAACCAAGGTCACACAGACAGTCAATGATCAAATGAGCAGAGGTCTATCTACCTGTGGCTGTGGAATTCAGATCCAGTGCCAATACCCACACTGCCTGTTATGGAAGGGAGGAGGCTGGGAGGAAGGAAGGAAGGAAAGGGAGAGAGGAGAAAGAGGGGCAGGGAGAAGCAATGGAAGAAAAAAGCGGAATGAGGAAGGTGAGAGTGAGGAGAGAAGGCTGGTGGAGTCGAAGGCTCCAGAACTTCTCTTCCCTTTCCCAGAGTCACATCTTGGGGTCCTGTGAGTCTAGAAATCCCATGACAACAGTCTTGCCAGAATGCTGCTGTTTGTCCCTTGGAGGAAGGGGAGAGGGGGTCAGACTTTCACAGATGAGGATCCTCTGAAGGGGGAGGCACAGTTCTTTGAAGTCTGGCGGGTGTAGGGGAGAATCCTGAGATAGCCCTGCCCTTTATGATGGGGACAGGAAAGCCATAGCAACCTCATGACCTCTGTAGCCTGGGAGAGGGACTCAGCTAAAGACCACAGGGTGCACCAGAGATGGTCAGATGAGCAGAATTTGGTTAACATTCAAACAAATCTCCAGAATATAAAAATTATTTCTCTCTAGGGGTGGAACTCTGGAAATTTTTTTCTGTTCAAATAGTCTATTATATGCGTGTATTACAGTGGAAATAATTCCCTTTTGCTTGATTTGCAGGATGTTCAGAGATCATCGCCACCTCTGGATGGATGGATGGGATGGGTGTGCATGTACAGAGGGCTTAGCTGTGGGTCTGGGGAGGCCAGTGCAGGGAGGGGCTGGCACTCCTGTGAGCATAGATGCTCAGGTGAGCTACCCATTACATGTCACATTGCTAGGGCATTACCCCAGCCAGGAAAGAACCACTCAGGACTGGGGACTTCACTTTCACCTCCCTCTTTCCGACTCCCAGCTCCCCAGAACTCCTCCCGTTTCTGATGGCGGCTGAAGGAGTTTCTGAGGATATGGCTTCCTCCAGGCTCTCTGGGGTATGGGCTGAATTACAAACCAGTCCAGTTTCCCCCCAATAGGAAACAGGGCAGACAGGATGCTGATGCCAAAGCAAGCCAAAACGCAAGTCAGCGTGGGAGGCATCCACCAGCTTCCTGTCCTGACCCGCCTAGGCTCCGCTGCAAGGCCTGCTGGGACAGGAGTAGCTGGGGCCAGGTTCTGCGGGGATTTGGCTGGCTTTGGACCTGGTAGGGGCTCCTGGGTATGTGGGTGGGGCTCTGAGAGGAAGAGTCTCTGGCATTTGCCAAGATTACTTGTCCTCAGGTGGGCAGCAGCATCTTGCTGCTGGAGGGACTTTCTGTTTGAAACTTCCTGTTTGAAACAGGAAGTCATTTTAGATTCAGGAACAGGATCTGGCTTACAAGAGGAAAGATGGGGGAGTTAGCAATACCTTAGAATCCCAGCCAAATGGGGCCCAGGAGACTCCCTGTTCCTGGGGGAGCTGTGAGAACTGGAACAGAAGCTCACCACTCAGATTGGGCTGGGGAAAGGCGGGAGCTGAAAAGATAGGCAGAAGCCCGAGGAGATCTAAATCCTCCCTCTCCCACTGCACGGATGGGGTTCCCACTATGGTCAGGCCTGGCTTCCCACTGCTGGGTCATGGGCCTGGGCAGAGCTACGCAGGATGGTTAAAGACCTGACCTGCAGGTAGGCCTGCTAGGGTGAGCAGAGGCTGACACGGGCACCGGCACTGTATGCATAATGAAGTGGTAAACTCAACTTGAACCTGTTATTCATCTGACTTTACCCTCCACGGCAGCTGGTATTGACAAAGCACTTGACTGGAGTTGACTCTATCTGTTTACTTCTGAAATTAGACAATTGCATTTCCTCATTCCCATACTGAAGAACCCTTAGAAAAATGAAAAAGAGGAACCTGAGTACCAGCTAATCCATACCAGGTGGGCCACTGGCCCTTGGCAGGCAGTGATCACACTTGGGTCACTGCAGTCTTTCCCACTGAGCCCAGAGGAGCTGACAGGCCCCGCAGGGCCCTGCAGGGCCTCCTCTCCAATTGCTTGGCTTTTGCCAATCCCTGTGTGATAACCAGAGGAGCCAGAGAGGACAGACCAAAAGCAGGCCTGCAGGGAAGGAGGGGTCATGGGAACCAAAAGTGTGCGTCTGTTATCCTTTGCCACAATGATGTGTGCTGCTATGGTAGAGTTTATTTCCCAAAGATGGTCCCAGCAATATCTCCCGTCCTACATTCTCTTTTGAAACATGATCTTGCCATTTCTCCACCAAGAGATGGTATCTATTTCTTTACCCTCTTGAATCTGGGAGGATATTGTGACTATTTTGACCAATAAAATGTGGAGACAGTGATGCTATACTAGAGCTAGCATAGCCCTTCATTAGCCCTGTAGCTTCCTCTTCCTGCCTCTTGGAACCCAGAAGCTGTGTTGTGAGAAGCCATGACACACACAGAAAAGTCAACAGCCCCAGCTGAGCCTCAAGATGACAGTCAGCAACAAGCACCAGCCATCTGCACAAGCCATCTCAGATGCCTAGATTGGTTGGACCTTCATGTGTTTGCAGCTCCAGTTGACATCTGACTGTACTCATATGAAAGACTCCAAGTGGGAATTGCCCAGCTGAGGCTAATCAATGCACAGAACCATGTGAGATCGTAATACATTAGTATATAATAAATTGTTATAAGCCACTAATTTGGGGGTGGTTGTTACTCAGCAATAGCTAGCCGGAACAGAAATAGACTACCCCGGCTAGCTATTGCTGGTAACAACCACCATATATTATTTCTCATGAGTCTAGTTGCTCATGTGTTTTTAATCAGTTGGCAGGTTAGTGATGGTCTGGCTGGTCTGGGGTGGCCTCAGCTGGGACAGCTCAGATCTCTCTATATGACCTCTCATTCCCCAGCAGGCTGCCCCTGGCTGTTCTCATGGCAATAGCAGGGGGTTGACAGAGTAGAAGACACAGGCTTCTGAAGACCTAAGTCTGGAAATGGCACGCCATCACTTCCGCTAAGTATCATTCAAAGCAAATTTCAAGGCCAGCATGTATTCAAAGGGCAGGGAAATGGATTCTATCTCTTGGTGGGAAGAGGTACAAAGTCACATTACAGAGGGTGTGGATTCTGGGAGGGGTGGAGAAGTGGCTGTTTGTGCAATCAGTCTATCCCAAAAACTAATGAGGATATTGGGAAATCTTCTGGGACTTGGGAGACTTAAATCCCTCTTTCTGTTCTGACTGACATCTTTAGTTAAATCTCCATCGCTCAATGTAACTTTTCATTATTTCCACTTACTAGCCTCTACACGGAGTAAGGAGAAAAGGGACCACAAGGAGGAGCTTTGGAATGACCAGCCCACTGGAGTCTAGTGGTTTTAAATGGTGCTCTGTGAAGCCCTGCCCTGTGTGGTGGCTTCTCCGTGGCTCCCAGGAGGGAAGTGGTGTGTATAAGTGCGAGGTCCCCATCCTACCTAAGGCAGCTCTGCTCTCTCTTATGACTTCCTTTGGAGAAATGTTATGCAGCTTTGAAAAAAATAAAAAGAGTTAAACTCCGTTGAACTAGAGCCAGCCGTGGACAAACTACGGCCCACGGACCAGATCCGGCCCATTTGAAATGAATAAAACTAAAAAAAAAAAAAGACCATACCCTTTTATGTAATGATGTTTACTTTGAATTTATATTAGTTCACACAAACACTCCATCCATGCTTTTGTTCTGGCCCTCCGGTCCAGTTTAAGAACCCATTGTGGCCCTCGAGTCAAAAAGTTTGCTCACCCCTGAACTAGACCAACCTCTCCATTGTGTAGAAAAGCAGTCTTTAGTGAAGTTGCGTGTCTACTCCAAGTTACTCAGCAAAGGAGCTCTTGGCTGGTATTAGAACATCGGTCTGCTGACCCGTCATTCAATCCAAGGCTAGTTCTCCTACTTTACTTTCCCTTCCTTTCACTGTGTTCAACACAGGAGAGGATTGCTGTAGCCTGGTGGATCGGGGGGGGGGGGGGGGGGGGGGGGACTGAGGCAAGTAGCAGGATATTCTAACACTTTTTCAATTCTCTACTTCCTCCAACAAGGAGACCACTCATAGTCCTTGAGCCCCAGGCGCACACACACACACACACACACACACACACACACACACATACCCTCACATGAACCTTACAAGACTTGATCCCCAGAACCACAGACAATTCAAGGCATGATGTTAGCTGAGCTGGCTGGTCAGCCCTAGGGTGGAGCAGGGTACACGTGGTAGAGTTGACTCCTACAAGGGCAGATGGCTCTCCATCAGGAAGGAACGCTCGTTTCCAAGGAGAAGTGGCTGGTCTTCTTGCTTAGAGCCTGTGATCTTCTTGTTCTCCTCCCAGTGTGTTAATTCCATTTCTTTCCAAGTTCGTTTTTTTTGGGACATGGGCTATTTATAGCTCCTCCTAAGCCCTTTTCAGTCTGTTTCCTGTTCAAGTACTGCATTAGTCACCAGAAAGTGTCCCAGCAATCTCCGAGTCCCGGCCTGATCTCTGCAACAGAGAACAGGGATGCTGCTCAGACTCAGGGTGGGTCCCGGTGGGGAGGGGACAAGCAGGAGGCAGGAGGCTGGGCAGCGAGGCAGAGGGAGCATCTCATGTCCTCTGTCCTCTGGCATGAAGCCCTGAGACCTGATGGCTTCCTGGAGTTTACTTAGCCCTTGGAGACAGGCACCTCCATTTACTGCATATTTTTGCCATTACTTGGTGACCTATTTGCATGCAGCTCCTTGCAGAGAACTTCCTCCCAAGCCATATACGGTGATTTCATTGCACCACAAAGAGGCTTCTATTTGAAGTCAGTGATAGATGCTCCTTCTGACTTTTCCTCCTGCCTGTCCCTACATCCCTCCCTTTTACCGCAGGCCACCGAGGCTGCTCAGGTCCCACCAAGAGTATTGGGTCCCAGGAATTCACCAGCTTCATCTGAAGGGAGGCCCCTGATCTGAGCTGAGCTTCTGTATCCACAGGCCCAGGGAGCAATGTCCACTGAGGCCAAGGGGAGGAAAAAGAGTCCTTAGGCAAGTGAGTGGGTGAGGGGGTCATTACCAAGCCCTCTATTCCCTGCACCTTTCTGTGCCTTTGTTCATGGAGTTCCCTCGCCTGAAACGCACGCCTTGGACTGGGGTGAATGTTCATGGAGTGGTGAATGTATCCATTGCTGGAAATCTCCAGCAATCCATCAACATCTCAGGGTGGGTCCCTGTGGGGAGGGGGCAAGTAGGAGGCAGGATGCGGGGCCCCTGGCCATCTTGACTGCTTTGAACAGTGTCTACGAATCCCTGGTGAAGGAGCTGAGAGCCAGGTTTCCACCTTGCTGGGGACAAAGGAGGGAAAGGTGGAGGGAAGTGTGAGCTTCTGTTTGCACAGCACGTCATCAAGTGGCCAGCATCCCGGGACTAAGATCTTTCCCACCGTAGCCTCAACCCTCCCCAAGTCTCAGACCCAGGGATTCGTGTGCCTCCAACAAAGCTCCCGAGGGCTTCAGAGACAGCTCACTCTAGGATCATGGCCTTCTCAGTCCCGTGTCAGGCAAAGGACCACCTAATACCAGCCGGTCCCTGAGCACCTGCTTTCTGCCAGGCTGCCTGCCAAGTGCTGTGGAGGCAAACATCCCAAACACTCAGGAACGGTCTTGGTGCGAGGGTGCCTGATCTGAACACAACCCTCCTATCTAGCTCAGAGAGCTGGCATGCACACCAGTGTCCTGAGCAGAGGAGGGGGGAGAGGAGGAGGGAGCGGGCCGTGAGTCATGCATGCCGGCACCAGCCTGGGCCCACGCATATCAGAGCAAACCCTGAGCTGTGATGCACGCCGGCAACCTGGCACACTATCTTGATTTCCATTCTGCTTCTGTCCTAGGAAATTTATTAGACTGTCTCCCCATGGAACATGCTCAATTACATCCTTGGGAGCACAAGAGCCCAGGAGATGCAATCAGGGAGGGTTGAGTCAGGCTGAGTCAAGGATAAGGTTGCTTCTGCCAGTGCTTAAGGCCTTGGGACTAACTCACAAGGGATGGGTGATCCAGGAGCCAGGCAGGGACCTGAGGACCAAGCATGGACATCTCTCCTCTGGGACCATAGGGTGGACTTCGAAGCAGAGAGCACCAGAGGGTGAGAGCCTCATCCAAGCTCCTGTTAAAATGAGGCCCCCTCCCTCTTCCATATGGTTAAATGATGAAAATTCACACACATGCAGAAAAGTACATAGAACATCATACCTTCTAAGAACTGACTATAAAGCAAACATCCATGTACTCAGCACTTATATCAAGAAATGAAATATTGTTCATACTCTGAACCCCCTGCATGTCCCTACCTCACCATACTCTCCCTCTCCTTTAGGCTTTTATAGTATCTACTTCCTTTTCTTTTAGTTTCACCACCCAAATTTGCTTCCCTCAAAAAAAATAGTTTTACTTTGTCTGTTTTGAGCTTTATCTGAACAAAGTGTTTTGAGGGTTTTGTGTGTCTGGCTTCTTCGGTTCAGTTATGTTTATGAGATTCATCCATGTTGCCGTGTGTAGCTGTAGTGTGTTCTTTTTTTATAGCCATACAGCATTCCACTGCATAGATATGCCATGTTTATGAATGCATGCTTCTGTTGATAAACATTTGGATTGGTTCCAGGTTTTGACTATTATGAGCAACACTGCAATGAGCGTTCTCGGTATGTATGTATGCATGTGTTTCTCCAGGGTTTATTCTCGGAAGTGGAATTGCTGGGTCATAGGATATACATGTCTTCACCTTTGCAAAATAAGAGCCGATGGCTTCCACGTGGTTGCACTGCCCCTTGCCCTCTCTCTCCCTGGGGGCACAATGGAGGAAAGGAGACCACAGGTTCAGAACTGCCGGCCCCACAGAGGTAGCCCAGGAGAAGAACTTCTGTTGAGAAATCATCCATGTGCACCTTTGCTTTTTCCCCTGCCTCACTGCCCATGGTGAGCCCAGGACTCCCCAACTCAGGCTCACTTCTCTGTGGCTCCCAGACTAATCTAGTCAGGGACATGGTGGGCAATTGTCCTCTGAAGGTTAGTTGACATCTGAAGGGTAGTGGGACCCCGCCCATTAGACAAGGAGTCAGAGGAGATTATACCAGGCAGGGGCTTGCACAGGGATGGTGGCAGGATGGAACTGTCATGTCTGGGACCTGAGGCATGATGGTTCCTTCTGGAATCCTGGAACCAGCAGAGAGCAGGAGATCTAAAGGTCCCCACTAAGCCCAGAGACTTGGGGCAGACCCAGGACTGCCTTCAGCATAGCCTTTTACTTAGGAAACTATAGATACAGCAAAAACAACTTGACCACTCTTAAACAAAAAGTGGAATTTATTGGCTCGTAACAAAATAAAAGGATAGGTCTGCCTTCAGGAGAAGCTTGATCCAGAAGCTCTAATGGACTATCCATGAACTAGCTTGCCTCTGCTTTAGGAGAGTCAGTAGTTGCTGAAAAGTGGTAAGATGGTAGAGGGGACCGGATGAAAGAAAGTGAAGAGAGTAGCCAAAGAACATATATGCATAACCCATGGACACAGATAACAGTGTGGTAATGGCCAGAGAGAAGGGGGTTGGGACTGGTTGGAGGTGGACAAAGGTGTGTGTGTGTGGGGGGGGGGGGGGGGATGGGGACATCTGTAATAGTGTCAGCAATAAAAATAAAGATATATATATATATATATATATATATATATATATATATATATATATGATTGTTTTTTAAGAAGTAGTAAGACAGAGGGCCATAGAAAAGAAAATTCTGGAACAGGAATGGAAATCAGTGGCCCTGGCAGAGGCCTGGCCTCAGCAGGATGTATAACTAAGGACAACCCAGGAAGTGACCCCTGTGTCTGGATGCAGTGGGTACCCCAGAGTGTCCCTGGCGCCTAGTAAACCACTTTCCTACGTGTGTGGATTGGCAGGCTTGCACATTACTATAGAGGCATGTTTGCATCCTCAGATTCCTGAAAAAAACAACACCGATGTATTACTATTCTGAGCATCTGGGAGGGTGCTCTCAGAGAGGAAAGGAAAAAGATAATGTTCTCACTAGACATGAACATTTTGAATATATTTTCTTTACTAGAAACTGGGAACGGGGGTCTGAATTGAGATTGGGCGCTATGTCCAGGTAGATCAGGAAATTTAGGTTCCGCATACAGTCAGAATCTCTGGGACATTTGCATGGTGAATGAGAGCAAAGGGACAGAGTATCTGGGAAATCTTAGAGGTACGGTAGCTACATTGCTTTTTAACATTTATTTATTTAATAAAGAAAAGAAAAGTAAAAACCAATTGGCTTAAAATTCCACCGATGAGATCACTTCTTTGGCATTTTTCAAAAAATAACACCCCCGCATGTTGTTCATTGCAGAAAGGTATAAAGCGGAAAAAAGCTAAATCCCCTTCCTTAGCACCCCTCACACGCCTCCCGTCTTCCCACAGGGACCCACTAGTCAGACTTTCTTAGGCACATCCCACAAACGTACTCCCTCAGCAGCCAGATCCAGGGTAAAGGAGGATTAGAGAACGCTGTCAGCTGCCCACCTAAATGAGGGGGGACCCAAAGCATCCAGGCCCTCTGGCCTCCTCCCTCGCTGCCCTGGCTCCAGAGGAGATACCTCAGCTACCTGGCGCCAGGGAGCCTCCCCAACAGGCTGGCTACAGGGAGCCTCGTGGCCCCCATCCCCACCCTCACCATTGCCCAGGCGCTGAGGAGGCTCACAGCAGGGAATACGGACTGAGGGAGAATGCCCTGAAGGGAAAGAGTTTCCTACGGATCCCACGTCTGTGTCCTAGAACATCTTTCTCTTTTTTCCGTGGTGATTCATCCAGGGATCATCAGAGACATGCTGCTGGGGACGATGCCCTCGTTCTTCCCGAGCTTTGATGAGGGTTATACAACCCTGTGCTGATTTGTGCTTCGAAGCCTCCTCACTGTCCCCCTGGCCACCTCTCCCCAAAACGGAGGGAAGAAGACTGAATTGTGCCTGGGGTTTGCATTAGTATGAAATCCTTCCCCTTGAGCATTAAGTCACGGGCATCCACACACATGCCTTTGCAGAACATTGGATCTGGAAGAAAGGTGCGAGGTTCTCAAGAATCCTTTGATTCGTTCACTATATAATCACGGAGAGTTTATCCTATCCTAGGCGCTGGGGTAGACCTCTGGTACCTTTGTCTTAGGCCTTAGAAGAGAGCCACATTTCCATGAGGCTGAGAAAGAGGCGACTGTAGCATAAGGAACAGTGGACTCTGAGGGTAAATGACTTCTTCTAATTTGATTCTAGAGTAAGCGAAGGCAAGAATCAGGCTGGAAAGGTACATGTGGCTAAATAATGAAGGACCTTCAATCCCGAGATCATCAATTTGGACTGTATTTTAAAGGCTGTGGGTTTTGAGTAGGAGAACTGAATCATCCAGGGACCCGGGAGGAAGAGAAGGCACACTCAATGAGGATAATTTGAGGGGTGTTAAAGGAAGGAGCTACTCACTAAGGCTTGAGAAGTGGGTAGTAAAATTATAAAGCATAATGTTACACCACTGGGGCTGTTCGGCAGGAGGGGTGAGGGAAAGGAGCAGTGGCTGTGAGTCATGCAAAGGTAACCTTGCAAGGAGCGGTGGCCTTTGGTTGGGATGACTCCACAGTGAGAGTGAGGGAGCCAGGGAGTGAAGATCCCACCTCGCTGTTCTCTTTTGACCTCCTGCCAGAGTTCCCCATTAGCTAAAACCAACCAGAGACCAGAATCCAAGGGAGGCCATTGTCATGGTCCACACAGGTCCGCCCCCAGGGCCAAGAGTGGGACAGAAGTAGAGGTAGATTTGCAGGTCAAACAGAGGATGTCCTCAGTGATGACCTTGTTGAGTTACCATTTCAGCCAAGCGGGAGTGTGCCAGTCCTTGCATGTTCTGTTATGTGAGATGATACATTTCCCCGTGGTTTAAGGCAGCAGGTCCTCCATGTGTGGATCGACTGTCACTTCTGCTCAGCACTTTCCCCGCCCACCTCCCTTGTGGTACTTGGGCCTTCAGCCTCCTCCCAACCTCTTTTCTGCATCTCAGTACTGACGGTACTAGACTGTTTGCAACGATGGCTGCAATAATGCCCCCAGCCCACACACTTTGCAATGTGACTGTGCCGCTCCTCCCATCAAGATGTGGAATTTATTTCTCCATCCTATGAATCCGGACTTGGCCGTGTCACCTGCATTGGCCAATGGGAATTAGCCAGAGCTTCAGAAGCACTTGTGAGTTAGGGCTTGCTCTTTGGGCTGCAGTTGGAACCCTGAGACCATGGTGGAGATGGGCCTGAGCCCACTACAAAGCCACATGCAGGAGAACTGAGGCACTCCAGCTGACAGCCAGCACTAACTGACAGGTGTGAGTACAGCCATCGTGGATCATTCAACCTTAGTGAACTGCCCATAACTATAGCCACATGAATGATCCAGCAGAAGATCCACTTAGCGGAGCCCATCCTGAATTGTTGACCCACAGAACCACAGGCAAATAAAATGGCTATTATTTCAAGCTTCTAAATTTTGGGAGTGGTTTGTTACACAGCCATAGCTACCTGATAAACTGATTGGAAATCCCTAATCTGGCACAATACTCTCGGGCTCATTCACATGCCAGGCCCTGTGGCAGGCACTGTGGAAGCAATCAGGACAAACAACTGACCTGGTCCCTGCTCTCTTAGGAGTACTTGTGACATTACCACATGCCAGGCACTGTGCCAAAGGCTCTTTTAGATGCATTTACCCACATGAGAATATTATAGTTATCACCACTACCTTCCTGCTAAAGAAACCAAATCTAGAAAGAAAGAAAGAAAGAAAGAAAGAAAGAAAGAAAGAAAGAAAGAAAGAAAGAAAGAAAGAAAGAAAGAAAGAAAGAAAGAAACCAAATCTCAGGGAAAGTAATGAAATCGCCAAATGCTGCAAATCGTATTTTTCAAAGATGGCTGCAACAGTATCTGCTGTCTGGTAAATCTATTAGAACCTTACCACTCCACACCAAGTGGTGGAATCTAATTCCCCTCTTCGATCTGGACGGGCTTATGATTGATTGCAAACTAATAGAATGCAGCAGAAGAAGCACTGCCTGGCTTCTGAGCTGAGCCACAAAAGAAACCAGAGGCTCTACTTTATGATCGGAGGCACTTGCCATTGAAGCCCTCAGCTTCCACATAAGGTCGCCATGCTACCTGTGGGCGTTCAGGCTGACAACTCCACCTGAGGGCCCAGCTGACAACCAGCCCACATCAAACTCAAGATGACTCTAGTCCCTAGCTGTTGAGTCATCCCAGCCTTCAGATATTCCATCTCAACCCAAAGCCCCAGAAATCACAGATCAGAGATAAGTTGTCTTTACTGCGTCCTGTCCAACCAACAAAATGCATGAGCATAATGCAATGGTTGTTCTACACCACTAAGGGTGGGGATGGTGACAATAATACGACACCTAAGGTTACTGAACTGGATAATAGGAAGGGAAGTGAGGTCAGACTTTGAGCACTAGCAGTCTGACTGCTGAGCTTGAACTCCTAACTGCTAACCCTTCTACCATCCCCTTGGCGAGCCTTTCACGCCTACGCTCCTTAGCTTCGTCCCCAGAACGGAAGCGGGGCTCCCCTGACACCACCACTCCATCCCCGCCTGCTGGAGTCAACGGGTGACGAGGAAAAGAACAGGCTTGCTTCTTTTTCTGCTGCTTCTAGGCCACCATCTCCTAAGGCTCCTTCTTTTTGGAAGTTCAGTCCCCACCCTTACCTTGGCTCCATGACAATACTACCCCTACCTTTAGGAAACAGCCCACCTTCCTTGATGATTTTAGTTCCTCTTTACAGGTTTGCTTGGCTCCCCCTCAAATCCCATGTGAAAATGCACCTATTATATGAACCTATTGTGGGTCAGGCACATAGTAGGGATACAAAGTAGAATGAGTTCTGCATTCATTTCCTATGGTTCAGTAACAAATTGCCACAAACTTAGTGTCTTAAAGCAACACAAATTAATTATCTTACAGTCCTGGAGATTGGAAGCCTGAAATCTTTCACAGGGATAATATCTAGGTTTCTGCAAGGCTGCCTTCCTTCTGGGGGGTCTGGGAGAGAATATATTCTCTTGCCTTTCCTGGCTTCTAGAAGCTGCCTGCATTTCTTGTCTCATGGTCCCTCCCCCCATTATCAAAGCCACCAGTGTAGCATCATCAAAACTCTCTGATTCTCCTGCCTCCTTCTTCTACTTATAAGGACTCTTGTGATTAGATTGGGCCCATCCAGATTATCCAGGAAAATTACCCCAACTCAAGGGTCTCAATCACATCCGAAAAGTCCTTTTTGCAAGTAAGGTGACATAACCACAGGTCCTGAGGATTAGGATGTATATCTCTGGGAGGCCGTCATTCTGCCTACCACAAGCTCTTTGAAAGAGCTCACACGTGGGTGAGGTTATTTTTTGTAGCAGAAACTACTGCTCCTTGCCCATATTCATTTTCTCTTCTTACTAGACACAGGCTTATTGTCTTTGCCAGGGGTCCTCAAACTTTTTAAACAGGGGGCCAGTTCACTGTCCCTCAAACCGTTGGAGGGCCGGACTATAGTTTTTAAAAAAAAACTATGAACAAATTCCTATGCACACTGCACATATCTTATTTTGAAGTAAAAAAACAAAACGGGAACAAATACAGTATTTGTATTCGCATGTGGCCCGCGGGCCGTAGTTTGAGGACCCCTGGACTTTGCATTCAGATGTGACAACCATGCAACTGAGTGCTGGCCAATGAGGTGTAAGCAGAAGTGGTGGGCCCCACTTGCAGGCCTGCCCCATACAAACCGCTTAGGCCAGGAAGCTCAGTTGGTCAGAGCGTCGTCCTGATAGGCCAAGGTTGCAAGTTCTATTCTTCATCAGGATTGGGTGGAAGGTGAGTCCTGAGGAGCCCCCGTTCCCTCCGGCATCAAAAGAAAGAAGTAGACGGTTCCGAGAGCCCAGTCAACAAGCAGGCCAGGCAAGACTGAGAAGTGGCCCCGCTGTGGAGCCAGGGCTGCGTAGAAGGCAGCTTCTCCCAGGCTGGGCTGCCCACGCAGCAAGGCCCCGCTGGGGGAAGAAGGACCCCCTCATGACCACACACACATCTGCACCACGCTCTATGCTCTGCCCTTTACAGAGAGTTCAGGTACATTTCTTCTCCAGTTTAGAGATGGGGGTTGGGTCTTCGCAATATTGGAACATGAGCCCCAGGAGCTCCCGGCCATGCCTTTCATGGCAGAGCTGGCATTCCAGTGTGGTGCTGCCAGAGCCACCGCCCATGAGCTCAGACACCTGCTGGGAGGGCTCCGCGGCACCGGCAGGCTGTTCACAACTGCCCGCCTGTTTCCTCGGGACTCGGCTCTGACAGAAATAGACCAGGGGAGGGAGGCTCTGTTGCCCCCAGTGGCACAGTTAGAGCTATAAATGTGACCAGGGGGTGAAAAGGAGCTACAAAGCCAGGGTACATGGCGTGCGCTCACCGCAGGCACCAGGGCGGCGGGCACAAGGTGCTCCCATCTTCACCACCTTTGGGGCCTCAGATTTCACCGGCCCAGTGACACAGACCTTCCTGGAACAGCCCGGGCCCTCAGAACACCCTGAGTCACTCATCGTTCATGCCACAGCGGCTGCCATAAGCTGCCCGGGGTCATCACTGTGCAACTGCCCAGGGTGGACGTGGGGGGACTCAGACACTCGTGAGAGCTGACAACCTGGTGGGCCTGTGGTAGTGAACAGTTCCCAAGTAAAAGTTTGCCTTTATTTCTGTGCGGGCCCTGCCAGTGATGGACCAGGTGAGCAGCGGGTGGATGGCAGTGAGATTCTGGGTGTCAGGCGGGTGACTGGTGTAGAGAGGGCTCTCATCCACTCCCCAAATCCAGTGGTTCACCTGCCAGAACAGGCCCCTCCCATGCTCACCTGGCCCCCTGCACAGAATGGGGCTGCTCTTCCCTGGGACGGCAGATGCTGGAGGACATGAGCCCCCAAGCCACCAGCCTGGTACGTGTTTGTTGTGTGTGTGTTTATGATGCCATGTGATTCTATGGCTCCTTTTCTTTCTAAGTGACACTGATAGGCACTGGAGTCCCAGCAGCCCAACCAGGGTTCCACGAATAAAAAAACAACAACAAAAACATTATGTTTTTTACTTTAATAAAGTTGTCACCCAGGCCCCTTTCCCCTCACCTCTTCCCTGTAAAATATGTCAAGCCACGGCGATTCTCAGAATAATCCTGAAGTGCATGGACTTCACTGAGACATGCCGTGGGGGCACTTTATTGGACTGGAGATTGGTAAGAATGGGGACTTTTCGACAAAACACTAACTTTGAGACTTCATTATTTTTAAATTTTTGAAAATTAAATAGCATTTATACACAATGGCCTTTTCCGAGGCATTTGTTTTTTTATTAGCGAATATTTTATTCAGAATTTCCACAAATTCCTTAGAGAAGAGGGAAGGGTCGGGGGAGGAACCAGCACAGGGCCTGGCTGCAGGGAACCCAGAAAATGTGTTACCTGAGCGAGTGGCTGGATGAATAAAAGTATCATCCCTTCTTGTCACCTGCAAAATAGGATCCAGGCCCATCTTAGGGACTGGGGGCGACCGGGGCTCAGGCCGGAGCAGTGGCTGATGTGAGCCAGAGGCCCCAAGGCAGCCACCAGCCTTGCCCACCTGGGCCCTGCTGGTTCATCAAGCCCCTGCGTGTGGTTCCACCCCCCCCCCCCGCCCCCTGGGGGGGGTTCCTAAGAGCAGTCCACCAAGGAGGCAGGGCACAGGGTTATGCAAAAATAAATAAATCAAAAGGTTATGGGAGAGCACATGCCAGGGGTCTCCTCTGGATGCGTGGGAGGGGTGAATACCAAGCAGAAGCAGATGGCCTCTTAGCAAGAAAGGTGTGAAGGGAGCGCCAGGTAGGGGCCTCTGAAATCCCTTCCACTCTGGGTCTACGATCTCACACGACACTCCTGGCCAATTTGCTCACTAACGACTGCCGGGTGACTCCTCCCCAGAGGGTGGGTATGGCTGAAGACACCTTGAACCAAGCCCCCATGGGTACATGGCAGGGGCGGGGGTCCCAGGCACAGTGGGATGGTGGCTCCCCCTGCCTCCCACCTGCCACCTCTGTGCGTCCTGCCCGTCTCACAGGCCTGATTGTATAACTGCTGGCCCTGGGTTTAGAGCCCAGCGCGGCATGGAGCTTGTAAATCTCTTCTCACATCATGAAATGCCAGCAATTTCACAGCCAGGGATTCCTGTTCTCATAAAGTCCCCACGCCAGCAGCCTTGCATCTAAAAGTGTCCTCTGACTGATGGATGGATGTCAGCACTGCTGCTCTGGAGCCAAACCCGGGGCCAGCAGCCTCCACCACCTGCCTGGCTCCTCCAAAGCCCCCGGAACGGAAGGCAGCGACTGCCAGGCCCGGTGGCCGGGGCTCTGCCTGCAACGTGACTCTGGAACACGTCTCCCGTTGGAGGAGGGGGACAGGCACAGCAGCCCACACTGGGACCTGAGGGTGGATTTGTGTTCGAGACCGAGGGGAGAATACGCTGCTAAGCAATAGGCACAGCTGTAACCATGTGAGGAAGTGTCCACTTACATTTCTATTTGCCAGTGACGCTCCACTCTGGCTCCCGTTAGAATGACCCGTGGAGTATTTAAAGGACTTACAGAGAGACGTAGTTCCCACCCACGGAGCTTCGGAGTCAGTGGCATAGATCTAGAAAGGGGCCCTGCATCTGTGTGTTCCACAGGTAAAGGCCCACTCCCTGGTTCAGAGGCCACACGGAAAATAAGCAAGGACATGTGGCAACCTTCTGAGCTGGTCCCCAGTGACCCCCGCCCCTTGAGAGCGGCTGAGCCTCGTGACTCGCCTCTATGACTAGAACAGGGCAGAGAAGATGGAATGGCACTTCCACTAGGTTACAAAAAGGCTGTGGCTTCTGTTTGGGCACCCTCCTCCTCCCGCTCTCAGGGAAGCTCGCTGCCATGTTGCAAGTTGCCCCATGGAGAGGCCCAGTGACAAGAAATTGATGTCCCCAGTCGACAGCCAGCAAGGACCCGAGGCTGCCAGAGGCCACAGGGTGAGCCTGGAAAGGCGTTCTCTCCCCGTCCAGCCCTGAGGTGACTGCGGCCCCTCTGACACTTGGTCACAGCCTGGTGGGTGATCTGAAACCAGGCACCCAGAAAAGTGCTCCCAGATTCCTGACCCACAGAAACTCTGAGATGATAAGTGTGTGTTGTCTAAGCCATTATGTTTTGGGGACAATTTGTTAGGCAGCAATAAATAATCAATACAGACCTAAGTAACAAAGCATTAACAGTGGCTTATCTCTGGGTAGTGGGATTATGAGTGACCTGTGTTTTCTTCCTTTTGCTCATCTGTATTTTCTAATCTACACTAATAAAAGAGAAAAATGGTAATTGGCATACGACGATACCCTTTTCATTGGCTAATCAGGGCTATATGCAAATTAACTGCCAACTATGATTGGCAGTTAACTGCCAACTAAGATTGGCAGTTAACTGCCAACAAGATGGCGGTTAATTTGCATATGTAGGCACAATGCAGGGAGGCGAAAGGGAAAGCAGGAAGAAGCCCCCTGCCACTGACAGTGATCGGAAACCCAGGGGGAGCTAAGAGCTGGGGGGCAGGGCAAAGGCGGCCCTGGGGCCGCCTTTGCCCTGCCCCCCAGCCATGATCGGAGAATCAGGTGCCTTTGCCGCCCTGGCCAGTGATAGCAGGAAGTAGGGGTGGAGCCAGCGATGGGAGCTGGACACGGTTGAAGCTGGCAGTCCCGGGAGCTAGGGGTCCCTTGCCTGGGCCTAAAGCGGAGCCCACGATCGCGGGGCCGCTGCAGCTGCGGGTCCCCGCTGCCCAGGCCAGACGCCTAGGCCAGAGGCGTTGGGCCTGGGCAGGGGCGGAGCCTGCAACCGCGGGGAGCTGGGGGTCCCCTGCCCAGGCCTGACACCTCTGCCGGAGGCCTCAGGCCTGGTCAAGGGGTCGATCCAGTGATTGGTGATCGGAGGGTGATGAGGGTCAACTCCTCTGGCCGAGGCATCAGGCCTGGGCGGGGGGCTGAGCCGGGGATTGGGGGGATATGATGGTCCCCTTGCCCAGGCCTGAAGCCTAGGTCAGAGGTGTCAGGCTTGGGCGGGGGGGTGGAGCCAGCGATCAGAGGGAGATGGGGGTCCCCTGCCCAGGCATGATTCCTGGGCCAGAGGCCTCAGGCCTGGGCGGGGGTCAGAGCCAGTGATCGGGGGGAGATGGGGGTCCCCTGTCCAAGCCTGACACCTCTGGCGGAGGCGTCAGGCCTGGGCAAGGGGCCGATCAGGTGATCAGAGGGTGATGGGGGTCTACGCCTCTGGCTGAGGCATCAGGCCTGGGCAAGGGGCCGATCCTGCGATTGGAGGGTGATGGAGGTCAACGCCTGAGGGCTCCCAGTATGTGAGAGGGGGCAGGCTGGGCTGAGGGACACCCCCCCCACACACACACCCAGTGCACGAATTTCATGCACCGGGCCCCTAGTCCTATATAATAAAAGGGTAATATGCAAATCGACCAAACAGCAGAACAACTGGTCACTATGACAGGCACTGACCACCAGGGGACAGACACTCAATGCAGGAGCTGCCCCCTGGCGGTCAATGAGCTCCCCCAGGGGGAGTGCCACTCAACCACAAGCCAGGCTCATGGCTGGAGTGTGTAGTGGTGGTGGCAGGAGCCTCGTCCTGCCTCCGTGGCAGCGCTAAGGATGTCCAACTGAAGCTCATGGGGAGCAGGCCTAAGCCATCTGTTGGACATCTCCCAATGGCTCCTGGACTGTTAAAGGGTTCAGGCTGGGCTGTGGGGACCTCCCTCTCGCCCTCCCCCCCACCCCGGAGGCCACGGATGTCATGCACTGGGCCTCTAGTTGTTTTATATCACCATAGATTATATTCAAAATGAAAAAACAAATAAATGTCATTTCCAAATTATTTCAAAACAACTTTTAGAGGAAAACAAAGGAGAAAGTAATTATGACCTTATGTTAGGCAGAGCTTTCTTAAACAACTCACCAAAAAGAATGATTCAAAAAAAGATAAATTAGACATTATCAAAATTCAAAACTTTTGCTCTTCAACAAACATTAAGTATTGGTGAGGATGTAAAAAAAAGTGTAACCTTCATACATCACTGGTGCAGCCACTTTGGAACACAGTTTGGTGGTTTCTTACAAAATTAAATATAAATTTACCATATGACCCACTCCTAGAGAAATGAAAACATGTCCACACAAAGATCTATAGGCAAATACTCATAGCAGTATTGTTCTTAATAGGCAAAAACTGAAAACAATCCAAATTTCCATGGACAGATGAATGGATAAACAAAATGTAGTATGTCCATACAATAAGGTGTTACTCAGCCATAAAAAAGAACAAAGTCTGATTCATGCCACAACATCACTGGACCACAAAAACAGTACCATAGTTGAAAGAAGCCACACAAAAAAGAGTACATCCTATATAATAAAACTCGAATATGCAAATCGACTGAACGGGGGAAACGATTGGTTGCTATGACGCTTACTGACCAACAGGGGACAGCCCCTCAATGCAAGAGCTGCCCCCTCGTGCTCAGTGTGCTCCCACAGGGGGAGCACTGCTCAGCCAGAAGCCTGGCTCATGGCTGGCAAGTGCAGCAGCAGTGGTGGAGCCTCTCCTGCCTCCACGGCAGCACTCAGGGGATGTCCACCTGCTGGCTTAGGCCTGCTCCCCGCAAGGGGTCCCAGACTGTGAGAGGGTGCAGACCTACCTGAGGGACCCCTGCCCAGTGCATGAATGTCGTGCACCGGGCCTATGATTCTGCTTATACCAAGTGTCTGGGAAAGGCAAATTTATGGAGACAGAAAGTAGGTCAGTAGTGTCTGGGGCTGGAGTGGGAATGTGTTTGACAACAAATAAACAAGAGGAAAAGTTTTGGGGTGACAAAGATGTTCTAGAACTGTGCGCGGGGATAGTTGCATGACCATATAAACTTATTAAAAATCACTGAATTATATACTTACAATGGGCAAATTTTATGTTATGTAAATTATACCTTAATAAAGCTATAAAAAGTTATATTCATAACCTTGGACCCAGTAATTTCATGCCAGGGGCATAATCAGAAATGTACACAGACTTACATCAAGTATACTCATAATAGTGGGTTTTTTTAAGTTAATGAGTAAATAGAAAAAAAACATGAATGCTTAGTAATAAATAACAAATGATTGCTAAGTGGTGATCCACTTGATAGAATAGTATGCAGCCATTAAAAATGGCATTTACAAAGAAGTTTTAATAACCTGGGGAAATGCCTAGGATAGAGTATAAAGTTGCTCTTATGGCCAGATTTCCCCAAGAGTAAAAAGAGTCTATATATAAATATTCATTTTCAAAACTAGTTAAATTTGTTCTGTAAACATATGTGTCTATATATATATAACATAACCAGGTACATATATGAATATAGGGTTGTTTTTCTAATGGACACCTATAAATAGTAAACTGCTGGTGGTTTTATAAGTAATTTCTGTTTTCTTCTTTGTCCTTCATTACCTTTTCTAATCCAGCCCCCTACCCCCCCCCCCCCTAAAAAAAGCATGTATTCATTTTAAAATCTGGGTGGGAAATGTTTCCAGAAAGGAAAGCAATGGCAGGTCCCTCCTATCCGGGTCAGAGGAGAGGCTGTGGTTTCTTCAGTGAGGGGTACAGCCCTAGGACTCCCCCTCAGGGCTTTCTCTGGCCACTGGAGCCTGTTTTGGCTGCAAGTGCAGGACAGACAGGAAGTGCTGGGAAGCCACACCCCCAGGGCCAGCCGCAGCCAATGAGGGTGGGAGGTGGTGGGTAAACTCCGCAGCTCCCTGGCCCTCAGGAGAGACCTGGTCTACACCATTTCCCAGCGTCCCCGATGAAGTTAGGCTCCAGTTGCCTACAATGGTAACTTGCTGGATCAATCACCCTTTTCAGCTTTCTCTCCTTCCCTTTCTCATTCCCCTCTTTCCCCATCAGCATTTCCTGGGATCACCTTGCAAATGAACTACATGCATTCAACTTTTTTGTCTCAGGTGTTAATTTGGGGGCAACGTGTTATTAAAGATTGTGTCTAAAAGGCTAGGCACGTACACACACACCACAGGGGCACATTCATGGCCAGTAGCACATGCTCTGAGCTCCACTCTCCCTCCTCCACCAGCGCCCCTTCCCCCTTCTCTTACCCCCCCCCCCCCACACACACACACAGGTGAGTCAACTATGCCAGGTTCAAAGTCTCAGGTGCCTGGGAATCAGGCATTAAAGGACATCAGGAGGCAAGATCAAAAAGGGCAGGGGGAGTACGGACGGGACAGACGCAGGTGTGCGTGCAGAATCTATGCACAGGCCAGAGTGCCACTGTGAACTTAAGCTAAGATGGCTCTCTGGGACTTACCTGGAGTCTCTGGGCCACCCAACGTGCTCTCACACAAATTGGTGTGCATTTACCATGTTGCAGACAATGCCCCTTTGATGTGCCTTTGGGCAGTGCACAACCTGAATTCCTGAACATGAGCTGCAAGGCATCATTCATTCAAGTCTACGAGCTGCATGCCCGGTGGGAGACCCCCACCTGGTGGTGGGCTTCGGCTCCTCAGACCTGGCCCTGCTCAGTCTAAGCCGGGGGATGGAGCAGAGACTTCCGTGACTTGAGTAGGGAGGGGCTGGGGAGGCAGAATCCAAATGCGGCCTCAGCTACCAGGTAGTTCTCTGGGCTCAGACCTGCCAATTAAAGTCCTTGTAGATGAAAGAGGATGACTTTGTAAGCAGCCGGGCAAGATGAAAGCCAAGCCCAAGTGGTGTTTTATGGCCTCCTGATGGGAGGATTCTTGGTGCTCCTTATTATGCTCAATCAAGAGCTTGTAATTACAGAAACCCAGAGAGATTCTCCCAGAGGCGGCCACCTGGCCTTGGCTTTCCCTCCTGACTGTCTCTGACAGATCACATGTTCCCATCTCCTCCCTCCTCCCCACCAGCAGGCATCTGGGGAACATGCACCTTGTCCCAGTCTTCTGGCAGCAGGCCCCACCCACTCCTGGACCAGATCCTGCGTCCCTGCCCCTCCCCAGCCCAGGGGCCAGGAGCCTCAGCTGTGCATCAGACCTGAGCCTGGGAGCATTGGGACAGAGCAGCCAGGAGCATGAGAAGTGGGGGTGCCCATGGCTCAGGGGGCAAGCAGACCGACAACCTCCAGCCAGACTGTCCTGCCCCCTGCTTCATGCTACTACCTCTGTGCTCAGCACCCCATGGGAAGGAGAGGACATACCCATCCCACACACCACTATTTTATTTATTTCCTTGTTTTCTATCCCCTCTCCCCCCCCCCCCCATAAGAACATGAGCTCCATGAGGAAGAGCTACCATTAGTATTTTCTTGCAGCTACAACACATTCTCACAAACTTAGTGGCTTGAAACAACACACATGTATTATCCTACGGCTCTGATGGCTCTGAAGGTCAGAAGTTTCACTGGGCTAAAGTCAAGGGCAGGGCTGCATTCCTTCTGGAGGCTCCAGGGGAGATTTCGTTTCCTTGCGTTTTCCGGCTTCTACAGGCCGACCACATTCCTTGGCCCACGGCTCCCTTCCATCTCCAAAGCCAGCACGCACATCACTCAGACCTCTGCTTCCCCATCACATGTCCTCTCTGACTGCTCTCCTGCCTCCCTCCTCTGCTGAGCGGGACCCTCCTGATTCCACTGAGCCACCAGGTCATCCAAGATAATCTCCCTGCCTTCTGGTCAGCTGATTAACAATCTTCATTCCTCCTTGCCATGTAACATAACATATTTACTGGTTCTGCAGAGTAGGTCATGGACGTCTTTGGTGGTGGAAGGGGTCCATCATTCTACCTATTGTATCTTGTTCACTGCTGTATTCCCAGTGTCTGGCACATAGTAGGCCTTCAAGAAATACTTGTTGAATAAATAAGATAATGAATACATGAATAAATCATTAAGGATAATATTTAATATTATAATAAACAGTAATCGTGCTTATTAAGTGCCAGGCACTGTTCAAAGTGCTTTTGTACATTATTAATTCATTTAATCCCCATCTGTTCTATGAGTTTAATTTTGTAATTATCCACATGCTACCGCTGAAGAAATGAAGGCACAGAGGAGTTGCCTGCCCAGGCTACACAGCGAGTGGTGAAGCTGGGATCTGATCTCAAATCTGTTGAGCACGAATTGTGTCTCCTGCCCTGGCCGGGTACATTACATTTCTGATCTCATTTCATCCTCATGAGAGGCCGGGAGGAAGGTGGTGAGAATGCAAATGCTGATCTTAGGTACGGGATTAAGTGGTGCACTTCGCTGACGGATTCTGATGCATCGGCGGCTTGGTGACTGGGGCAACGGCCTGCATAGTGCTTCTTGAATTTCCTTCAATGCCAATCGAACCAGGACTCAGTGCCCTCCAGGAAACCATGAGTGCTCATGTTCCCACCATGAGGCAGGCTCCTGCCTCAGACCCTGCTCTCTGGTTCTGCTCCTTCTCTATACAACTAGTGCCCCGGCCCCCAGCAGGCCTGTAGCAGACCGTGACCTTCACCGACAGCTAGGCAGGGCAGCTCTGCCTTCTGAAAGCCCGTCCTCCTCCTGGGGCCAGGAGCCTGCTTCAGACCTCGCCCAGAGCTGAAGCTGCAGTGCCCGTTTCCTCGATGACAGCTCTGGGGACCGTTATAGCTGGGCCCCAGGCATGCCGTGCATGTGCTGGTTGTGCTTGCTCTCCGCATGCTGGTCCCTGTCACTGTTCCCATGACAGGCTGTCCTTCCGCAGCCCCTCCCCAGCGGCCTGATTCCCCTGCCAGCCTGCTCTTCAAGGCGTACAGGCCTGCAGGCAGCTCCCACGCCTGGGCCTCGGCGTCCCTCCTGCTCTACAGGGAAAGTGCTGCTCGGGCAGGGCGATGGCACTGTCCCTTCTCGTTTGCATCTTAACCTTTGGGATCAGAGCCAAGAAGAGTGAAGCTTGCCTGTGCCTGCCAGCACAGTGGGGCATCACACTGTCTGTTCCTGCCAGCACATTTTTCTAGGTCAATGTCAGGTCAGGGAAATCCAATACCACATGTCCCAACTTTTTATTTGAAAACAGGGATGTTGCTTTCCAAAATAAATAGTGTTTACAAGTAAAGCCTGGAGAAGCTTCCAGCAGAAATGCACTCAGGGGCCAGGCAGGACAGACGCCTCCTGGCTTGGTTGCTGTAAACCCAACCCCTGCCCCAGCTCCAATCCTAGAAGGATAGGCTGGGTTGGGGGAGAGCATGTGTATATATGTGTGCGTGTTAATGTGTGCATGCATGTGCACTTGCACAGATGTGCATATGCATGTTTCCTGAAGGGTCTCTGGGTATGATTAGTGTTTATATGTAAATTGGGAGGGTTACACATGTATACTGTGTGTATCTGTGTGTATACAGGCATGGGCCCTGGGAGAGGGGCGTTCTGCCTGATGATTTTGCACACCCAGTCCTCTCTGTAGACACCTTCTTCCTCTCCTCACTGCTGCCTCCAGTGTCAGCCCTCGTCCTGAGTCAGGTGTTGGGGTTCAGATTTTGAGTTGCTGTAAATGCATCTCCTCCATCCTGTTTCCTCTCGGTGCTCACCCACTGCCCAGTCCCATTAGACGTGGACTGTTGTACCGACCAACTGAGGATCACTTCTGGTTACCATGTTGGGGTCCAGCCACTTGAGCTCGTGTCTTGCTAAGGCTACCTTGACTTCAGGATCAATGCTCAAGGCCCCCCATGCCCGGGAACCACCTGCTTCATCAAACTCAAGCCCCTCGGCCTGCCTTCTGGGAGCTGAGTGATTTTCTTAGCAAACCCTCCTGGTTTCTCCAGGACAACCTCACCCGGGCTGCCCCTCGCTGTGCATTAGCCAGGCCGCTCCCTCCCTCACCAGCCTCTGAGCCTGCCTTTGCTCCCGCTACTCCCCTGCACAGCACCATTCCCCACTGCCGCTTCCCTGCCATCCGCTCTGCCAGCCCACACCCTGTGCTGCCTTTCAGACCAATTCTGTTCTCACTCCCCGCTCCACCATGAGGCCTTCTCAGATAAACCTCCCACTCCACAAAAACGCCTTATCTGCCTTATCTGTTGGGCCCTGTATCGCTGGATGACACACTGCCCTGTGCATTACCTAAGAACTGTTTTCAGGTTGCTTCACGGCACTTATCTCGCCCTCCCACCTAGATTGCAATCTCCTTCTAGGCAAGAGTCAAGTCCTGGGCTCTCCTTGAATAAGCTGTGGAACTCAACACAGGTTGGACAGAGTACAAACAAGAGATAAGGGCCTGTGGGTGAGTGGATGCAAGAAGCCAAAGCCGGGGTGGGGGTGGTCAGGCCATAAATTGCATGCCAGGTGTGTGTGGTGACTCACCTGCCCTAACTCATTTAATCCTCGCAATAACTGTGGGAGCTGAGTGATATTATCCCCATTTCATAGATGAGAAAATGGAGGCAGAGAGAGGCTAAGGGACTTCTCCTGGGCCACAGAGCTAGTAAATGTTAAGGTCAGGGTTTAATCCTCGGTCTTTCAACTGTACTTCTTCTTTTTTTTAAAATATATTTTATTGATTTTTTACAGAGAAGAAGGGAGAGGGAATAGAGAGTTAGAAACATCGATGAGAGAGAAACATCCATCAGCCACCTCCTGCACACCCCCTACTGGGGATGTGCCCGAAACCAAGGTACATGCCCTTGACTGGAATTGAACCTGGGACCCTTCAGTCTGCAGGCCAACGCTCTATCCATTGAGCCAAACCGGTTAGGGCTCAACTGTACTTCTTTATGACCTCGCCGCAGCCATATCAGTGGAAGACGGGTGTGCTAGAGTCAGAACTTTCTGAAATTCTAAAGCACAGCCTATCCAGCAGAAGTCCAAGTCAGCACTAGCTCAGTGCTGTCCCACAGAACTTCCTGCAACGACGGGAATGTTCATTCCTGTGCTGTCCAATATGGTCACCACCAGCCACATGCGGCCAGGGGACACCGTAGCCACCTGAAATGTGGCTAGTGGAACGAATGGCCTGGGTTTTCCATTTTATTCTCATTTATTTAAATTTAAGTGGCCACCTCTGGCTAGTGGCTACCGTATTGGGCAGTACAGCCCTAGATAACAGCTTCCCAACCATGTCCATGCTGAGCAAATACAGAAAATAATAATATACAATGAATGAGGCTGCTTGTTAGCCCGGGCACCTGGCTCAAGGAGTCCTGCCCTTCTGCCCCCACTCAGACTCCCCAGGGGTCAATCTATAATAACAAAAGCATAATATGCTAATTAGACCAGACGTCCTTCTGGACAACCTTCTGGACGAAGCCGTGGCTGTGAGGGAAGCCCGGGTTCCGGGTGCCAGAGGGAAGCCAGTGCAGGCAGCCAGGGAAAGGAAGGCCTACTCTTGCATGAATTTCATGCATCGGGCCTCTAGTGTTATAATAAACTTGTAATCCATTCCAGGCACACCAGCACTTAGTGATGACCAAGTTCCCTGCCAGCTCTAGCCCCTAAGCCCAGGACACTGAAATCATAGTGATTATGTAAATCCCAGCGTAAGAAGTGTGCGGGACCTTGTCAGTCCTTACGTGGCATCCTGTCCCTCCGTTCCCCACACAGTCAGGGCTGGGTCCTGGACAGGTCTGGGAACGGGGTGACTCACTGAGCACAGGGCAGCAGTAATGAACGGAGCCTTCCCGACCTTCACGGTCACACAGCCTGCAGCCCCATACTTGGAAAGCAGGGCCCTGATCACAGCAACAGAACCCAAGGCCCCCTCTGGCCCTGTGAGAGGGGAGCCCAGGTGCCCAGAGAGGAAGGGACCCGGGCTGCCGCAGGCCATTCTTCTTGGCAGCACTTTGGCGCCACCTCCTGGGCACCATGCAGAGTGCCAGTGCATACAAACTTGCCTGAAGGAGGCAAGGCCCAGACAGTGCTGGCCATGGGGGCTCTCAGGCCTCCCACGCCCCACCTGGCGGGGCAGAAGGGGGATGCCTGGCTGATTGCCGAGGCCCAACTGGGGCACAGCCGTGAGGTCAGCTCCATTCCTGCAGAACCCAGGATCTCACTCACACCTCCATCATGAAACTGCCGGGCCCTGGGTGTCCAGGCAGCAACTGATAGGGGGAGGGCATGTCATAGGAACAGGACCACAGTTGTGTAATGATTATTCAACTTCGTAACTACAGCAAAGAGGTTTTATTACAGGCCCTGGGAAACTGGAGGATGTGTCACAGAAACAAAACAGGGCTGTAAAAAGACAAAATGCCTCAGAGCCCAGATGGGTCCATTACTCAGAAAACAAAATACAACTTGAGAACAGACCAAGGACAGGGCACGCTTTGACTTGGTTGCCGTGCCTGGACCCTGACCCCCTCTGGGAGTTTGCCTCGGGAACGCTGACCATTCCGCAGTCCCAGGAACGGGCTGAGCCGGGTTTTAACATCATAGGAAATTAACTACCTTGTTATCGGACTTCAAGATCCTGGAAAGAGACACACCGACCACGGACCCTGCAGCCCTTACTTATCCTGCCCCCCTTCCCCTTGCACGCAGCCCTTCTTCCTGATCTCTATGTAATCAGCCAGCTAGGGGAAGGCGTTAGAGCAAAATTTACCAGATGGCCTGCTGCTCTCCCCATTCTGCCAGCAATATTGGAATAAATGCTCATATATGATTCAGCCTTGTCTCCGCTTAATTTGGCCCAAGTAGTGACAGGTGGCCCAGACCCATTTTGTGTCCGGTTTCCCAATCTTGGTGGTGGCTGTCGTGGGGTGACTGTAGGAAGCAGGGCGATGTCTGGGCTGGTCTCTGAGGGTGAGAAGAGTTGGCCGCACATTGACAGGGGAAAGAGAGGAGTTTTCAGAGGAGGGAGCACCTGGGAGACCCCGTCCTGGAGATGAGAAAGAGGGTGGCCACTGGGGAAGCGAAGTGGCTCAGGGCCCCAGAAAGTGAAGGATGCATGTGGGGAAGGGCTGGAGCTGAAGCCACTGGGGTGAGGAGGGGGCAGCAAAGTCCACCTCATCCAGGGCCTTATTTTTTGTCATCCCCACCCCACCGAGCAGACCCCCAGGGTCAGACCCCTAGGGGCTTCTGAGTTTGAGGGGTTTGCCCGTGGCTACCCATGACAGATCTGAGTGGCCAGCAGATGCAGCGGTTGGGCACAGAGCCTCTGGACGGCATGGTTTGGTTCTGAGGAGGGGTGGGGGGGAGATGAGGAGGGACCCCCAGAATGGAGGTGAGCGACTCCGCCACTGACCAGCTTCGTGTCCTGGCGACATTCCTCTCTGGGCCTCAGTTTCCTCATTGGTACACTGCAGGGGTTGACTGATGGTTTCCATCGATTCCCGCTTAATTGGTCTGGGTCCAAAAGTGTAGGAAGGGAGTGAGGTACGGAGATGTTTTGCTCTGGGAAATGCCCCCTGCCCAGGAGGTGTGTGGGCCAGGGCTGTCCGGCCAGGCTCCAGTTACATGCGAAGGATGAATGGGCCTTCTTAGGAGGAGTCTCCAGTTCTCTCGGTGGGAGAACCGAGGGTGTGAGGCCCACATGGAGGGTTAGATGCCGGCTGAACCAGGGGCCTATGGGGTCTGGGTCTCTTGTTCAGGCTTCAGCCTCACACAGCTTCTCCGCAGCACAGAGGGAGGCCTCTGCCGGGTGCTGGTGTGGAGGGGGAACCTGGAGCTCTGTCTAGCTCAGCCGCGGGCAAACTACGGCCCAGGGACCGGATCCGGCCCATTTGAAATGAATAAAACTAAAAAGAAAAAAAGACCGTACCCTTTTATGTAATGATGTTTACTTTGAATTTATATTAGTTCACACAAACACTCCATCCATGCTTTTGTTCCGGCCCTCTGGTCCAGTTTAAGAACCCATTGTGGCCCTCGAGTCAAAAAGTTTGCCCACCCCTGCTCTAGCTCCAAAGTCAGAGGGGCTCACCTCAGGCTTCTTCCCAGGGGCTTCCCAAGCCCCGGAAAGAGGGAAGAGACCCCCCAGTGAGTTGGGAAACTTTTCTGGGAGCTGCAAAATCCGCAGCGTTTTTAGTGCTGGAACCTTCTGGTGCACAAGTCAGGACGGCTCCTGGCAATGCTCAGGAAGCTGAGCTGATCCTGTCGCCAGTCAACGAACAAGTCAAAAGCACCTCCTGGGTATCAGCGAGCTCTCAGCGGAGCCTCCTATCAACCGGAAGGGAGGGAGCCAGGGCAGGGCAGGGCAGGGTAGGGTTGGCACTCATTTTTGTGGCCATAAAACTGCCCTCCAGGAAGAAACCCCGGCAGTCAGCAGTCCAGCCCCAGGTTTTGTAGAAAAGGACAACGAGACCCACCTTAGGGAGTGCCGTGCACTGAGTCATGGGGAACATTGGTAACTTCGTGACAGGAGCATCTCCAGACCTGCTCGGGGGGGCGGCGTGCTGCAAGAATGAAATACACAACATCAAGGACGTGGCACAGAAAAAAAGGCTGTAAGATATCTTATTAGTGGTTTTTATTTCATTTACATGTTGAAATGACAAGCTATTGGATAGATTGGGTTAAATAAAAGATATTAAAAGTTATTTTACCTGTTTCCTTTTACTTTAGCGTGGCTACTATAAAATTTGAAATTAACTGAGTGGTTTGCAGCTGCGGCTCGTGGTCTATTTGCATCGGACAGCGCTGCACCTGGCGGGGTCCGACGCTGGCTGGGCCAGAGCACTGTCACCCCGATGTCTAGTCCACGGAGTGGGAGAGGGCCGGGACAGACAGGGGACCTCTGAGGACTTCCCCTGTGCCAGGCACGGGGCTAGTTCTCTTAGGTCTCGTTTTACCCTCCCAGCACCCCTGTGCGGAGGATGGGAGCACAGTGACGAGGTGCAGAGCAGGAGGCTTCATTCAAGGCCCTGATTGCGGTCAGGGTGAGGTCACGATGAGTGGAGGAGTTCTCGCATGCTTTGAGCTTCTGGGCAGGAAGATGCCTCCTCTCATCCTCTCTCTCTGCCTCCTGGTCGACAGTCTTCCCACTTGGCCTCAGCCATGTCTGTTGTGCAATTTGTCCCATGTCCTTTCAGGCCCTGAGCTCTTCTTCTGGATCCAGACACTGTCCCACCAGCGACAGCGAACTTCCCAACCACCACGCTCCGGCCCCGGTAGCCTTCACGGGTTTCAGCCGTGGGGCAGCTTTCAGGGAAGGCAGCTGGGCCTGCTGCCAGGCAGGGACCTGGCCTCGAACCCAAGCTGTGGTCCCAGAGAGCCCCTTTCCAGCAAAGTCAGAATCTGCAGTTCCAGGAGTGCAACCCTTGAGGGACCTACCCTTAGCTCTGGGACCACCCAGGCCTGGCTCAGGAAAGTGACCAATGGAACCACAAGGTGGTGCTGTTTCCACCCTCCAGTGACCTCTCACACCTGCATCTCTAACTTTCCAGCATTTGGAAGTTTTCCCTGGACCAGCTGTTGAAATTCTTTCAACTTTCAGCTGCCAAAGGCTATTCAGGCTCAGGAATTCTGCTATGAAAACGGGTCATCTCTGAGTGCACATTTAAAATAAGTCAGGCAGGCTACAAACTCACGGTCCGTCCTCCTCTGCAAAGGAATTCTGTGCCCAGATGCCCTCCTGCACACCTAACGCGTACAAGAGGAATGCACACGCATCAAGCAGATAGCTCGCGGGTCCATGTGTGTGTGAGCGTGGCTGTCAGAGCCAGCGAGATGTTACCAATTATTTAGCATAGGGTTTTCTTTTTCTTTTTTTGTTTTAGCTCCAGGAATTTTTATTCAAAAGAAAATCTGACATTGAAGCCAAGTATGTAAAATAAAGGGACTTTTAAGAAAATTATGTGGAAACAGCCTAAGTGCCCATCAGTAGATGAATGGATTAGAAAACTGTGGTACATCTACATGATGGAATACTATGCTGCTGTAAAAAAGAAGGAACTCTTACCATTTGCAACGGCATGGATGGAACTGGAGAGCATTATGCTAAGTGAAATAAGCCAGTCAACGAAGGAAAAATACCACATGATCTCACTCATTTATGGATAATAAAGACCATTATAAACTTATGAACAATAATAGATACAGAGGCAGAGCTGCCTCAAACAGATTGTCAAACTACAGCAGGAAGGCCCGGGCAGGGTTGGGGGGCAGGAGGGAGGGGGGATAAGAGATCAACCGAAGGACTTGTATGCATGCATATAAGCATAACCAATGGACATAAGACACTGGGGGGTAGGGGAGGCCAGGGGATTGTCAAGGGTGGCGGGGGGAAAAAGACACATATGCAATACCCTTTGTAATACTTTAAGCAATAAAACAATAAAAAAATAAAAATTAAAAAAAAGAAAATTATGGATGCTTCAGTTGCAGATGTGAGGGTAGAAGCATCTTCCAGTGAATAGTTTCTGGAGCAAATGTTGCAAACCATCAGCCTAGTCCCACTGTCTTACCAGGACTTCGTAGTAGGGGAAACTGAGGCTCAGAAAGGAGGAATGACCTATTCAAAATCACACAGGCACTTTTCCATGCTTTTGTTTTCAAGCTAAGACCCAAAGGCAGGTGTTTTCACTGAAAAATAAATACAATTCTGTTTTCTCTGACCTATATCCAGACTGTCTTCAGATGACGGCGCCCACCTAGGGCAGAATGAAGGGAATGCATGACACCCCACCCAGCTGTTTGCTTCAAGCCCTTTCCGCCTCCATGTCCCTCACGATGCCCCCGAGGGACAGGAAAGGCAAGGATATGACCCAGGGATCGGAGGAGAAACCAAGGCACAGAGAACTGACCTGACTTGCTTTTGAGCACAGCGGACGAGCGTCAAAAAAATAGAGGAAATGATTAGCACCCAGGACTCTTGTGACAATTCTACACAATGGTCTGGAGTTGGATTTATTCTAGACTTGGGGGGGGGGGGGGTTAAAGGAGGAGGATGTTAGGTATCGGTTCTCAAGCTGACTAAAATATAAACGTGCTCCTTAAAAATAGAACCCTGCTGCCCTGGCTGGTGTGGCTCCATGGTTACAGTGTTGGCTCACAAACCGAAGGGTCTCAGGTTCGATTCCTGGTCAAGGGCTTATACCTGGGTTGCAGGTTTGATCCCTGGTCCTGGTCAGGGTGCATGCAGGAGGCCAACAAAGTGTCTCTCTCATGCCGATGTAGCTCTCACTCTCACCCTCGCTCTCACTCTCTAAAAGTCAATGGAAAAAAACATCCTCCAGTAAGGATTAAAAATAAATTCATTAAAAAAAAAAAAAAAGAATAGAACCCTGCCTTCCTCATTTTTTTTTCTAATTTTCAAGGCCAGGCATATTAGCCAGTATATTGTAAGCCTCTAAATACCCATTGAATGATTAAATAGATGAGACATAGACACGTCAATAGATACACTTGGCTCCTGAGACAAGAAATTAAGATTCTGCGCATGTTAGTGCCATTTCCATAATCCACCAGACAGAAAGCCTTGGGAGATGTCTCGAGAGGAGGGGCGCTCGCCGCACACAGGGCTGTGCTGATCTTTCTTCCTGTCTGAACAGTACCTTCCGGAAAAAGGCAGCTTCATACAGGGCTGGGCTCCTGCCACATTTTTAATGTTCAGATCATTCATTTAGCTAATATTTTCCACCCACCTACCAAGGGTCACTGTGCCTTAGGCCCTGAGAGGACAGAACAGAGAAGCCAGAGAGCATATTTAATGACACACTCTTTCAGGACTTCGATTTAAAAAGAGAACACTTAAAAGGAGCTGTGTGATCTTGAACAAGTACTGACTCATAGTGTAGGTGGGGACAGGAGAAGCAATCATTAGCAATTCAGTCCAGCAGCGACTCCCCCTAACCTGTTCAAGAACAAGTGCTGGGTGAGTGGGGGGGCAGGATGAGTAAGCCGGGTCGCGGAGCTCGCCAGATGGATGGGGCAAGACAAGCACCTAAGTACAATGTGACCTTTTACTCATGGTTACGTAATCCCGCACATCCTCTTCACACTCACCAGGCATCCTTTTCCCCCTACAAAAATGGAATCCTATTGGACATATTTTCCTACAGTCTTTCCATATTAACACATTATGAGCAGCTTCGTTCATTCCAAAGACTTTGCATTCATCCTTCAAATACTTCCTGGGTGCTTACCCTGTACCAGGCACCATGCTGCCTGTTGTATAATACAGAGCTAAACATGGTTCCTGCAATCAGGTACTTAAACCATATGAAGGTACCATAATTCAGTAAATCATTTCCCTGTTGCTAAAGGTTTCTATTGTCACATTTTTTTCTTTGTAGGGAAGGATAATGACGGCTAAGATTTACTGAGCACCTACTATGGGCCAGGAACTAGGAGAAGCACTTCATGTGGATAATTCCTCTTCATCTTGGTAAACAGCCCACTGGTGTAGGTTCTACTATCGATGGGGGAAAAGGGGGATAAGGGTTTAATGAGTTGTTCATGTAGCTATCATGTGGCAAAGCCAGGATTCGAACCCAGGCATTTTGACCTCAGAACCCAGACTGTTCCATCAGTCGGAACAAAGTGATAGTGAACGTGCTGATCCATACACTTTTTTCCTGAAGGCTAAGATATTAGAAACTGGAATTAGTGTGTCAAAGGGCACACAATATTTTTATGTCCCGTAGAAGTAAGCTTTAAGACCTAAATGAAAAGATCGGTTATGAATTGCTGAGCGATCATTTCTGTGGCCGATTATGACTGTTGTCCAGCGGGGCAGCCACCAGCCTCCTGTGGCTGCTGAGCACTAGGAAGGTGGCTAGTTCAAACTGAGACGTGCTGAAAGCACCTCAGAATGTCAAGACTCAGTATGAAAACAAAGTATGTAAAATACCTCATTGGTGAGTTCTATACAGGGGTGGGCCAAAGTAGGCCTACAGTTGTGAGTACAAGAAACAGTTTATTCTTGCGTTATTATTTATTGGTTATTGTATTATTTTCCATACAAACAACTGCAAGCCTACCTTTGCTCCCCCCTGTATTGGTTACATATTGCAACAATAGTATTTTGGCTGTATTAGGTTAAATAAACTATATTATTAAATCTTTTGGTACCTTTTTTTATTTAATATTTATTATTTTTTTTTTACTTTTGTTAATCCTCACTGGAAGATATTTTTCCCATTGATATTAGAGAAAGTGGAAGAGAGGGAGTGAAGGGGGGAGAGGAGAGAGAGAAACATCGATGTGAGAGAGCCACATGCGCCCCAAAGGGACCGGGAATCTGCAACTTAGGTTTGTACTCTTGACCAGAATCAAATCTGAGACCCTTCAGTTCAAAGGCCGGCACTCTATCCATCTGGCAACACTGGCCGGGGCTGTTTCTTTTTATTTAAATTTTACTACTAGAAAATTTAAAGTCACACCTGCATTAAAGGGTGTTGGATTAAAGAATGGACCCAAGGACGGTGTGAGTGGAGGCTGGGAGGCCCTTTGAAAAGTTCATGTGCACAAATAAAAATAAAAAAAAAAAAAAGAAAAGTTCATGTGCAGATAATGAGCACAGGCCTGGACTAGACACGGTGGGAGTGGGGTGGAGCTGAGGGGCCGTGCCAGCCAGGGACTGAGGTTTGAGCCTGGTGCCCAGGAAAAGAGTGGATGTCAGACTCCTGGTTTCCTGCCTCTGTAACACCTCCCCCTCTCCCCCTCTCCCCCTCTCCCCCTCTCCCAGGCCTGCTCTTCTAAGTGGAAGCCCCTGCCCTCACCCGCGAGGCTGAGCCAGTCTCCCAGTTTCCAAAGTTACTCCTGAACCACAGCAATGTACTCCAAAGCCTCCCAACCCCCAACTGCTTGGAGTCTAGTTGCCCTCCCCACCCCTACTTTTTAAACCAGTTCAGAGATAAGAATAAGTCAACATTCATTTTGCGCCTCTGCCAAAAGCGAAAAACAACATGTATGAGGAGAGACTGTTCCACCATCATAATTATAATGGTTTCTTACTCACTTAGTATAAACCAGCGGTTCTCAACCTGAGGGTCGCGACCCCTTTGGCGGTCGAACGACCCTTTCACAGAGGTCGCCTAAGACCATCCTGCATATCAGATATTTACATTATGATTCATAACAGTAGCAACATTACAGTTATGAAGTAGCAACGGAAATAATTTTATGGTTGGGTCACAACATGAGGAACTGGATTTAAAGGGCCAGAAGGTTGAGAACCACTGGATAAACAGTGGGGAAAACATCCAACCCTAAAGCACATCTTTCTTCAACAAATTGTTGTGACTTATCTCATTCTTTTATTTATTTATATGTATATAAAATCAATTTCAGAGAGAAAGGGAAACAGAAAGAGAGAGAGATCATTGCTTAGCTGCCTCCTGCATGGCCCCTACTGGGGATCAAGCCCACAACCTGGGCCTGTGCCCTGACTGGAATCGACCCATGACCTCCTGGTTCATAGGCTGAGACTCGGCCACTGAGCCACGCCGGCCGGGCTCTCACTCTAATACCTAAATCTTATTCTTAGTCTCAATGAGGGTTAAGTGCTATCTGGCCTTTCTATGAGGATACCAGTCATGGACTGGAAGTACCTGTTTAAAGGTATTGCAAGGTTAAGCTTGTTTGTAAAAATGTGGCCAGGGACAATTGTTGGGAAACTTTTTCCACAAAGAAAAAGAAAAGTGAAAGTAACTACAACTCGAGGCCCAAGACTCGATCGCAGCAGAATTCCTTATGTGAGGACCAGAGATCGGTAGTTTAAAAGCCTCCCAGAAAATTTTAATGTGCTATCCAGAATTGAGAAATACTGGCCCAAATTAATAACTATGGCCACTACACATGACCTGAATTTTTAAAAATCCTCACTGGAGGATATGTTTTTGCTGATTTTTTTTTTTTTTAAGAGAGAAGGGAAAGGCGGGGGGGGGGGGGCGGGGGGGGGGGGAGAGGGAGAAACATCAACGCATGAGAGAAACCTTACACACCTCCACCTCCACCGGGGATGGAACCTCAGTGACGTCTCAGGGCACAGGAAGGCTCTCCAACCAACTGAGCCACACTGGCCAGGGCTCACCTGAATTTGGAGTAAAATCTCCTCTTGATTGTGGGTTCCACATGCACAAGAAAAATTAGTTCCATATGGAAAAAAAGGTCACTGTTTCTGTGTTTCAGTTTAATGTACAGTGAAGATTGGCAAAACTAAATGCTTTCTCTTTTTTTCCCTACAAAAATAAAAACTATGCTTTTTCCCCTCTGAAGCCAAGGGGTCCTTATGACTTTGATTACATTTAGTTTTAAATCCTAGCTCTAGAAATTCCCTCTCTCTCTCTCCCTCCCTCTCCCCCTGGAACCATCAGCTTCCCACTTTAGGATGTATCCAGCCATCAGCTCATTAAAGCAGGCTGCTTTCCAGCACCCATTTGTCCTGTTTAGATTTGGGTCTGCCCTGCTTGCCCTAACCTGCGTCAGGTGCCACATCCAAACCTGTTTCTAATCTGCTCACTTTTTATCATCTCCCTGTTTCTGACCTCGCCTCACCTTGGATGTCACAGTCAGCCTGCTTTTTTTTTTTTTTTTTCCCCCAGCTCTGTGGTGTGAATATCAGTTGTATTCTATAAACACCTTTCTTTGTCCACCTGGCTCCTGGGTCCCTCTTCAATTCTCCATTTTCTTGCGCAGATCTTTCACCAGTCTCTCCTCTCTTTAAAAAAAAAAAAATGTTTTTATTGATTTCAGACAGAAAGGGAGGAGAGAGAGATAGAAATATCAATGATGAGAGAGAATCATTGATTGGCTGCATCCTGCACACCCCCCACTAGCCTGCAACCCGAGTGTGTGCCCTGACCGGGAATTGAACTTTAATCTCCTGGTTCATAGGTGGACGCTCAACCCCTGAGCCATGCTGGCTGGGCCAGTCTCTCCTCTCTTGATTCTATAATTTAAACCCAATCGAGAATGTTTGGTGATAGCTGCTGGCAGAAAGTAGAATGTAAAATTTGGAAAACACTTCAATTTTATTTGGTTTTGAACGGATAGCATTGGCATCACCTAGGAAATTGTGTGTGTGTGTTTCCCCTAGGAAATCGTTAGAGATGCAAAATCTAGGAGCCTGTGTTTAACCCCCAACGCCCCCTGCCCCCAGGTGACTCCAATGCTGGCTCATGTGTGAGCCACCAGCTGGAAAGGTGATGGGAGCTGGTTGTGCTGCCTGACAGTGAGCAGCCCAGGGCCAGCAGGGTGAATTTTCAAAGCAGCATAGCAAGCTAGCAAGGGGTGATTGTCTTGCAGAGAATACTAAGCAAATAGACCCACTCCACGTGTCTGCTTCAGGTCAAGAAGGAAGAGCCAGAGGAATATAAATAAGACACAATGTTAGCAGTGTCTGTCCAAATTGGTCCTAAGTAGGAAGTCTTGTTACGAGGATGTTGGACACGCCCCTCCTTTGAATCTTGCAAACATTTGACCAGAGGGCTGGATGGACTTCACATTGCAGGAAGGAATGTGCAGACCCTGAGCGGGAAAAGAAAAGGAGCCTAAGATGTGAGAGCCTCCGCAAGGACCTGGGCTTGGATGGGAGCGTGTTTATGATGTGAACTTCTTCTGACCTGGCCATCCTGGCGACACTGTGCGCCAAGACAGATAAAAGGTCTGCCTGCGTAAACAGAAAAGCGCTGCCTGCCTCAAGACGCCCCATAACCCTTCGTGGTCTAAGCGAAATTACTGTGGGCTCTCCCTCACTCTGCCTTCCTTCCCTGGCGCTACCGCTGAGCATACACAAAGGGAGCTCTGTTTCCTGCTCCCTTTTCATGAACCTTGTTGCCCAGGCCTGGTAATGGTGCTGAGGATGATAGTATCTTAATAGCTGGCACTCACTGATGCTCACTGCAGGCCAGGCTCTTTGCTGAGGGCCTTAATGAACCTTTTTTTTTTTTTTTTTGGTCAGACTTGCCATGGGTAGATGCCGTTCCTGTCCTCCTTTAGAGATGAGCAAAGTGGGGCTCCAAGAAGTGGAGAGACTTTCCCAGTCACCTGGCCAGAGAGTCGCTCAGGGCGGGGGCCGCTCTAGGGCCCCTGCCCTTGACAATGACACTGCGGTTCCTCCGAAGGAGGACTTCTTTCGTAAGGTTGGCTTTTAGCGCTCTCTTTTAATGAAAAAGAAATTATTTAAAAAATGGGAGAACAATGGTTTAGAGAGATAAACGAGCTTATCCAAGAAATCTGGAAGGTAACAAAAGCAGGACTAGAAAACAGTTTTCCCCCACACCACGGTGTCCCCACCGCTGCCTTCTTTGGCTGAAGTCCCTGGCCACAGACAGAGACCCACTTCCCTCCCCCGTGGAGCTGCCTGAGCTTGTGAGCGGCCAGATTGCAGAACAAATTCAAAGTCTGGGTCCAGGAGTTCAAGACACCTGCTGGAATCCCTGGCTCTGACCTTGGGCAAGCTGCATTACCTCTTTTTTTTTTTTTTTTACCCCATTGTCTTTGAATCTGGTTGTAATTTCCTTACATACATTAAATTCAGTACATAGTTCTGTGAGTTTTAATGAATGTATATCAATACCCTCTGTCTATCACCACAGCCAAGGCATAGAATCCCCCAAATGTTCCTGTACCCCTTTACAGTCAACCCCTCCTCAACCCCAGCCTCTGGCAACCAATGGTCTGTTTGCAGTCGCTAGCGTTTTGCTTTTTCTAGGACCGTGGTCGGCAAACCGCGGCTCACGAGCCATATGCGGCTCTTTGGCCCCTTGAGTGTGGCTCTTCCACAAAATACCACGTGCCGGCGCGCGTGTACAGTGTGATTGAAACTTCGTGGCCCATGCGCAGAAGTCGGTATTTTGTGGAAGAGCCGGCATTTTGTAGAATCTAGAACATCATATATATATGGAATCAGTATACAGTCTTTTGAGTCTGGCTTCTTTCACTGAGAATAATGCACTAGAGATGCATCTGCTTTGTCATTTGTGTAAGTAACTCATTCCTTCCTATTGCTGAACATCGGATCTTAACATAGCAGAAGCCAACAGCAGCCACCTGCGTCACTGGACACACCCTGTCAGGCAGTTGGAAACACTACTTATTGCATCTTCGTTCATTCTCATCAGATCGGCACCACTGCCTTGGAGATCATGGTAGTGAAGGTGACTGGAAACCTCAGATTCACAAACACATCCCTGCGGGACTCCCCAGGTTATCTTCCTAGTGATAGCAGGTGTGGGCTCGGGGCCCTGCGGCTCGGGCACTAACATGTCCGTCAGCTAGAGAACCCTGGGCTATTCAGGCCCTGGCTGTCAGGATCAGAGCCAGAACCTAAACCCAGGACTGTGGGGCTCCATTCAGCCTTCTTTCCACTCCTCCAGCTGCTTCCAACCACATCCTGGGAAAGAAGCTCTGCGGCCTGACCACACGGGTCCCCAGATGGGCGGGGAGCCTGTTGGGGTGGGAGGAGAGCGTTTAGTTGAGACCTGATGAGAACAGAATCCGCAGCAAGGACCACTCCAAAGTGTAGCCTGCGGGGCCCCACCTCACACTGACTGAGTCAGCCTCTTCAAAGGACACCCAGGCGTCAGCAGTGCTTACTGAGCTTCATGGGAGATTCTGTGACAGACCCGGCATGCTGTCTCCCCAGCCATGGAGAGAACTGGGTAGAAACACATTTCTACACCTTCTTCCTCCACAGTTGCCTAAAATGTCAATTTTGTGCTTTCCCTCTTTTGGCACTGGATCCACCAAAATTCTCTTGCTCCTTAGTCATCCTCCTCCACTGCAGACACACATGCAGGCATATGCAGTGCAGAGCAGGAATCCACCTGCTGGATTAAAAAAAAAAAGCAAGACAGCCAGGCTCAGGGCTCATCCCTCCTGAGCCGTGTTCCCAGGGTGATGGTCAGGAATACGGTCCTCTGGGTTGCTTTTGTTCACCCACCCACGGAAACTTGGCAAAGTCCGTGTGTGTTTTGGATATTCAGTGGCTGTTACTCATGGAAACCCTGAATCCACGTGAACACTCTTTCCAAAGCCAGATGGAGTTTCCATTCAGAAAAATCTTGGCACCAGTTTCATCAGAACAATCACCCGTTCCAGGCAGGACCTGGGAAGGCTCAGTGAAATCGGGGGCTGGCACTGGGGGGTCAGGGGCCCTCTAGCAGCCGGGAGGAGGGCCTTGGCTGGCATTTCCCTGTCCATAGGATCTGTGGCCCTCTGTTTCTAATCCATGGGACTCAGAGCGCGGCAGTCATCTTCTCTAAGGCAAACCTTCCATGAAAAGGATTGCCTTGTTAAAATACAGGCGGCCCCACCCCAGACAGTTCCGTTGCCAGTAAGAGAAAGTTACTAAACCCAGCTCCGACAGAAAGGGAAGAATCCAAAAGCATCTCCCAGAGTCTAAGGGCAGACGGTGCAGCTGGGTCTCAGCTTCACAAAAGATTACAACCAAGAACCGGAATGACACCATGGAGTGAGAGAGGCAGCTGCTCTCTCCCCGTCACTGCCCCATCCCTCCCCCTCTCAGGCTCCCGGAATCTCACTTCTCTGAATGTCCCATCCCCCTCATTCCTTCTCTCTCTCTGACTTTCTCCATATTGACTTCTGTTCTCAAGCAACTGAATGGTGGCTCCAGTCTCAAAATCCAAGAAAGAATCTGATGAGTCAAGAAAGAAGCCAATCTCCAATCTAGTCCATGTAAACAGACTGAGCGGTAGGTCATCCATGTGGACACCACACAATGCCCCACTCCCCCCAGGGCTCATGGCCCCAGGGATGGACAACCCCCATGGATGCTCTGGAAAGAGTTAGCTTTTGTTACTTTCTTTTTATTTTATGTATGTATTTATTTTTAATTTATTTTCAACTACAATTGACATATGATATTATATTAGTTTCAGCTGTACAACATAGTGGTTAGACATTTACATACCTCACCAGGTGATCGCCCGGGTGGGTCTAGTCCCCATCTGATACCACACATAGTTGTTACTGATATATTGACTATATTCCCTGTGCTATACTTACATCCCTGCGACTATTTGTATACCTGGCAATTTGTACTTCCTCACCCATTTGTTGTTGTTTTCCTTTATCGCCAGTTTCTCTCTGTCTTTTCCTCCATCTTACTGTCCTGGCATTGCCTGCTTACTTCTCTGTTTTTTCATAGACTATAGATTCCTTGTGGGCCAGGATCCCCGCCTCTGGCAGTCTCCTCATTCATTCAGCATCTCCTCATCAAACGCTAACTCTTTGCAAGCCCCGGCTGGACTGCAGATGGTTGCAGGGACAAGCATCCCGCATCCCGTGCAATCTCACATGGCTTGCACTCTGGCAGGGAACACAGATATCAAATAGCTGTGCAGGTGTGTTATCTCTCAGCCTACTCTTCACATTTTCCCAAGTTATGTTTAGTTCAGTCTATTTAAGATGGAAGGGAAAGAAAAAGAGAGAAATGTGTAAGCAAACTTCCCCTGGTCTAATTATTCTGAATGGTTAAAATGTTAAAAAAAAAAAAAAAAAATCAGTGCATACTAGTCACCTATCCCGACTGAGTGCCCAGAAGTTCTGGATTTCTGAGGTTGCCTTGTTTGTGTACTGTTCCCTCCCCTGGGAAGGGAACAAACAGATAAGCCTTATCTGCTGCCCGGAGCCATTAACCGGCTCCAGCTTCCATCCACCCAGGAGGAAAGCTCCCAACCATTCAAGCAGACAGAGGGCCTTTCATGAAGGGAAATGCCCTCCACCTGAGCCTTGTGTGGGCCCTCCCACTCCTGCCTCTCACCTCGTGGCGATGGAGGCCACTGCTGGGCCTTTGGGAGGTGAGCCTTTCTGTCAAGAACAGACCTAAGAAAAGTCTGCTTGGCCATAAGAGGTTTCTTGTTTTGTTTTGTGAGTGGGGGGTGGGGAGCTTGTCTTTTGCATTGTGTTTTGTTTTGTTTCAGTGTTTTCACAGACTATTTTAAATACACCGGAAACAATACAACAGACACACCCATAAACCCACATGTAACTACTCAACTGTGATGATTAAACAGATGTGACTATTTGGACACTTTTGCTACAGAACTCCTCCACACACTCTCTCTTGAAGAGAAATAAAAAGTTATAAGTGCAACTGAAGATGGTCCCCATCTTTTCCCCTGCTTTCCACCTCAGAGGCAGCCTGCACATTTCTGGATTTTGTTTTTTACTATATTTGTACCATCCATAAACAATATGTACTGTTGTTTTGTGTTTTCAAAATACACACAAATAGCATCCTGTACATACCACTTTGCAAATTGCCTTTTTCCACTCCGCATTATGTTTCTTTGAGATTTATCCATGTTGTTGCCTAGAAATATTGTTCATTACTTTAACTGCTGTATTCTGTTGTCTGTAGAAATCCCAGGCTATCCATTTTCCTGCTTCAGTCAGCATCTTTACACACAAGACCTCCCCAGCCAGGTTTATAGCAGAGGAGTTTGACAGTGAAAGGTGAAGGCCCTGGAGCCAGATTCCTAGGTTCAGATCCCAGTTCAATCACTATGCGGCCTTAGGAAAGTGCCCTTATTTGCAAAATGGGAATAGAAATAGTACTACCAACCTCAGAGGTTAAGAATTACATGAGATATGCCTGTTCCTGGCACATAGTGAGTGCCCAGTAGTGGTGTTGCTGTATTGATATATCAATAGCTGTTGTTATAAAGCCCATCCATTTCTCAGGGACCAAGTGTGTATAATGGCTCTGGTAATGGAAAAGGGAGCAAGCTCCTGGCTCCTGGGGGTGGGGGGAAGAGGGAGCAGGGGAAATGGGCCAGTGACCAGGTAGATCATGACAAGGCAGGGCTGCAGTGGAGAAGCACTTGGTGCTGGGGCAATGTCCAGATGGAAAGAGTAATAGGAAGAAATAGGAGGAGGTTTGACACATAAAACACTTGTTTATTATAAAAAAAAGTGTGAGGCCCTAGCCTGTTTGGCTCAGTGTATAGAGTGTTGGCCTGTGGACTCAAGGGTCCCAGGTTCGATTCTAGTCAAGGGCCCATGCCTGGGTTGCAGGCTTGGTCCCCAGTAGGGGGAGTACAGGAGGCAGCCAATCAATGATTCCCTCTCATCATTGATGTTTCTATCTCTCTCTTCCTCTCCCGTCCTCTCTGAAATCAATAAAAATATATTTTAAAAAATGTGTGAGTAATCCCTGATCTAGGCACTCATATAACTTAAAAAAAAAAAATAGCGATTGCCACCTGTTCTAGGTCCTGGGAAGACTGCTGTGAATAAGTCAGTTCTGTTCCCATTATGACAGCCAACACGCAACCCACAGGGGCCGCACGATTCCCACACGCAGCATGCTTGTTAACCATGAGATACACTTACAACTACAACCTCCATCTTACATTGGCGCGCACTGGAGCGCAGACAGACCTGGTAACTTGGCCAGCTAGAGGAGGTCTCAAAGAGCAGAGCTGGGATTCACGGGCAGCCTGGCTGCGGCTGACTGGCATTAACCACTCTGCCCTCCTCACCAGGCCTGCTGGCACTCTCCTGACCTATTCCGGGAGCTACAAGTGGATTGTCTTGGCTGGAGTACGGAATCAACCATGGCAGCCTGATAAAGGTCAGCCTTTGATGGGCTCTGAACACCACACTGCGGGGCTGGGATCTCACCCTGCAGGGCTGCATGCTGAGTGGAGGATGGCTGGGAGGGGGCCAGGTGGGACGCAGGAACAACCTCTTGCCCGTGCCCCTTCGGTACGCTGTGGCCAGAATCCAGGCCAGAGATGACAATGGAGTGGGATGCCGTGGGGCCCCTGGGATTCAGGGAAGGCGATGCCTCCGACAGCGTGGACCGCGGAGGCAGAGGAGGCCGGCCTGGGGCGAGGGGTCGCCGGCGCCGAGCTGGCCAATGGCGAAGGGCTGGGCGCGGCCCCTCCCCGGGGGCGGGGCCTGGCGGGCGGGGCGCTTGGGGCTCCCTCGGTACCAGCGCTGCGGCATCCCCGCGGCGCTCCAGCACCCGGCCCGCCCACCGCGCCGCTCCAGCTCCCGCAGCCCCGCGGCGGCCTCCGGCGAGGCCTGGCAGGTCCCGTCCGGAGCACAGCTCTGTCCAGTCGGGTGGGTGCGGGGCAGCGGCGAGGATGGGGATGGCTTCGCTTGGCTCGCCTGGCTGGGAGAGGGGCCGGGCGCTGGGCTCGGGTTCGACCCAGAGGGGAGTTGCGCGCTGACCACCTCAGTGGGACTGGGGTAGGGTTGCGGTGGCCGCACTAGAGCTGCGCTCTGACCTGGTCAAGGAGAGGGCAGGGCTCGAGCCCGCTGAGCCCAGGAGGTGGGGTGAGCTGGGGGCCTCTAGCCTAGGGGACCCGGGTTCTGGTGCTTGGGGAGGGGGCCATCTCTAGGGGCGGGGGCAGAGCGCAGCCTGTGCGTGAGAACGGAGGTAGGAATACGGCGGGCATCCGCGCGCTGGGGCGCTGGGCTGGATTCGGGGTTGCGTCTGGTTCCGAGGGAGCTGCATCCCGGGGGGACTCGTTTCGTTCCAGGGGAGGGGAGGAGGGGGGGATGAGGGGCGCCGGGGGCGGGCGGGGACTCGGTGCCGGGGCGGAGGGCGGGGCGGTGAGGCTGGCGACGGGGTGGGCGCACTCTGACAGCGGTTCCTGGACACAGGCGGAGGCAGCGGCGCTGGGCGCAGCGTGGAGATGGGGCGGCCCTGGGGCACCCTGCTGTGCCTGCTGCTGGCGGCGATCCCCACAGCCCCCGTGCCGGCTCCGACTCCGACTTCGGCTCCGGTCGAGCCTGGCCCGGCTCTAAGCTACCCGCAGGAGGAGGCCACCCTCAACGAGATGTTCCGCGAGGTGGAGGAACTGATGGAGGACACGCAGCACAAACTACGCAGCGCGGTGGAGGAGGTGGGTGCGCCCGGAGGGCTCTGGGAAGCGCAGGACCCGGCGCTGGGGAGACTGGGCGGCGGGAGGAAGCAGGCACGGAGCGCTAGCCAGGGTCCTCGGTTCCGCCCAGGCGCCGGGAAGGGCCGGCGGCAGATTCGGAGTAACCTGGAGGCAGCTCGGGGTGATCCCAACTCCCACCTCGTCTGCCTTTCGGCCAGAAGACCGGGATCTGAGCCTGTGCCGGGAGCCTCCGGCTGGACCCACCCACCTGTCGGCAGGCTGCCCCTCCCCCTGTTGTCACGGGGGCTTGCCAGGCCCCTGGTATTCCAACCTCGCGGTTTTGCTGAGAGGCCGAGGAAGCTCGGGGCGTCTCAGGTTCCAGCTGTCCATTGGGCTTTGAGCTTGTGTCATCTTCCCCGAGACACAGCGAGGATGCCATGTGGATACCAAGAGCCTGAGCTTTGCTAGTCGTCTGTCTGGGCTTCCCCCAGTGCCATGGGGTCAGAGAAGGGACATTGGAACCCTGAGCCCAGCAGTGAGACTTACCAGAGGGTGGTGGGAGGAGGAGGAGAGGGAATGGGAAAAGTAACCCCCCTCCACCCCAAGCGTGTTTTGGAGTCAGCCCTGGGCTCCAGGTCCTCTTCTGCCTCTCACTAGCAGGGTGACATTGGACAAATCCCTTAATATTCTGTGCCTCAGTTTCCTGTGGTAATTAAATGCCAGGATCTGTGTGGGCGCCTGGCATATAATATGTAGCAGTTGTGAGTATCAGATATTAGGTACCTAGGCAAAACTGCCTGGGCTCTTTCTTCCATCACCTCCCAGGTCCAAACACTATGGTTGGCATCCTCTGCGGTGGGGACACCATACTGCCAGGGCTGCCAGGCCAGGACTGCAGCTGGCCCAACTCTCCCAGCACAGCTGTGGGGAGCGACCCCTGGTTCCTGGGGTGGGTGGGCACAGTCGCTGTTGTCGGGCCCAGCTCTGGCTGCAGCCTGTCTTTGGAGAGAAGGAGTTAGCAACAGACCAGATGTCCGGGCTGATGGGTCAGGTGTCTTCACATCCATTTGGGCAAAGCCTCCGGAGCTGGCTCTGATCCATCAGGAGAAGTTGCTTTCTCCACCCACCCTGTGTAGTTAGGGGATATATCCCCTTCCTTCCATAACAGTCAAGCTGGAGTTTTCAGGGAGGGGGACACTGGATTGGGGGGCAGTTGCACGGGCAATCAGTACCTGAACATTCACTGCATGGCCCAGGTTCCTAAGCCCACGGACCATCTGTTTCCTGTGAAAGCACAAGAATCATGACATCGAACAACTAAAAGAGGGAGGGGAGTCACCTAGGCCCCACTGTCTCCCAATGCTGCACCTTCAAATTAAATCGAGCTCATGATGCTTCTGGTTTCCTTCTCTGGATTCTAGAACTTTCCCTCCTGCACATGGATCCTCAGTGAAGCTGACTAGGTCACCAGTGTCTTTATTCAGTGTGAACCTGTCCGTGTAGCGTGGTCCTCCGGTGGTAGCTCCTGGTGAGGGAGAGTGGGGAGCAGCAGGGCCTCTGCAGGCTCTTCACTGATCAGAGCAGTTCGGGGCTCAGCGGGACCTTAATGGCAGGATCCACTCTATGGGAATTGTCCACGTTGGCTCTGCCTGCACACCAGCCTTCCTCCCTCCTGCCGTGGCTCTGTCTGACTTGTGCAGATGGGCTAACTGAAGTTTGCCACCGGGGAGACATTGGCTGCCACTGCTACCCACTCAGTGGTTGTTCCCTAAAGAGTGTCCTCACTAGCAGTGGGGACAGACTGAGAGAGAGGTTGAACACCTGGTGTCAGGAGAACAGGCCACGGGGACCAACCTTCCTTCATTCGACTCCAGCTCTGCCACTTCCTGGTGACGGCATCCAGGCTCTGAATGGAGGAAATGTCCCCCTTAGGATAAAGGAGAGACTTAAATGAGAGGATGCAGTAAAGGAAGTTATCTGACCATATAAAATGGGTTTAAGTATAATTGGCCTGGCCAGTGTGGCTCAGTGATTGAGTATTGACCTATGAACCAGGAGGTCTGGTTAGATTCCCAGTCAGGGCATATATGCCCAGGTTGTGGGCTCAATCCCCAGTAGGGGGTGTGCAGGAGGCAGCCAATCAATAATTCTCTCTCATCATTGATATTTCTATCTCTCTCTCCCACTCTCCCTTCCTCCCTGAAATCAATAAAAAACATATGTTTTTAAAAGGTATAATGTGTCAGTCCTGGTGAGGCTGTTGTAAGGATTAAGGGAGATTGTTTATTACCAATAAATAATGGCTTTTGTTATAATCATATTAATAGTACTAGTGTGAATAAAAATAAAGAACCACCATGGCCAATATATAATAGATTCTCAATAGATTGTGGCTATTGGCGTTAATTCATTTTTAAAGAGATTGCCCGAGGGCCCCTTAAATCTCATAAACACAGGACAGTTGCTGTTTACTTGTTGTCCAGGGTAAGAACCAAAGGACTGGGCCAGATGTATTAACTGTTTACGTAGTTGCATCGTGAATCTGCTGAGAACTTCCTGCCATTTAAAATACTCCAGCTGACTCAAGCTGTTGATTTCTCCAAGGGGGGAAGATGAAACTAACTCTACTCATCATATCATTATTGGGGGAATCAAATCTTCAAATGCTTTAATCCAGGCCGTTCCTATTTTTCTGTCTTATTATTCTATATATTACTGATACATGTATTTTGAGGATAAAACTACTCTACTCCCTACCCCCACACTCTCATTGCCTTGTCTGCAACTGGCATATTTTAGAATGTTCCTAGGAAGGACCCAGTACCAAACCTGGATTTCTTTCTCTCCAGTTTTTCCTTCTGTACCCTTTTAACAGACACACAGATTCAACCAACCATAAATGCCATTTTAAATAACATTCACATTCCTCCTCTATGAACAAGTCCTATTGCTTCAGGCCTAAGTTTTCCTTGCTAGTGGCAGCAATAGTTGTGGTTGAAATTTCCATTGTAAACTGTACTTTTAGTTTGTGGTGCCATTAAAGAACTGTTAGCTCATTCTGTTGAAATAACCACTGGTTGAGAGAGCAGTTTTATGAAAAGACTATCTGCTCGGCCCAAAGCAAACTCTAGACTTGGTAACTTGTCAATTATTTGAAAACCAAGCTGGAGGATTCGGATTCCCATGAGAATTTTTAAAATATGAAAACATTCCGTCTCCTTGTGGGGAATTGCCTCTGTAGCATCTGAAGTCTCCTACACTTTGCAAGCTCTATCTTTTCTGTCACTAAACATGCCAGCCTCTCTCTCTCTTACAAAACAAATGAAATCCTTTTTTGCCCATTCTGTCTCCTATCCTTTGTTGTTGTTATTGTTAATCCTCACCCGAGGATATTTTTCCCATTGATTTTTTAGAGAGAGTGTAAGGGAGGAAGGGGGAGAGAGAGAGAGAAACATCGATGTGAGACACATCCATTGGTTGCCCCCTGCACAGGCCCTGATGGAGACTGTGTATCAACCTGCAACCCAGGTGCCTGCCCTTGACCGAGAATCAAACTCAAGACCCTTCAGTGCACAGGCTGACACTCTAACCACTTAACACCAGCCAGGACCCGTTTTCTATCTTCATTCCATTTTTCTCCATTTGTTAGCAAACTCTTCAAACACATGAGAGATACCTGCTCTCTCCACTTCTACCCAAACATTCCCTGGAAAGCTTCTGAAACTGCTTTCCTAAAGGGCAGTATTGTGAAAGTAGCTATCTATTACCCCTTTGCTGGATGGCAAATACTCGACCAGGCACTTGGATTTTGTGATCCTAATTCTTACATCTGCTCAGCAAGATAGGATCATCCCTCATTTTACAGAAAAAGAGAAAGCTGCCCTAGCCGGTTTGGCTCAGTGGATAGAGCGACAGCCTGCGGACTGAAGGGTCTTCTCCTACGTCAGTGATGGCGAACCTATGACACGCGTGTCAGAGGTGACACATGAACTCATTTTTTCGGTTGATTTTTCTTTGTTAAATGGCATTTAAATATATAAAATAAATATCAAAAATGTAAGTCTTTGTTTTACTAGGGTCACAAATATCAAAAAATTTCTATATGTGACATGGCACCAGAGTTAAGTTAGGGTTTTTCAAAATGCTGACACGCCGAGCTCAAAAGGTTCGCCATCACTGTCCTAGTGGGGTGCTCACCATTATTTGTAATTGAAAAGAGGAAAAGAGAAGTGGTTCATTTTTCTTTAAAAAAGTTTCTTTCAAAAAAAAAGTTTCTTTCAAGTACAGTTTACAGTCAATTCTATTTTGTGTTAGTTTCAGGTGTACAGCATAGTGGTTAGATAATCATACACTTTACAGAGTGACCCCTTGATATTTCCAGTGCCTACCTGGCACCATACATAGTTACTACAATATTATTGACTATCAGAATTCCTTCAAATTATTTAAATGTCCTGAACCCTCCCTGACCACATTAATGAAATAGGAATATCAGCATGTACATGTTATTGACTGTCTTCTATGCTGTACTCTACATCTCCATGGTTCTTTTTCCCTAATCGACTCTGACTTGTATCAAGAGGGGAAAAAATGTGCTCATTTAATCCATTGGTTTAATAGATGGAGGCAGAAGAAGCTGCTGCTAAAACGTCGTCAGAAGTGAACCTGGCAAACTTACCTCCCAGCTACCACAATGAGACCAACACGGAAACCAAGGTTGGCAATACCACCATCCATGTGCACCGAGAAATTCACAAGGTACGGCCGGTCCTGGCCAGCGCCTTCTCCTTTCTATAGCGCCCAGTCCCATCCGAGCACTAAGGTTTTCTTTACATATTTGACACATAAGCCAAAACTACAAATAATTTTTACTTATCATTAAGTATTTAGTACCTAATTTTCTTAACACTCCTTGTCTTTTATTCATGTTTTGGTACTCAAACATGGACTTTCTTCTACTTAATAGTTTCACACATATGTCATCTTTTTCCCTAATTTACTATAATCCTCTGTAGGGCAAGGTATATACTACTAGTGTTAAATCCTCTGGTAGTGCATCAGGATTACCTGGGAGCCTGTCAAACTTCCCAACCCCAGCCCGATCCTCAGAGGTTTTATATCACTGAATTGGGTAGTTTTTAGAGCTCTCTGGAGCTTTGATCTCTTTCTCACACGTGGCTGCACATGCAGTCACCTGGGAGCTTTACGAACTAGTGATGCATAAGACGCCTCCCCAGAGACTCTAACTCAGTTGATCTGAGTGCTGCCTGCATTGATCTGAGTGTGGGCTTTATTGATTCACTGCCCCCTGTCTTGATCTGAGAGCCACCCCATTGATCTGAAGGATGCCTTCATTAATCCTGGGGCACCTTTCTTTGACCTGAGTGTGTTCTTCATTGAGCTAAATTTAAGTACTAATATATATATATTTCAGAGAAGAAATGAATGGGAAAGAGAGAGAAACATCAATGATGAGAAAGAATCATTGATTGGCTGCCTCTGACACAACCCACACTGGGGATCAAGCCCGCAACCCGGCATGTGCCCTGATCAGGAATTGAACCGTGACCTCCTGGTTCATAAGTTGATGCTCAGGCACTGAGCCACGCCGGCTGGGCTTACGTACTTCTTGATAAAATAAAACAGTTCACCTGAATCAGGAGCGGGGCAGCTGTAGCTAAAACCTGCTTGCTTCTCATGAAAGATGTTCCATTAGACACCCAGACCTGTAGCTGTTGAAAAGAAAGTCTACTTTGAGTTTTAAGTGATGAGCCCCAAGAACAATAAAAATGGTGAACACTGAATATTTGCTGGGGGACAGGCTCTGTGTTGAGTGCTTTACACAGACCACCTCATCACTCCACATAGCAGCCGTGTGAGGCAGACTCTGTGACACCAATGGTCACTACTCAGAGGACAGGCCGCTCATCTGAGGGGAAGGGAAGGGGGAAGGGCAGTCTGTCCACTTGGCTGGATGCCCCTGCTTCAGAAAACAGAAGAAAGAAAGTTGTGGAATTTGCCCAGAGTTCCTTCTATTTCACACTCACTGCGTCTGTTTATTGTAGATCACCAACAACCAGACTGTACAAACCATCTTCTCAGAGACAGTGATCACGTCTGTGGGAGAGGAAGGCGGCAGAAGGAACCACGTGAGTTGTCACCTCCCCTGCGCTCACACCCTAAGGCACACTCATCTTGGTGTTCCTACCACAGGTGACCCAGGCTCCAGACCATGGGCAGGAGGCAGGCACTTTCAGGCACTTTTCCTGCCTCATTTTGGCCAAGATCATCTAATTCCTGACCAGACCTATGCATTCTGGTTACAGGCTCTACATTCCTGCACTTTGCATCAGAAATAACAGAGAAATTAAATTCAGTTGTCATTTGATGGCTCCATCTCAGCCTTGAAAAGGGGAGGGAATAAGGAGCTGGCTTATTGGGTGCATTGATTAGAGACCCTGTTTGTAAGACCTGGGCATCTGAGCGCTTATGGCCTGGCCCATGCCTTGTATAATGTCAGCCCTGATCAGGCAGTTTGAGAGCAAGAAAACCTTAGGTGGAACCCAGTGGCCTAAAGGGAAAAGGGTGTCCTCCCACTCCAGGCTTCATGCTCTGGCCCCTCGTGATATGCCTGCTACTGAGGTGCCTGTTGTTTAGTCCAAAGGCATTTTCAATAGAATTATAGGGTCCTGCAGTTGGAAGGGGCATCATTTCACAAAAGGAAGACCCAATCAGAGTCACTGGTCTCCAGACTCCCAGGCCAACAGTGACTCACCTGCGGTTATCTTCTCAGAGAAGTGGCTGGCTTAAGATGCAGATGCCTGATGAGGCACGGACAAGGCACTGCCTTGAGGCATGGGCCACAGTGAAGTGTGCCCCCTTTGTGGAGACCGCAAGGACCAGCCTCTCTGTACCCAGGTGCCTTATGCAAACTTCCGGATTATGAGATCTTTCCCTTTTGAGGTGCGTGATGCATTCCTGGCCTTCCAGGGGGATCAAGAATTTTCCCTGCCTCTTTTGGCCTTATCTCCAGGAGAGAACTGGTGTGTTCATAATAGTTAGGGAGGTGGAGTTGGCATGGTTGGTGTCGATGGGTGCTTCTTTGATTTTGGCACAGAGCTCAGAAAACGTACTGCAGGCTGAGGGGTGGGGGAGGGGGGTCCAGTTGGTGCCAGTGACCCACCATTCAAGGGACCTGGGGGTTGGGGTCGGGGCAAGCTGTGTGGTGAAATGAAAGGAACTCAGGTGGTGAAGCCCAGAAGCATGACTTTGTCACTTACAAGCTGGGTCACCTCGGTTTCCCCAGCTTCAAGCGAGGCAATGATTTTCACCAGCTCTCCCGACTCAGAGAGTACAGAAGTCTTCGAAACAAGAAGACAGGATACACTAAGGTCAGGAGGGAAGAGAGTCCAGTTCTCAAAGGTGGGAAGAGAGAGAGGGAAGCCAAACAAAAAAACAAACAGCTGTAGGGTGTGGAGGGAAAAGCTTTAGGATAATTCCAGATTTACGTCTCTGTGTGGGGCCCCATGAGGGAAGGAGGGCCTGTGCAGAAGCTATGGAATGGAAGGGGCAGGGGAAACAGAACTCACGGGCTGTGAATTAGAAAAAGAAAAAGCATTGTCCTCAAGTTAAAAAATAAAAAAGGGCAAATGATTGCACAATGATGGAGGTTTGCTCCAGGGAGCTCCCCAGAGGGCAGCCGCCCTGGCTATGAGCACATGGGCACCTGCTGGAGGCCCAGGTGCCCCGTGACCTGCAACATTCAGATCCCTCCCATGCTCTCCCCTGCGCCCCCCAAGGGAGACGACTACCCAGGTTTTGAGCCCTGTGATGGGGGAACCAAGGCTCTGATCATGGTGAGCCGCTTTCCCGAGTGTGCATGGCTTTGTGCGTCCATGTGTCCTTACTTCAGGCTCAGCTGGGGGCCCAGAATCTCCACGCCTTCGTTGCCATCTCCCATGTCCACTGTGTGACGCTGGACGTTTGTGCAGCACCCTTGTGCACTGCGTGATTGGAACCCTGTGGTCCTGAGGGTGCAGGAGGTTGGCAGGGAGAGATAGATCCCCAAAACCCAGAAGGTAGAGACTCACCAAGTTTTTCTAGATTTGGGCTCAGGCCCTTGGCGTACTAACTCACTGAGTTTCTCTATGAGAATAAATTCCAATTTGATCGGCTAGAAGGGAGTCCTGGGCAGCTGATGCTTGACTGTCCAGTTTCTGGAGAACCCAACGGGTCTTCAGAGAATAGACTTTCAAGCCGCCTATGACAGGAATGTCATGTTCAGACACAGGGACATCTGTACCACCGAGCCTCATTCATTGCCAGAGTGGCTTGCCGAAAGTCAGAGAAGCAAGAACTAGTATCAGATGCCCACAGCATTCTTCCATTCAGCTGCTCTCTGGTTCCTGGGTCCCCGTGGTCCTAACACAACTGAGCGGGGGCTCAGCATCAACTTTGCAGAGACACGAAGATCCTGTCTCAAGGGGGAGAAGCTGTAAACACGAGACTCCTTCAAAGGAGTGCGAAAGGTCGATATTGTCACCACTGTCCCACCCCATAGCTTCATAACTTAATGATTTCTACAGTTGGCTCTGAAATGCATTCCACCCTGAAGAAACTTCCTCTTAAATGGAAAAGGGAGATTTGCCTTTCAAAAGGATGAAAATCATACGCTGTCCCAATCTTCAGTTACTGCAAACAGGGGCTAAATTTCCAGCATTTAAAATTCCCAGGTGAATTCAATTAAAAATAATCACCAAGCACCACCACCAACCCCCCACCCCCCCACCCCCATTTTCCTTTCTTCAAATGCTGGTGTGTGTATGAATATGTATGGTAACCCGAGGAGGCCCGTGGAAAGCTACAGACAGTCATACTATATGCCTGTCTAGAAAACTTAGCACAGTATGTGCACGGTATTGGCCTGTTTTTACATTCAAACGCGAGAGGGGAAGAGGACATGCGGCTTGTTATTTCGCCTGAGTGCACTGGCGATGCGATGTGGCCCGACATCTTTCTGTGGGGCTTTTGTGCGGGGCCCTCGCCTGTCTCCCTTCATGGGCCAGTGGGCGGCTGACTGATGTGGTGCTGCTTTCGTGCAGGGTGAGGTTAGGAGGAGAGCTGGAGCGCGGACAAGCCATTATGCATCAATGGGAAGCTTTTATTTATAGCACCGTGTCCCCAGAGGTGAAGAATCCGGTCCAATTAGCCAAGGCACCATTGTGAAGGGACACGTCCTCTCATTAAAATACAGCTCACAGCTACCGACCTTAGCACCTCGCTCACATTTGTTGCCTTTTCTGTGTTTGCGTTAGAATATGACATAGAACCGTAGGTCCACTTGTTTTTCCAGCTGAACATACCTCATTTGAACCTATGGGTTCCATTCTATTACAACCAACTCCCAAGATCTTGGTCAAGACTTTCAAGGTTCCAGGGAGACAAATTTCACTACCAAAATCATGTAGATCGGAGCAATTTGAGTGATCCCCGAGACGTCCTTGTCCCACAGCATGATGGAGGTTACAGGGCCTTTTTGACTCCACCCAGTGCACAGTGGACAGTGACAATGGAACTCTCTGCAAGTGTGAACCAAACGTCGTCTCTGCTGCAAGGATGCGGTCTGTCATTTGTGCTGAAGCTTGGGAGGGGTGGGAGGTAAACTGTGGCTGAAGGTCTCAGGACTTGTTTGTTGGTTTCCCATGAACAGTATCCTGTCCCCTCAAAGTCCAGGGAGACCCAACAGGAGTGTGGGAGGAGCAAGGGTGTTGAATGACAGCCTTCTCCGTGAGACCTCAGGTTCTTCCACACTCCCAGCCGCCCCCAGCCAGGTGGGGTGCTGGCTTTGTTTGCTTCTATGCCCTGATTTCTGAAGCTGGAGTTGTTATCAACTTACTAGAGTGGCAGAGGGCGCCATGATGACAAGTCACTGGGGGTTTAACAGAAATGCTATCGGGGAGGGCCTGGGCCTATTAGAGAAACTCAGTCAAAACCCTGCCTGACCCTTACAAGCTCTGTCCATTATGAGTCTGCTTCTTCATTTATGAAAGGGGGCTAATAATTCCCGGTTCCCAGAATTGAGTGAGAATGTAGTTAGGCAAGGTTTATAAAAGCTCTTTGTGGAGGGCTCATTAGTATTGAAAAGTATTTAAAACTGGGTTCTAATTGGTTTCTCCCCTGGTTCCCAGCAACCTACTGCCAAAAGAATGAATGGGCATAGCAGCTGAGGGTATGGTTAAGGACTCCACGGGCTCCCTCCACTGAAGTTCGAAGCCTTGGGCTAGGCTCTCCAGAGCCCTGCCTCCCCCTCGGAGTATTGCACTTCACCTGGAGCTCCGTGTTCCTAGCCACAGGGTTGACTTGCCTGCTGTCCTTGTTTGGGTGCTAGGGACACAAACAGAAGGAAGAATGGACCATATGAATGACAAGAGAATAGGTGCTGGCAAATGCCAGGATGGGCCTCTGGTTGGCAGGGTTCATGCTGGTTTCTACAGAGAACAACAGACTAGTGGTTCTAAGAGTGATGAGAGTGATGGTGTAGTCTTATGTTGAATGTCCATTTCCACAGTCCTATCACCAGACATTTGGGCACATCTGTGTTTATAGATTTATATTTGACTTTGTGATATCTGGCCAAGTATAAGGGACCTCATGCCTAATCCAGTAGGAAAAAATTATAGGGAAATTGAAGAGCTCTGGATCATTCTGAGAGATGAACAAACAATCTCCAAACAATAAGTAGATGTGGGCATTTCTTTTGAGCTATAACCTGGCTCTATTAAAGTGGACTCTCCTCAACCTAAATCTCCTTCAAGAAGGAACTTATCCCCTGCCAGCATGGCTCAGTGGTTGACCATCGACCCATGAACCAGGTAAGGGTTCAATTCCCAGGATGTGGGCTCAATCCTCAGTAGGGGGTATGCAGGAGGCAGCCCATCAATGGTTCTCTCTCATCATTGATGTTTCTATCTCTCTCTCCCTCTCCCTCCCTCTCTGAAATCAATAATATATATATATTTTTTAAAAGAAGGAACTCATTAAATATACATAATTCCACATCCAAATCAAAATATTATGAAGTTAATCAATAAGTCTCATATAAGTTGGCATAACAGGATGTCTTGAAAAATGTTAAGTGAAAAAAGAGCAATTGCTAAGCAGTATCTATACTATATTAAGTAAGTAAAATATATCTTATATATATAGTATATAAAAATATTTCATTTTTAGAAAAAAGTTTGCATAAAAAGTTTGGTAAAATATATACTAAATCATTCATAGCAGTATATCTGGAGGAATTGAAATTTGCTGAGGTTTTTTTTCCTTGATAGTTGTCTACACTTTTTTGATGTTTTAAAAAGAGCTTGTGAATTATTTACAGTTTTGCTATAAACCTCTATCTACCTATCTGTCCTTTTTGAACAATTTGTAAGTATTTCTTTTGTGCTGATCCTGGAAATTAAATTGCTGAGTCGAAGGCTGTATATCTAAAATTTTGAGAGATGCTGCCAAATTTTCCTCTAGAAAGGTTACAGTAATTTCACTTTTTAAAAAAATATATTTTTACTTAATTTAGAGAGGAAGGGAGAGGGAGGGAGAGATAGAAACATCAATGATGAGAGAGAATTATCGATCAGCTGCGTCCTGCACATCCCACCCTGGGGATCTAACCCAAAACCTGGGCATGTGCCCTGACCATGAATCGAACTATGATCTCCTGGTTCATAGGTCAACACTCAACCATTGAGTAATACCAGTAATTTTAGGCTTAGCAACAATTTCTGAGACTATTTCACCTACCCTCCCCTACAGTGGGTGTTACAGTGGGTGATTCTTTATATCTTCTTTTTATTTCTATTTCTGTGATTATTAGTAAGGTCCAGGGGAATAGCTGTTGGAGAATCGTAAGTTGTAGCAAAGATAGAATTCTCCACAGATTCATCTCACCCCTTCCTCCCTTTCTCATGTTGAAAGTGCAGCTTGGCATTCCAGGCGGTTCCCAAGACCGAACGCCATCTGTCCCCTAATCTGTGTGGGGCAGATTAGGAAGGTGTGAAGTTCCTGTGTCCATGTGAGGTGGCTGATGGGCTGTGAGTCACACCAGGAGTAGGTGACGGTGACATGCAGGCTCCTGCCTCCACCCCTGTAAACACAAAAGACAGACTTCCTCCTTCCTTCTCCCCTGACCTTCACAAACACCCCACACACATTCTTAGATGCCTCCTGGTCAAAAAAGCACTCGCTAGGGTGGCTAAGTTTACAGGCAGGTAAGATCAAGGTGCAGCTCAATATTCATGAGCCATGTGACTGATGAAGTTCCTTAACTGCTCTAAGACCTTCGTTTCCTCATATGTACAGTGGGGTTAAAAAAAAAAAAAAAAAAAAAAGGACCTTCCACATAGTGTTGTCATGAGGATAAAGTAAAATAATCCAGGTGAAAAGCACCACCCAGCGCCTAGGGTGCAAGAGCAAGCAGTCAGTCAGTGTCATTGTTATCATTCGATTACCCCAAACTATGGCTGTCAAAATTCCCAGGATTAGTTACTCAACACATGCATTGATTTGCACATCCATTGAGCACTTACTGCATGAATGGCAGATAAATGTAAGAGACAGTCCCTGACAGAGAGCCCCCAGGCTAGTGGTGCAGCCAAAACCAGACCATTCCAATGTGATTCCTTAGGCAGAGGCGATACAGGGCATGGCGGGTGCATGACCCAGTGGCCAGGGAAGACTTGTTGGAAGGTGATCCTTCAGGTCTCTGCTGCTTCTGCTCATTTCATAAGCAGAGGCATTCACTGCCCTTGTGTTCCAGACCATCATACATCAAGCAGCCTGGGAAGGAAGGCAGAGAGAGCTGTCCTCCTTTGCCTGGGGTCCACTGTAAACAGCCTGGGTTCTCTAAGCTTGACATTCCTCAGCTGTGATGCACCCCCACTGCCGGCACAGCATCCACCTGGGCCCCACGGTGGAGTTGGGGGCAGGGGAACTGTTGAAGACACAAAGCTCCTGCTGCTTCTGTGCTGTCAAGTCCTGTGTCCTCGACCCAGGAGTTCATGTCTTCTGCTGGCATCCATGAAACTGTGGACGGCTCACGTGTCCCCTTGCAAGTAAACCCACAGACCCTGTTTTGGCAGGCTTCCTGGAAGAGGTGGCAATTAAGCTGTATCTTGAATGATGTCTAGCTAGGAGTTCTCGATGGTGAAGAGGAAGAGTATTCCTTGCAGAAGACTTTTTTGTTCAAAGTCAAGGAAGCACGTGGAAATAAGAACATGTTTGAGGAACACTGCAGTTTAGGATCCCAGGGGTGGGAGCATGCCTGGGGCAGCAGGTGAGCCTGGGAGAGGCAGGGATTAGCTCAGGAAGGGCTTTGAGAGCCCAGCCAAGGAGTTAGAAGCACATGCTGAGTTAGGAACACATCCCACGCATCTGGAGTGCTTTAACACGCCCTGTACCATATGCATAGCGCACGGAGGCTCTGCACAGCAGCCCCCAGGGGAGAGAGCCAGGAAGACGTGGTTTGGATGGCAGATATATTGGTGGGGACAGAGTTTTGCTTAATCCTGCTGAGTCCTTTGTGCCCTTCAAAAGGCCTGGCTTCGAGGCTTGGAACCGGGAACCTTTTAGTTAGAAACAGAGCATTCTGCCTTTGTGTGGTGCCAGTAGGCCGCCAGAGGAGTGACAGTGATTGAACTTGAAGTCTCATTAGGCTGACGGCTGCAGAACAAGCCGTGTCTGCGGTGCCTGAGGAGCCGGGGCTGAGGAGCACCCAGTGCGGGTCTGTGGCTGTCCGCTGCTCTCAGAACCCGGGGATCCTTCCAGACCAGCCCGGACAGCAGGCGCATGCGGCCTTGGCATCTGGCTGTGAGACACGTGGCCCCGCCCTTCCTTGACCTTTGGCGTCATTCTGAAAAACTCACCGAGCTTGCGAGACCATCTTGTTTTGTAAAATAATGGCAAGGACCACAGTGTTCCCTCATGTGGTCACTGTGACTCAGAAAGTGACCAAGTTAACCGCCCCCTCTCCAAAGCTGCCTCGTTCTCCTTTCCAGGGTCATTCCCAGTTAACCGTTCAAACCAACCGTCAGCGACGTGATTAAGGGCTCAGTAATAGTGGCAATAATAGTAACAGATGATGATGAAGAGAATCACTGCCATTCCTGGGCCCTTGCTCCGTGCCAGGCGCCGTGCCTGGATCTGACCAGGTTTCCCTCGCGTAACCTGCGTGGCGACCATGCTCTTAAAGGAACATTTTTAAAAGTTGTGATAAAATATTTGTAATGTAAAGTTTACCATCCCAACCGCTTTTCAGTATATAGTTCAGTAGTAAGTACGTACACTCCCATTGCTGTATCTTTTCATCTTGCAGAACTGAAATACTGAACTCATGAAAGCATAACTCTCTACTGCTTCCCTTCCCCACTGCTCGCCCCTGACAACTCCTTCTCCTTTCTGTCTCAATGACTATGATTACTCTAGGTACCTAATGTGAATGGACTCTTACAGTGTTTGTCTTTTAGCACAAGGGCTCAACCATGGTGTAGCATGTGTCAGAATCTCCTTCATTTTTAAAACTGAACGATAGTCCATTGTGTGTGTGTATACACACAAACACACACATACACATACGCATACATATCTATACTACATTTTGATTCCATTCATCCGTCAATGGACACTTGGTTTATTTCCACATCATGGCTATTGTGAATGACACTGCTATGAACACGGATGTATAAATATCTCTCTGAGTCCCTGATTGCAATTCTTTTGGGTATATACCCAGAAATGGAATTTTTGAGGAACTGCCAGACTGTCTCACAGTGACAGCACCATTGGACGTTCCCACCAGTGGAGCATGAAGCGGGACATCTTTTAAACCTCTGGTTTCCATGACTGTAGGCATGAGGGGACTTGAGGACCCACATTGGAGCTGTATGAAAGGCTGTATGAAAATCCCCGGGCTCTGCTGCCTTTGGTCAAAGCAGTGCTTTCTCAGCACCGGTCCCAGGGGCTGCCTCTGCAGGTGGCAGTCACAGTCTCAGGTTGTCTTTGAGGTATAACTGACACCACTAATCAGAGGTTCTCGCCTACACCCAGCCTCTAGCCAACGCGCTGAAAACTGGCCCGGGGTTAGTGTACACAGGCTCAGGCTGTACCTGGGAGATTCATCTCTGGGATCCAAAGATATGGTTTTTTTTGACCATTAAGATTCTATGTCCCACTCCACCCCTCCCTTATAACCCCTGCCCCCCATGGTCTCCTAGAGGAATCCAAAGGCCTCCCACATGCCTGTGAGGCTCTGCAGACCCCTGAGGGCTCAGGTGGGGGCTGAAGGGAAACAGTTTGTGGTGGTGGTGGTGGTGGTGGTGGTGGTGGTGGTGGTGGTGGTGGTGGTTTCTAAATTCCCACCAGAGGTAGGGAGGGCTTCTTGGGAGGAGGGCCAGAGGCCAGTGCCAGTGGAGGCCTTGGTCATTCGCGCTCCTCCTCTGGGGTCAAAGTCAGGGTCAGGGGAAGGGGACTAGATCAGGATGGGGTTTGGGATGCAGTGGGACATGTTTAATGCTCTCACAGAATTTGCAGTCATGCCCCAGATCCGATGAGCTAAGCTGGCCTCCTAAATCAGGCAGGAATGCCTACTTTGGTCCCATCCCAAAGTAGGTAAAATGATGGATAGGGATTGAGTCATCTAAATGTTTGCCCAGATCTCATTGCTCTGTCTAGACCTGCTGTCGGTTTCATTTTTCCCCTCCATCTCCTGGGAGAGAAAGAATAAACGAGACGTCTGGGTATGTTTCAGGGAGCACGGTGCAGTGAGATTTGGGGTCCGAAGTGCACAGGTTGGAGTCTCTGCTCCGTGGGCAGCTTTGTTCACGGCTCTGAGCACTGGCTCCTGCTCTGTTTCAGGAGGATTTAGTGACTGCCCCAAGGCCAATGTTTTAGAAATAAGTGACAATGTGTGGAAGGTACCTGGCACTGAATAGGTGCTCAATAAATGTAAATTCTCCTTTCTGACCTAATTTCCTGGACCTTTGAGGGCAGGAGGCAGTCATTTATTGATTGTGAATGTGACCCATCAGTAAATATGCTTATTTTATTGTAAGGTTACTGAGAAAGTTTCTCAGGTGATGGTGGCTAAGGTGCTAGACCACCCATGAAGATGTTGTGTGTTAAGACAGGCCTCCTGCCAAAGATACAGGAAAGCAATTTCACTGAGTCACAGAATTATAAATGGCAGAATTCACAGGGTTCTTCGAGCTCCCGTAGATCAGGGACAAAAACATGTGACACACACACTGCCATCCACCCACTGCCATGCCTACGGCAGACAGCACTAATCAATGGCAGTTCTCTCCTGATCAGCCCAGGTAGAGCCTCAGAACTCGAGATAACACAACACTTCCAGCAGGTAACCAACTGGAAGAGCACTGTACCTGAGACCCATTTCTTAGCCCTGCTTCACCCCAGACCTCTCATTTTACAGATGGAGAAAACAGATGGGAAAGCATATAATTTTCTCCAAATCATAGCTATTGGGACCCCATGTCCAGTTCATTTCAGTATTTAATATGCTGTGGACTTGGAGTTTCCCGTTCAGGAAGCAGGGTGTAGGTGCCACCGTCTCTGCGACACCTCTTAAGGTTAGTGCCAGGGAAGATGTTCTGCCTGATGCTGAGAAATGATGAAGGCCCATGCGGAAGGGTCTTCTGCGGCCCAGGGAGCAGAATCAGAAGTTCGTAACGTGGAGGCCAGGAGAAGTGTCTAGAAGACTGTGCGCCCTGGGAAGGCAGGGACTTCTGTGTTGACATGGGAAAGGTGCTCAGTATTGAATGAACAGATTTATGGATGAAAACTGTATGACCAAGGAGAGACTTGGGGAATATAAACAGAAGCACAAATACTTGAAGATAAGATTCAGCAAAGAGCTGCAAGTATGAAGATGAGTTTTATTTGCTTGAAAAGGGATTTTCTCTGTGTTTTGCTCTCATTCGTTCATTTATCTACATCAGTGATTTGCAACCTTATTCATTTCATGGCACACACATAAACTAAACTAATTACTAAAATTCTGTGGCACACCGAAAAATATATATTTTGCCAATGTGATAAAAAAAAATAGGTATAATTTTGATTGAATTGCAAAAAATAATAATAGCAATTACCTATCTTTTTTGCTTCAAAGTGACTTTTTAAAAAATCATATATATGTATTTTTTTCTAGTACCAAGAATTAAGCAGTCAGACACAACTTTATTATGCAACATGACCAATAAGATGCAACATGACCAATTATATGACCTATATACTAGTATTTATGGTTCAAGGCAGGGCATTCATCCCTGACGGCTCTTGTGTTGGCTGTTGTCATTTTGACAATCTAAGGGGAAAGTGGCCAGTGCCCCTGACTAAATAGTCAGTTATTGCATATTTTAAAAATTCTTGCAGCTCACCAATTGAAAATCACTGGTCTACGTTAATGAGCACCTACCATTTGTTGGGATGCATACCGGGTGCTTTTATGTGTTTTATTTTCTGATCCTTATAATACTGAGAGGTAAATACTTGACAGATGAGGACACTGGTAAGTTAAAGCCATGATAGATGTTAAATATAAGAACTGGAATATGAACCCAGATATAAATGTTGGCCTTTTCAATAAAAAGATATATTTCTGAGAGGAAAAAGTCATGAAAGTTTATAGCCATAATCCTGAGTGGTTTTGAAGATGCTACCATGAACCTTCCAGCACCTGGTTCTGTTCCTGTCATTTATATCAAGTCATTAACACCCCCCCCCCCAAATTCTCCCAATGAAAAACCAAGAAACACAGGGGCCATTTTCTCCCAGGCATGGCAGAGCCCCTAGGGGTCACCGGGAGAGGGTATCAGAGGGGGGTGGTTAGGAAACTGTGGAATCTCTCACCCACTTTTGCTGTCACTAGTGATCAGCTATGAGACCTGCTGCCACTCAGACGGACATTCTAAGCCACTGGGGAGGAGTATTTTAAGTGGGTGGCTGTGCTCGTATCTGAAGAAGTTGGCCACCGACACATTTCAGTGATGTGATGTGGCAAATACAGCCACAGGAAACAGCCACATTTTCCAGTCTCATAATTCAGGGCCTCCCTGAAGAGGGAGGAGGTGCAAAAGGCAGAGAGAGCCCACCACTTCCTGTGAGTAGGGGTCAGGATGGAACACATCCTGGCTGGACAATGGGAGAGGGCCCATGCCTCAGGCCAGCAGGTCCCCAGGGGGTGGCTAGAGGTGGGCAGGGGCCAGCAGATTTCTCAGGCCCTGAGCCACAGGACTTAGGCTCAACCCCACCTGCACAAGTTCCCACCCAGCACCCTTTTGCTTTTTCTATGCTTCTGGGGCCCTGTTTTCCCCCTTAATGTCTATGGGACCTCCTTTCCCAGAGGAAACACACACCTTGCAGCAGAAAGGCCTGCCTAGGCGGAGCTGCGCCCTCCCTGTGACAGTCTTGCTAGGATTTAAAGGGTGAGAGGAAGGAAAGAGAACTAATATTCATTGAGCACCTACTATGAGCCAGGTACAGTGTGATTATTTCATACTAGAGGCTCGGTACATGAGATTTGTGCACTTGCGGGGGGAAGTCCCTCAGCCCGGCCTGCGCCCTCTTGCAGTCCGGAAACCCTCGGGGGGATGTCCCACTGACAGCTTAGGCACCCGCTGGCAGTTGGACATCCTTAGTGCTGCCATGGAGGCAGGAGAGGCTCCCGCACCACAGCTATGCTCGCCAGGTGTGAGCCTGGCTTCTGGCTGAGCAGCACTCCCCCTGTGGGAGTGCACTGACCACGGGTGGGGGGGGGGTGGGGGGGGGCAGCTTGTGCATTGAGCATCTGCCCCCTGGTGGTCAGCACACATCATAGTGACCGGTCCGATTTGCATATTAGCCTTTTATTATATAGGATAAGCTCTTTTCCTCAACTCTTACCAAACCCACATCAACCAGGGGGTACTAACCCCGCTTTAAATAAACGGAAGCACAGAGTGACTTGCCAAGCTCACACAGCTAGTAAGGAGCAGAGTTGGGATTTGGAAACAAGTCTGTCTGGCTCCAAAGCACAGACTCCCACTGTGTAACACAACCTTACGCAGGGGTCAGACGGGAAAGTCACCAAAGGTCACTGACTTCCGGCAGATGCCATGGTATATGAACACACTTATCACCTTCCTGGCAACAGCATTGGTTGGGTTTGATCATCCCTATTTTACAAATGAGCAGCCCAATGTTATTAAATGACTTACCCAGGCTTGGCCAGTAGGGAGAACCGAGGAGGGAAGCAGACTTGGGGAGCTCACTGTGAGGGTAGTGGGTCCTTTCTGTAGCCGTGGCCTGGGCCTGGGCTTGGAGAGCTGGAGCAGACCGGGTGGTGTGGGTGGGTTCTTGGTGCTGGCACTTCAGCGGCAGCACTGGGGCCATGGAGACTGTGGGTGGCTCCAAGGTGTCTGGGGTGTCTTGTGTACCCACACCACCTTCCCTCCACCACTGCACGCAGCCAGAGCCTTCCGTGTTCCCTGCCATCCCTCCCAGGTGAAGCAAATAAGACGTGGCTGCCTGTGAGCGAAATGAGGCCAAAGCGTGTTTGTTCATGCCTGGAACATATTAAGGCTTTGTTCAGGCTCATTAACATACACGGTTCAACTTGAAAGGGTGAACAATCCCACAAGCCTCCTTGTTAGTCCTCACTGTGGCAGAACTCTGTGGGTAGCGCTGGGGGGAGAGAAGAAATTAGTGCCAAGGGCAGGAAGGAGGCCAGGACGGAGGGGGTTGGAAGTCCCTTCAAGGCGCAGGGCGAATGCCAGTGGGCCCTCCCACCCAGCGGCCTGGCAGTGGGCTGCGAAGGTGGCTTTTTTCTGCGAAGGGGAAAACAACTTTGTGTTCATTTAAACTTTCTTCTTTTCCTATTTTTTTTTAAAGGAAATCGGAGGAATTCTTTGAGATGTATTTTTAGAAGAGGGTGATAAATTGCAGGCACTAAAGCAGTGGCTCCTGACTTTGGATATGCCTTACAGCCACCTTCTTACCCTGGATAGAGCGATGGGGGGGAAAACGCACCCTTGTTTCCCCTGATTTTTACGTTAAAGCAGCACCTCCTCCAATCTTCAACACAGGCAGCGGGCCACAGTGTTCCTAGCAGTGCCTTTGTCCCCAGGAGCAATCACGGAGAGCTTCGCATTCTCTTACTGTGGCTGCCAGTGTCTTTCAATAGCATTTATGCTCATCACTACTTAGAAATTAAGATCGTGCCAAAACCGGTTTGGCTCAGTGGATAGAGCGTCGGCCTGCGGACTGAAAGGTCCCAGGTTCGATTCCGGTCAAGGGCATGTACCTGGGTTGTGGGCATATCCCCAGTAGGAGATGTGCAGGAGGCAGCTGATCGATGTTTCTCTCTCATCGATGTTTCTAACTCTCTATCTCTCTCCCTTCCTCTCTGTAAAAAATCAATAAAATATATTAAAAAAAAAAAAAAGAAAGAAATTAAGATCGTTGTCAGGCCTGCTCGTAGATCTTACTATTCCGAGTGTGAGTAAAGAAGCCCATGAAACACTGTGTCTTGCCCTGGCCAGGTGGCTCCGATGGTTGGAGCATCATCCCGTGCACCAAAAGGTTGTGGGTTTGATTCCCTGTCAGGGTGCATCCCTAGGTTGTGGTTTGATCTCCGGTCGGGGCACAAGGCAGCCGACCAATATTTCTCAATTGATGTTTATCTGTCTCTCCCTTCCTCTCTCTCTCAAACCAATAAACATATCCTCAGGTGAAGATAGGGAAAAACAAAACAAAGAAGAAACCCCACTGTATCTCAAAGTATTTTGATAACTGTATTTCAGTGTAATCCTTTTCCTCTGTAATCTTGTGTCTTCTTTTATTCATCTAAATGCATTACTCTGAGCAGTGGCCTATGGCCCCCAGGTAGCTGCCATAGGAGTCCATGACACCAGAAAGATTAAGACCCCTGGTTTAAACAAAGGCGAGTGGCCATTGCCCACTCTGGGGCCTCTTGCTCATTCAGGTTTAGACATGGCCTCTCGGGCAGAGGGAATCTGTATGGAGTGCAATCCCCATCCTTGTAGGTGGGAGTAGAACCCCCGTGTTCCCAGATAATGCCAGCCTCCATTCAGGTGGTCTGAGCCCTAAGGACGAGAAGACACATTCTGGTTACCAGCAATGCTGGGGTCAGGGTCCATCTCAGAGGCAGGGTGCGCACGTGGTCTCAGATCTGCTGTGGGACGCCCGCGTGGCCCAGGTGGGAAGCTTAGGGCTCTAGTGTAGGTTAGGGGAGGGAAGGCGAGGCCTTGGCTGCAGCTTGGGAGTGTGAAGGTGCCTTCTGAGGTGTCTCCTGACCTCCTCTCACTCTGAGGCCTATTTTGCCAGTGGCCTGGCTTGAGGACACGGACAAGACATCCTGCTGGAGGTCTTTGATGTGTCAGGAAGGACCACATGCCACACCCCCAGAGCCTATTCTTCCTCAGCGAATACTTCACCTGCTCCACCGAAGAGCCCAGGCCCAAGCCCATGGGATGGACAAAGAAGAGGAGAAAGATCCAGGTTCGTCACTCCCCAGTTCTCCCCAGTATATGGGCCGACGGACTGAGTCTCAGAATACCCGACTCTGAGACATTAGGTCTTGTATAGGCACCATCGCTAAGCGGGAAGAGTAAGGAGGGGCTGGTATATTTATTACTTTTTCTTGCCAAGGCAAAGGAAAGACAATTTGAAGAGGTTGGGTTAGGCCACGTCAGCTCACTGACTCATTAGGAAAGAGTTAACAAGAAACTGGGTAGATGTGGAGAAACTCCATCCCCAATGACTGAGGAAGGGTCCTGAATATACCCCAATCTAGCTGAGCAGGACATTCTCAGGAGCTGTTTGTAATTACTGAAAAGCATGAGCAGACACTTGTACCCTAACCCTGAAACCTACCCTCCCTCTACCCTTCGTCTTCTGCATTATTCTTTCCCTTGAAGGAATGAAGGAGTCACACAGCCAATCATGTGCACAGTGCCAGGCTTGTTGGGTACAGGTAAATGATGTGAATGTGACTAAGTCTATTGCTGTTAATTGCTTTGCTAGAAGTAAGGAGATTTCTAGCAAAGCTGTGGCTACCCCACAAGGCCCTGATTGGACCCCTCTCCATAGTCACGGGAGCATCGTCCTAGCCCCGTGGTCGGCAAACTGCGGCTCGCGAGCCACATGCGGCTCTTTGGCGAGTGTGGCTCTTCCTAAGCCTTAGGACAGTGATGGCGAACCTATGACACGCGTGTCAGAGGTGACACACGAACTCATTTTTTTGGTTGATTTTTCTTTGTTAAATGGCATTTAAATATATAAAATAAATATCAAAAATATAAACCTTTGTTTTACTATGGTTGCAAATATCAAAAAATTTCTATATGTGACACGGCACCAGAGTTAAGTTAGGGTTTTTCAAAATGCTGACACGCCGAGCTCAAAAGGTTCGCCATCACTGCCTTAGTTAGTTAAGTTAATAACAATGTACCTACCTATATAGTTTAAGTTTAAAAAATTTGGCTCTCAAAAGAAATTTCAATTGTTGTACTGTTGATATTTGGCTCTGTTGATTAATGAGTTTGCCGACCACTGTCCTAGCCTGTAACAGGCCATGATCTCCTAGTCTGGAAGCATAAAGACCCAGACACTGCTGCCATGGCAACGGCTCTGCTGTCCTCCAAGGCCAAAGGCTGTTTGTCTGGAGCAGATGCCGCACCGAGAGGGGCTCCGATTCTGGTTGTGTGTGTTGGAGAAAGTGGCAGAGCCTGGCAGGACTGGAGGCGGAGGGGATGCAGGATGCAGACGGAGGGATGGAGACGTGAGCCAGGCAGCTATTTCAGCCCCAAACTAGAAGAGGAGGAGGGGGGGGGGGAGGGGGAGGGGGGGAGGAGAAGGAGGAAGAGGTGGGCGGGGGGGATGCTCCTGAGGTGGCTGAGTTTGTGGATGAGAGGTCAGAAGGGGTAAAGCAGAGAAGCCCTTTGGACCAGCGACCAAAAGCTTGTGAGAAACAAGCGCCAAGACCTGCCTTCCCATAGACACTCCTGTCAGGACTTCCTGGAGTTGTCTCCTAGGAGACCTGTCATAGTGACACCCCACACCCTGCTCCCCTTGGAGACCGGCCCTCTCCCCCAGGAGGGCTGGTCACAAGTCCAGTATCTCCTTCCAGGCCCTGATGCATTGGAGTCAAGGGAGGCTCGTGGCCTCTCAGATGCAGCACAGCCAGGAGGGCCACCCTCACCCCCAGATGTTGCTTCTGATGCCCGCCATTCGCTGCCCAGAACATTTGTTTTAAAAGAGAAAACGCATAAAGACCCTCCCCATGGGGGTCAAGGCTGGGGTTGGGGGTGGCCTCCTCCTCAGACACCGTCAGAACCACAGGGACACCCAGCAGCGAGGACCGAGACTTTACAACAAATCACTTGGCTTCACAGGAACGCCAGCCCTGCCAGGCCCTTGAATGGCGAGGGCGGAGTTGTCTGGCCAAGGAACATGGCATCAAACCTGCTTGGCCTGAAGAGCAGCCGGAAGGCCAAAGAGACAGTAGAGTGGGCAAAGCCAGAGAGGGCCAAGGTGGAGATGAAGGAGTTCATGAGATCAGCCACTGAGCTATATGGCTTCTAAGCAGAGGGATGTGGAGTCAGCCTCCTTGCTCTGCGACTGCCCGAGATTGCTGAGAGAGTCATGCCCCCAGCCTGCATCTCTGCTTTCCCAGTGAGTCCTGACAAGTCTTAGAAGCAGCTGTTGGTCCTTCGAGCCTAAACGTATTCTAATTTTCACCCACCTTTTCAGGGGAGGATACTGAGGGCACCAAGGAGACAGGCGCCAGTTGCCCAGAGGGGAGAGTCAGGGAGGGCTTCATTGAGTAGGAGACATTTGTGCTGCTTCTTAAAATGAATCTGAGGGCATTCTAGATAGTGGTTCTCAACCTTCCTAATGCTGCGACCCTTTGATACAGTTCCTCATGTTGTGGTGACCCCCAATTTCATTGTTACAGATTGAACATAATTAAAGCATAGTGATTAATCACAAAAACGTGTATGTAATACACATGTAATAGATATGTAATTATCTATGTGTTTTCCGATGGTCTTAGGCGACCCCTGTGAAAGGGTCGTTCAACCCCCAAAGGGGTGGCGACCCACAGGTTGAGAACCGCTGTTCTAGAAGCAGGGACCAGGATTGGGTCCTGGGGTGGGTCAGGAAATCAGACTTGGAAGCAGGTTGGAGACTGGCCCTGAAGGGCTCTGTGTGCCCTGCCCAGCTTGGAGCCAGGTTGGGTGTCTGAGGGATCTGAGTGAGTGAGAACTGAGCCTTGGGCGGTGGATGCTGTGAGTGCAGCTCCTGGGTTCCAGGTACAGGCAGAGCAGAGAGCGCCCCAGTGATGGAACCGCAGGCCCTCTCCCAGGCCACCTGAGGACACACCTGGTTTTCCACTCATGCCACCGGGTCACATGGCTTTATTATGCCAGGGCCCCAGACACAGTCTGCCCCTTCCCCGGGCCTGGAGGGCAGCCTGTCTCCTCCCATTAGGTGTTGATCAGATTAGTGAACCTCAGTGTCCTCCAGGGCCCTGGGCAGGAGCAGCTTGCAGAACAGTTACGGTGAGGGATGTGAGTCGGCAGGCTGCGGCAGGGAGCCCGTGGAGAGGGAGAGAGGCTGGTGTCCTGAGCCCGGCCTCTCTGCACCACGCTGTGAGGTGCTGCAGGACACTGTTGGTGCTTTCACCCCGAAGTTGCTGCCAGGTTCTTGATGACTGGAACAGCAGCTCTCTTCTGAGTATGCAGCGCTAACTGGATGCCTGGTGAACCCCAGACTCAGGCCAGTGGTCCCCCACTCTGTGCCTTTGGAATGGGGCATGGGAGCCCTGGGGACCTAAAGCCCTGGACACATTGGTGGGGGCAGAGTAGGGAGGGCGCCCTCCCTCCACTGCGCTAACTCAGGAGGGGCCATAGCACTCATCTGGTTAGAAAGGACTTGGGCACATGAGACGTTTCCTTTGGAATTAAGTGTGGTGTAAGTTTGCCAACGGCAACGTCACTGAGACTAGAAGAGAGTCGGGGAAGGCCTGTGAGTGTGGCCTGGCAGCAGACAGGGTCCCTGAGGAGGGAACAGGCCCTGTTCCGGAGCACCCCCCTCCATCCCTGAAGGTCTCCCCAGGAGGCTGGTGGAGAGGGGGCCCCGGGGTGGGACCTGGGGGCTGTGTAGGGGGGCGGGGGCGGGGGCGGGAGGAGAGGGAACTCCAGGGCTGTTTCTCCAATGATCCTGGCGCTGAGGGGGTGGGAGGGAGCGGTCTCCACACCTGGATGCCCAGCGGCTGGAGGACGCATTCTCCTCTCTCAGGGCTGAGGGACTGGGGAGGAAGAACTGGCTGGAGCAGCCCCAGGAGACACGGGCTTGTGCAGACACCGGACTTCAGCATAAGAATAGCTGGCACCAGCGCCTGGCTCCTGCCTGGGTTTTTCCATAGGGCGGGCTCTGCATTGTGGGTCAGGCCAGAGCCTGTGGTGAGGCTCGGGGCCCTGCCTGCCCTGAGCTGGTGGAAAGGTTCCGGTGCAGCCTCCAGCTGTGAGCAAGGCAGACCTGTGTTCTATAGGTTCCTGCCACTGGCCTGCTTTTAAGGTCAACAAGGACTCAGGGAACCTGAGAACCCCACTTGATTTGTGGATGAAGGGGAGACTTCCTGCTCTTCTCCCTCAGCACCGCTCTTCACCCTCTAGGCACCTTGGTCCAGGGCTCAGCCTCGGGGCCCCTGCCCTCCCACAGAAGCAGAACTAACAGCCCCCTTCTCCTGCCATCCCCAGAGGCCTCCTGTCTCACACAGCCCCCTCCTGGCCCCTCCTGGGCCCCCAGCCACCAGCTCCCAGTGTTGCCCTTATCTCCATAGAGCACTGGGTGGGTTTGGCAAGTGCTGGCTCTGCCAATTCTTACCCAAGACCTTGGTAAGTGACTTCATGTCACTGCCTGGCTTTCCTTGTCTATAATATGGGGCTTCTCTTGCTCACCTTGGTTAATCTCTTCCCACCCCACCCCTTCCCTCTGAAATTCGTCAATCTGTGGCATGCTTCAATGTCTCTGGATCAATTAATTTTGTTCATTAGATTCCATATATAAGTGAGATCATGTGATACATGTCTTTCTCTGACTGGCTTATTTCACTTAGCATAATAGTCTCCAGGTCCCTCCATGCTGTGTCAAAGGGTAAGAGATCCTTCTATTTTACAGCTGCATAGCATTCCATTGTGTAGATGTACCACGGCTTTTTTATCCACTCATCTGCTGATGGGCACTTGGGCTGTTTCCAGATCTTAGCAATTGTAAATTGTGCTGCTATGACCATAGGGGTGCATATATCCTTTCGGATTGATGTTTCAGTCTTCTTAGGATATATTCCTAGAAGTGGGATCACTGGGTCAAATGGTAGTTCCATTTTTTATTTTTTGAGGAAACTCCACACTATTTTCCATAATGGCTACACCAGTCAGCATTCCCGCCAGCAGGGCACTCAGGTTCCCTTTTCACCACATCCTCACCAGCACTTCTCATTTGTTGATTTGTTGATGGCAGCCATTCTGACAGGTATGAGGCGATACCTCATTGTCGTTTTAATTTGCATCTCTCTGATTAGTGATGTTGAGCATTTTTTCATATGTCTCTTGGCCATTTGTATGTCCCCTTTGGAGAAGTGTCTGTTCAGGTCCTCTGCCCATTTTTTTTATTGGGGTGTTTGTGTTCCTTTTGTTGAGTTATATGAGAACTTAATGTATTTTGGAAATTAACCCCTTAATCAGGTGTTTCATTGCCAAATATGTCCCCCCATACAGTGGGCTCCCTTTTCGTTTGATGCTGGTTTCTTCCGCTGTGCACAAGCTCTGTAGTTTGATGTGGTCTCATTTGTATTTGGAAGCAACAGGTTGCAGTGGAAGGAGGGAGCCTAGTCTTGGGGGTCTGATGGACTTGGTTTGACTCTTTGTTTCTTAAACTCCCTCAGTGACCTTGGGCTCTGAGCTTCAATTTCCTTTATCTGCAAAATGGAGCTTGGTCAAGAATTCATCTATTCATCCATTCCTTCTTTATTCTTTGAGTGATGGCGACTGCGTGCAAAGCACATGCTGGGGGAGATGGGGTCAGACACACAGCAGGTGCTCCCTGAACCTTCACGGGCGGCCCTCCCGGCCTCAGCTGCAGCAGGCACAGCCCTGAGGCCTCCCTCCTTCCCCTGAAGCCTTGGGCTCGAGAGGAGACTATGGGGGGCCCAGCCCTGGAGGGTCCACCGCGTGGCTCCTCCTTTGGGCCTCATGAGCACAAGAATGTCTGGGATTCCGGAGGCGTGTGGCAAAGTGCCCGTGGCCAGTGTGAGAGGGAAGCGTGGCGGCCTACGGGCCTCGGAGAGGCCGCGCCCCACCTGCCCACACCTACACGCGGGGTCGGCCTCTCGGGGTCAGGCGCTACTTGCTTCCCTCTGAACTCCTGCCTCCTTGGAGCTGCTCTCCTCTGATAAACTCCGAACGGGAAAATCAAAGATACAGAACAGCTCCTTTGCCATTTTCCACTATTTCATGAGAGTGTCCAAGCCACCAGAGCCATTTCCAGGCCCAGCATTCTGCCAACTCTCCCGCCAGCCCCCCTCCCGCGGCATCTGAACAGAGTGCCGGCAGCTCCAGCCAGAGCTTTCTAAATATAGCGCTCTCCCCGGACAACAAAGACTGGTCCTCCAATGGCTTCAGTCCCGGCCAGCCTCAGACGTCAGACTTCCCCTCCAGGAGGGGAGGGGGGAGCGGGACAGACAGCGGGACAGACAGGAAGTGACTGGAGAACAGGGACCAGAGAGGAGCTGCTGGAGCCAGCTCACAAGTGACGTTGAGATCCAGACGTCCAGGGCTGTGGCCTTGGCCCTGAGTTCCTGCCCGCTGTCTCCGGGGATGTGTGGGGCCCAGGGCATTGTCTCAGGCTAGTCCTGTCCCCTGAGGAGACAGATTAGTGCTGAAGGGAGAGGAAAATGAGCTTCCAGGAAGAGGGGGGGAAAGCCTGTCGTTAGGGTCAGACCCAGTGGCTTGACTCTGGGCAGACCCTACACCTTAAACCTCAGCATCCCCATCTGTGACGTGTGGATAATAAGACCCATGTGGAGAGGGATTAAGGAGAACTTGTGCCGAGTGGCAGCCCTGGTCGCCCTGCGTGCCAGGACTCTCTGGAGGCCATGGGTTGCTGTCGTGGGCTCTGAAGGGCAGGGGCCCAGCATGGCACCTCCCCCTCCTGCTCCAGGGCACTCAGGTGACCCTACCTTCTGCCCTTGTGCCTTTAATTTCACCTTGGTGGAGCATGGAGTCCCCCTTCTAGTCCTAGTGGTCCGAGAGGTACCCCAAACCCAGAATCTGCACAGCCTCCTACTTCAGGGCTCACCTTCTCAGACACCCTGTGCCCAGTTGGGTGCTGAGGCTCCTTAAGACATCGGCCCACATGTGAGTGTAACACGTGAGCACAGATAGGAAAAACTGGGATTACTGAAAAGAAGAAAATCCTGTATTTCTCAGCTCTGCTTGGTGTGGGGTGGTGGCGGGGGGCATCCACGTCCTCCCCTCCTACCCTTTCAGTTCTATTTCAGGAGGGAAGGCCTGACCTGTTCCCAGGTCTCTGACACCAGGAAAGATGGGACCCTGCCCCCTAAGTGTAAGTAAGGGGTCCTCAGGAGAGACCCCAAACTAACAACCTTACTGTATGGAAAGCCTGGTCTTCATACGACGAGAGGCCCCTCTGCCCCAGGCACTTTACTCCTTGGGCATGCAGGCTGCTGGATCCAGACACACTCTGCATGCAGATAAGTCAGGACTACGTGTGGAACCCCCAAGTGAGGGCAGGGTCGGAGCTGGAGGGCTGCTGGTGGAGACACTAACTAGCCTGTTGTTTGGACCTGTCTTTTTGCAGGGGGCTCCCGGGGGAATCAGGCATTGGGAGGGTGTAAAAGATGCACAGCTGCTGTTGCTATGGCCACCATTCATAGAGCACTGACGCCACACGGCTATTCAGTGGCAAAACCAGGATTCACAGTTTGTGCCCTCCTGGCCTCTAGGGTCATGCTTTGGAGTTCCAAGGTTTGCCGTATGACCACAATTCTTAAAGAGCTTTGGTAGGGGATGCTGGGAACGCGCATCCACAGTAAACAGGCTGCAGACTGTTAGAACAAAAGCTCTGAACTCTCTCAAGGGAAGTCACGCTGGACTCACCTACCAGACCTTGTAGGCAGCAAAACCACGTCAGCTAAGGAAACCAGTAGCTTCGGTGTTTTCAATTTTTCAAAAGTCTTTGGCAAAGTTCCAGGCCAAAAAATTTTCCATAGCTAGAAAAAAAATTGCTTCACCAGGGCTTTGCAGGGAATGCTCTGTCATGCATAGGAGCCAGCTTAGGGAAGGGAACGTATTCCTAAGGATGAATGTGTGCTTTTCTTGATGGAGAGTTGTAAACTCTCACAGGGGTTGGTGCTGGGAAGTCCTAGCTCATATCTTTTTTAATTAGAGATCTGGAAGAGGAAGCATGTAGTGAAAATTCTGCGTTGACAGGATTCTTTGGAAATGAGAAGCCAAATTAATGGAAGGTGTGTGTTTTTTGCTTTGGTCCCCCAATCATTGCTAATGATCAGCATTCTGTTAGGCTGTTCGCCACAATAACGTACAAGGAAGGGTTTTACCCATTCAACACGTATCTGCCCCTATATACCAGGCGCTGTGCTAGGCACAGGCACGTATCATATATGTTGTTATTCTGCTTCACAAAATGGGATTTCATGGTTCTCCCACTTGCTTTTACTTACTGATGTGAACATCACAATGCAAAGTGTGGCGAGCCGGCACAGCCATGGCATACTCAGTCCCACCTTGGGCGCCTTATGTGCCGAGCCAGCTCAGCCAGGCTCGGGGAGCCTGAGTGGGGGCGGTGAAGGATTGAGAAAAGACAGACAAGCGAATAAAAGCTGGGCCTGGGTGGGACGCTGTCCTCTCTGATAGAGAGCTAGCGACAGCGCCACGGACTACAAGCTGTGTCTTTATTTTATAGCCACATTCCACAAGGCAAAGTAAGGGCGTGGTCAAGATGTTTACAACATTCTCGTGGGTTTCGATCCTACTCAACTACATGCACCTGAACTCTATCAAGCCCACATCACTCAGACACGTGGGGCCACGTGTTTGGACCATAGGTTCAAGCTTACAGCTATAGCTCTTGGCTATAATTGTGATGGGAGGGCTTTGCCCTCCAAGCTGGGACTTGCACGTGGCCATGAGAGGACTGTGCCTTCTCATCAGTCCAAGGCTGTAACCTGTCCAAACACTGTAGCTGCTCTCCACAGCAAAGAACCACCTCCATCTTTTTCATGTCTGTCTGGTGGCATTTTCCCATGAAATGACCACACAGCAGTTTAATCAGCCCCCTCTTGTTGGGCATTTCCATTACTTCTGGACTAGAAATACTATCACAGTGTAGCCTTTGACATCCCTGGACTCAGGTATGTGTACATGTGGAGAGTTTCCGAGGGTGGTGGTCACCTGGAAGGGAAAGTACTGGGTCACAGTGGACAAGCATTTAAATGTGTGACAGGTGTTGATGAATTGCCTGCAAAAACACATCCAGCTAAAGGTTAAGACCCCCAAAGTGTCTGGCACTGCCCACTTCCTCAAATCCCTACCAGTACAGTGGGGCCTTGACTTACGAGTGTCCCGACTAATGAATTTTTCGAGATAGGAGCTGTCTCTTGGCCGATTTTTTGCTTTGAGTTGCGAGCTAAAATTCGGGTTACGAGCCAGCTTCAGATACCCCACCGCTAGTCGGCTCAGCAAACGTCACAGTGAATGCCACAACATCAGCCCAGCATCACGTGTCTCACTTGTTCACTTTAAGATTTGACATACGGGTAATTTGAGTTACGAGCTCCGTCACGGAATGAATTAAACTCGTAAGTCAAGGCCCCACTGTATTGGCTATCACATCGGTTTCCTATTGCCCCTGACAGCTTCCCATAGTTCACAACAGGAATTTGTTATCTTACAGTTCTGTGGGTCAGAGGGCCGGCAGGAGTCTCACTGGACTGAACTCCATGTCGGCAGGGGAGTCTGTTCCCTGGCCTGTGGTTCTGGTCCATCTTCTAAGCCAGCGGCGTCGGGAGGGCTGGGGAAGTCCTCCCCCGTGGCATCACCCTGTTTCTGCCCCTTTCCATCTTCATAGCCCCTTAGCTTACACTGGGCACACCTGGGTAATCCAGGCGCCCCTCCTTATCATCAGGTCCGCTGATTAGCAGCCTCCATTCCGCCTGTGGCTTGAATGCCCCCTGCTATGTAACGTGACGGGTCCGCAGGTTCCAGGGAATGGGATGTGGGCACTTGGGGAGGGTAGTCTCCCTCAACCACAGAGACCACCAGCCTTTCTAACTGTTTTCATTGTAAGTGAAAGCTCTTGGCGGTTGCATCTTCCTGATTATTGGTGAGGTCAAACATCTTCTGTGTGGGGAGGCAAAGCAACTTTGTTCCTGGGAGTTGTCTGTTATACCCTCTGGCTCCTTTTCTGTGGGGTTGCCTTAAAAAAAAAAGGAACGATAAATTCCTTGAGAGCAAGGACCTTCTCATATCACCCCAGTGCTTCAACTGCGGCTGGGGTCAGAGAGGATGCTGATGCCTGTGCCCCGCCCCTAGCTGTTCTCCCTGGGAGGAAAGGTCAGGACGCTTCCGCTGAACTGGCCGGCTTGAGTCTCTGTCTAGGGCGCGTGGTGGCTGAGACGAGGCTCGTCTGGAGGTTCACTTACAGCCCGGCGGGCTTCTCAGGCCACCTGGGCTCTGGGGTCAGACAGCAGGAGTGCCCAGCCCCAGCTCAGCTTCTGACTCCACAGCCCTCTCACCCCACCCCCACCCCCACCCCCACCCCCACCCGAGCCGCAGTTTTCTCACGCGGGAAAGCAGTGCCGGTGGCACGCTGACATGTTAGGGTTGCTGGCATGGGAACAGGGATGAGTCAGACACTGGGAGACGCAGAGAAGAGCAATGTTTGGTCATTTTGCGGAGGCAGGCAACATCCTCTCCTGTGACATTTTAAAAGAACTTACAGTAAAGACTGAAATTGCTTTTCAATTATGCTGGGTGTCAACCCCTGCTTCTTCTGGAGGCCCTGGGGACCCCGGGGCCTGGTGCCGGTGGTGACTTGTACACGCCTCCGAGTTGGCCTCTTCCCCTGCCTGCCCTCCCCTCAGAACCTCAGAAGGTTTGCTGGGGCCCAGAATCCCTGCCGCAGGCGGCTCTTTCTCCTCCACAGCCTCTGAGGCGGCATCTGGAGCCCCGAGCCCGGTCTCCCAAGGGCTAGTGTTGGAGCGAGTCCCCTACCCTGAACTGACTACGATCCTGGGCCTGTTGGCCTCGCTGAGCCTCCCTTTTCAGAGCATAGAGTGGGAACAGTAATCCCCACTGCTGCCCGCTGGGCGAGCCCCGCCTGTGCTGGCCGGGATGACGGTCCTCGGTGGTGGCTCCTGTCATGGCCTTCCCGCTCCTGCCCTTCTTTCCTCTGCGGCTGCCAGGGCCCAGGTCTGCGCTGACACAGCCCAGTGACCAGTGACTGGCAGGACCACAGTGACCCTCCCGTGACCTCCCTCTCTGGGGCTCGGTGCTGGACAGAGTCCCTTCCTTCCTTCTCTCCATTTCTCCAGCCAAGTGGGGCTGGCAGCCATGAGCAAGCGCCTGGGCGGGCGGGGGGCCGGGGGGTGGGGGTGGGGAAGAGAACGCAAGCCGTGTCCCCTCCTCCTTTGGAAGCTGGTAGCTGCCCTGGTGAGCCCCGGACCTAGGACCCTGATGTGGGCTCCCTGTGGCCACCCTTTTCCTTCTCAGTCAGCAAGGCCCTGATGAACTCCAGCTCCTCCTGGGCCTCCACCAGGGCCTGCAACTCATTAGCTCCTTTTATGAAATCCATCTGCTCAGAACAGAAGCATGGCCCTGGTCTCCGGCTCCCCAGCCTGGTGTGTGCGCGGGGGCTGCACACAGAGAAGATTGTTGAGCTGGGTGTGGCGTCCCGGAGGGCAGGGGCCTAGCCGTGCTGTGTGGGTGAGGCCCGCCAGCCTGAGGGGCGCGGGAGCCTGTCTCTGGGCCTGAGCCTGAGAGCTGAGGGTGGGGGGATGAGTGGGGCTTCCTCTTCCTGGGTGAGGTGGGCTTGCTGACCGGTCTTTCCTGATGAAGCTGCCCCCCCCCCCCCGCCAGGAGTGCATCATCGACGAGGACTGCGGGTCCCGCAAGTACTGCCAGTTTGCCAGCTTCCAGTACACCTGCCAGCCGTGCCGGGACCACCAGACAGTGAGTGTCCAGAGGCCTCCGGGCTGCAGCACCAGGGCCGTGGGGGCCCAGAAAAGAGCCCTGGGGAGAAGCCCTCTGTCCCCCGTTCTCCCAGAGCTCTACCGGGTCCCCGCCGGGAGGAGCCCCGCCACAGCGTGCCGTGGGCTGACTCCTGGAGTGGCCAGGAGGCCATCTGCAGACCCAGCCTCCTGGACGACAGGCAGCCCTGTTTTCCACCCACCGCGGTTGGAGCGGCGTTCCCTCCCGGCTATCCCGCTGGGCGCCATCATTGAGCACAGCAGTGGGGAACCAGCTCTGCTCTCTAATTGCATCCCCACATGGGATCCAGGCCCACGGCACCCACGTGCCTGACCACTCACCTGGCCCTCCCGGGCCTGGGCCTTGATCTAATCAGCTTATCAGACTCACAGTGCTGCCTGCACCTGCGGCCCTAAGCCGCCTCCTTCCTGACCTACGGACCTAATGGGAAGGAGGCAGGGCACAGCCACAAAGACATCCTGCAAAGGCAAAGCCTCAAGCTGGGAGGGAGACTCGGGTTCGTGCCTCCCCCAGGGCCCTTTCCCAGCGTGCTGACCCCTCACCTCTGCTCCCATGACCTCCACGAACCCCTCCTCCCCGACCGGGGACCTCCGTTTCCTCCTCCGTACAGTGGGGCCATGTGGTTAGCTCACCTGAATGCCTCCAGGCTTTCCCGCTGGGCGGCCACAGGCTGGGCTCTCCGGGTCTGTGAGCGGGCTGTGTGCTTCCCCACTCCCTGCAGGTCTGCACCCGGGACAGCGAGTGCTGTGGAGACCAGCTGTGTGTCTGGGGTCACTGCACCGAGACAGCCACCAAAGGCAGCAACGGGACCATCTGCGACAACCAGAGGGACTGCCAGCCCGGGCTGTGCTGTGCCTTCCAGAGAGGTGGGTGGCTCCCTCCTGGGTCACGCTGAGCCCTGTCCCAAGCCCCAGCGCCCCCTCCCCCTCACTCCCCAGCCTGAGGTAGCGCTGGCTCCAGTCCTGTGTCCTGTGAACTGACTGGCCCCCTCATCCATGGCTTCCATGCGCACTGCCCCTCCCCGGTGAGGTGAGCGCAGGCCCTCTCCCCTCCTGCAGGCGTTTCTGAAAACCTCGCCCTGGGCACCTTCCCCACCCCCTGGTCCACCTGGTACCTGCTGCTCCTGCAGTTTTCCTCAGGAACGGCTTTCTGGATAATACTCCTCTGGGAGCGGCAGCCACCCCTGTCCTGTCACTTTAATTAGACTCCCCGGTCCACCTTCCAAGCCTTGGCCAGCACCAGCTGAGCCGTCCTCCTTTTCTCTCCACTACTTGGCCCATTGGGAGCCTCACTGCCCCGCCTGAGCCCAACCCCAGGCTTTTTTTTGGTGCTGAGCCCCAGCCTTGAACACCTTTCTGCCACTGTTAATTTCTCCCGACCTTTGGCCTCAAAGCCCAGCACAAGCCCACCTCTTCCAGGCAGGCCTCCTGAACTGCTCCAGCCTTCGCAGCTCATTCTCTCTTGAGCCCCTATTGCCATCTTATTTCTCCTCACTCCACTTCTTCAAGCCTAACCTCCCCATGGGGGTTGAGGGTGGAAAGTGGGAGGCTGCACCCCATTTCTCCCTCCCCTGGTGCCTGCCTTGGTGCTGGGGCGCAGGGTGACTTTTGGCTGGTTCTAGGCCTGCTGTTCCCCGTGTGCACACCCCTGCCCGTGGAGGGTGAGCTCTGCCATGACCCTGCCAGCCGGCTCCTGGACCTCATCACCTGGGAGCTGGAGCCCGACGGAGCTTTGGACCGCTGCCCGTGCGCCAGTGGCCTCCTCTGCCAGCCTCACAGGTGAGGCCCCACCTGTCCGTCTTGTCAGGGGCCAAGAGGGGATGAGTTGCCACCCACTGGGGACGCAGGAGCAGGGGGAAAGTGGGTTCCATTTAGGATAGGTTTGATGTGAGTGTCCTTGGTCTTCCTGATGGAGGGATCAGCAGTGGTCAGTCCGATAGGACTGGGGCTGAGGAGAAGGTGTGGCTGGGGGGGAGGGGTACAGCATTGGGGTGCATCTAGATGGTGGCTGAAGCCTCAGGAGTGGGTGGCCTGGGAAGAGGGTGTGGAGGGAGGAGCGCTGAGGGCTGAGGGGAGCCCAGGCCCATTAGACAAAGGACAAGCTGAGCAGGCGCCTGCAGAGAATTAGGAGGGAAACCCGGAGGGCCTGCCCTGCCCCAAGTGGGGGGCACCAAGCGTGGTTGGAGGCTCTGAGAGACCAAGAAGCACCAGGGCTGCAGCATGGCCGTTCCTCAGTGCGCTTCTCCCAGGCCTCTCAGCATCTGTTACCCAGCTTCTCTCCCAGCAGAGGCCTGGGTGGCTGGGCAGACACCCCCTCCGTGCCCACAGGCCCAGGGCTCCCCCAGGCCCAGCAGAGGAGGAGGCGGTTAGGCCCTGTCCCACTGTCAGGGGCCGCGCCTGCCTGGAGGCACAGATGGGGGGTGGGGGCGGGATTGTAAACTCTCAGACGCCCCTGTCCTTAGGGCCTACCCCTGGGGGCTGCCCCTCGAGGACATTCTCTGAAAGTGAGCGCCCTCAGCAATCTTCTCTAAGGCAAGATGTTGGCAGGCGGTTCAGACTGTTGAAGAGATGCTAGAGGAGGGGTCGTGTAGGTGAGGAGACTGGGGGGTATGAGGAGAGCCTTTGTCTCAGGCCCGGGCTCCCCAAGTTGAGAGCTGGCTGTGGCCCTGGGGAGACACGGCCCTTGGCTGAGCCATAGCCCTCTCTCCCCAGCCACAGCCTGGTCTACGTGTGCAAGCCGACCTTCGTGGGGGACCACGGGGAGGACGGAAAGAGCCTGGTGCCCAGAGAGGCCCCCGGCGATTACGGAGACGGCAGCTTCATTGAGGAGGTGCGCCGGGAGCTGGAGGACCTGGAGAGGAGCCTGTCGGTGGAAATGGCTCTCGGGGAGCCCGATGCCGCCGCTGAGCTGCTGGAGGGAGATGAGATTTAGAGCCAGGCCTGTCCTGCGGGTAGACGTGCAATAGACGTAGCTAATTTATTTCCCCAGCTGTGTCCTCTAGGTGTTGGCTCACCAGGCTTTTTTCCATGGCCTCTTCCCAGAACATTACCCCTCCGGCTTGAAACAAGATGAGGTGCCGCACACTTGTCCAGCTCCCCACGATGCACCCCACGCATCTCAGTTCTGCTGTCTGGGGGAGCACCGGGTGCGGGTGAAGGCGGGACAGGGCTGCTAAACAGGTCCAGTTGGTGGCCGCTTTGCTGCTGCTGGTTGGCAGATGGCACATGCCATTTTGTTCTCTGCACCCCCCGCCCCCAAGGAGGGGATAGAAAAGGATGCAGAATTTCCTCATGACGAGCTTTGGGGAAATGTTGATGCTTATACACATGGAGAAGAGTGCCCTGTTTAGCAAACATAAACCTGGCAAAAAATCACCAAATGAAACTCATGCAGTTCTTCACACGGGCACCGGTACGCTGTGCCTTCGGGGGAAACGTTCTGTGGTCCTCCGAGCAACATGCATTCAGCTTTTTAGCAGCCACTCAGCTCCTACCTCCGTGCCAGGTCAGCAGTTTCACCTCCACAATCCAGTCCTGCTGTCACCACAGCCTGGCGAAGGGGGCGTCGTTCTCCCCAACCGTCAGCACCTGAGGGGCTCAGAGATGTCAAGCTGCCTGCCCACGGCACACAGCTTGTGGAAAGCATAGCAGGATTTCACCCAGTGTGACCCCAAGCCCAGTGCTCCCCCACTGCTCCCCACCAGCCCCGGTGCCACCAAAAGTACCCCCGGCAAAGACGAAAAATGAAATTTTTCTTTTTTCTGAGGCAGATCTGGAAGGGAGGTCAAACTAGCTCCTACGTCTCTCCCAGACAGGAGGTATTGCCACTGTCCCCTGCGGCAGTTAGCTACATTAGTCACTCTGAAGGTACATGATCGGAGCATAATATTTAAGTTAACTTGCCAGAAACAATACTTGGGTAATTGTGGGGCCAGGATTATAAATGAAATTTGCAAAATCACTTACCAGCAACTGCAAGCCATTAGCAACCACATGGAGAACATCAAACCAAGCACGGCTCTGTGAAACATGGCTGCAATGCCCAGACTGAGCGCCGAACTGTGTGCTGTGCCACAGACGATCTTTTCAGGTGCCATGGACTGTTTCCATCATGTATTCATCCAGAGTTATTAAATTTTAAAGTTGCACCTGATTGTATAAGCATGCTTTCTTTGAGTTTTAAGTGATGTATTCACACATATATTGCATTTAGACATCAAGCATAAATCACTTAAACTCTTCTTTTGTAGTTCTTGGACTTTTTTCCTTTTGACTTTGAGTAAATATAAAAACCCTTTCATCCAGAAAAAAAAAAAATAGAAATGACCTGCATCTCTTCCAGGTAAGTACACTTTCCAGACAACTGAAGCACACCTCTTTCAGCATCAAAATATTTTAGAAATGTTAACCGTTCGGGGATGGGAGTGAGTTGTAAGAGTGTCAACGTTGCACTGTCTTCTGAAAGAGTAAATGGAGTGTGTGTGTCCCTTTTCTGGGTAGCGTTCCTTAATCAAACAGCTCTGGGCCATCACACGACCGTAATAATGAAGCTACTGTGTATTAAGGTCATCTGGGTGGCAGGCTGCCTATATTACCTCATTTAATCTTCATTGAATTCATGAGTATTTTCTCCATTTAACAGATGAAGAAATGGTGGCTCTGAAAGGTTAAGTGATAGAGCTGGAAGTCAAAAACAATATGAAGTACAGGATACACAGGATCAAGTGATAACTTCAAGATCAAATATAGAGCTCTGTTGAATGTTAAAATCATCATTGTACATTCTTATTATTCAACATATTTACAGAGAGCCTGCTCAGAACCGGGTGCTGTGATATACTCTGGGGGTGCAAGTTGATCCTGATAGGGTCCCTACCCTGAAGGCATCACAGCCTAATGAAGGATACACTAAACCCAGCACCGATAACACATAAGCAGTCAAACCGATATCATAACAGAATGTTACAGTGCCTCAAAGAATATGGCTCGGGAGACTTAGCCTGGGAACTGGCTCTCAAAGATGATAGGAGTTGATCAGGAGGCCAGAAGGAATGGAAAAGGCATCTGGGCCATGGGCAGAGGGAGGGAGGCAAGGAGGAGGGAGATTATGTAGGGGAAATAGCAAGTAATTCATAGTGGCTGGAAGACAAGGTACAGTTGAGCAAATGGTTGGAGAAGAGGCTGAAAATTATTTCAATCAAAAAATTTATTGAGCACCTACTATATGTCAGGCTCTATATTTAGTGCCAGGGAGACAATGAGATAAAACTAGGTTCCTTCCTCATGGAGCTTATATGCGGGTATATTATCTTGCTCTACTTTGTTATCATAGCCAGAAAAATATAAGCAAAGGAGAGGCTTTGCAAAATACTTGGCTGAAATCCACATACAGAGTAGCTGGTGTATCTCCTTACAAATCTAAATGGAATGTGGTAAGGGTTAGGTGAAGTTTGGTACATGAATCTTCCTGCCAGAGTTCCTGCCAAAGACGATAGGGTAGATGCTGTCGATTCAGCTACCCAATGCTATTCCCAACCCTGTTCCCTGCCCTTCTCCCACTACAGAGGCTGGAAAACCCAGCTGCCCATGCAGCTAGGGATGACCAGAGTTTCTGGGAAGGGTTATTTTCCTGAGTGACAAAGGAAAAGAGGCATAAATTAGAAGGCCTCACCCCCACCCCCACCCCCGGTTCCCTGCCTTGGAGTCCAGGGGTTCAGGATGTGCCATTGGGCACTGGGGGAGCCATCTGTGGTCAGTGATTGGGGATCAAGGTGGTGTGAGGTGGGGCACATTCTTCACTGGAAGCCTTGGGGGAAGAAACCATTTCCTTGCCTCTTTTAGCCTGTAGAGGTCACTCTTATCCCTTGACACATGGCCCCCTCCCTCTTTAAAGTCAACAATAGCCCTGACCGGTTTGGCTAAGTGGATAGAGTGTAGGCCTGCAGACAGAAGGCTCCCAGGTTCGATTCTGGTCAAGGGCATGTACCTTGGTTGTGGGCACATCTCAGGTAGGGAGTGTGCAGGAAGCAGCTGAATCGATGTTTCTCTCTCATTGATGTTTCTAACTCTCTATCCCTCTCCTTCTCCCTTCCTCTCTGAAATCAATAAAAATATATTTTTAAAAAAGAGAATCCTGTGGTGTGGGGTGGGATCAGAAAAGGGGCATTAAGTGTTCCTGTGGTCTTTCGCCTTTAGAAACGTAACTTGATTATTCTGAGATGCCTTTGATTGCTAGACTGGTTTCGAAGTTCAGAGGCCAACAGCTGTGGAGCAGGTCCCTCCATGCAGGTCTTGCTGAGGTGCATTTCAGCAGCAGCACAACTGTTCTGTGGATAGGCCGGAAAGGGGGTAAGAAATCTCTGTTGGGGGAGTTAGTGTGTCGAAAACAGGCTATTCCCCTCGAACTCCCAAGAAGGGGGGGAATTAGACTTCTTCCTTTAGCTAAACTCAAGAGAAGCACGAAATGTGTACGGGAGCTACTGACACATTGGGGGAGAGCCAGGCTAGGGGTGGGGGTGGGGGGGGGGTGGCAGTGCAGAAGCTGCAGGTCCTGCTGACTTGCCACTTGACCAGAGCAGCACCAGGGGCGAGAGGTGGGGTGCTGGAGCAGCTACGCAGAGTGGAACAGAGGCAAAAAGGCGAGACTCTAAGAGCACTCATCCTGAGAGGGAGGGAGGGAGGTTGGAATAAGGGTGAAAGGCTCAGTGAGGACCAGGGCAGCATGGGACAAATAGTACATATTTCACAGGAAGGCCTCGTGCCTGCAGGAGGTTGGCAAGTCAAGTTTCATAAACTCCAGTGCTGTTTGGAATTGAGTCCTTGTCTGGTAGGAACTGCTGGGCACCTCTTCACAGGGAATGAATAGACAGGATCCTCACCATGACCAAGAGGAGGCTGCAGTGTGAGGGGATGTCTTTACCCTCCTCCTGTCAGAGCTGGTGCAGGAGGAGCGGTGGGGAGAGTGGAGCACTGGCCCCCCTCCTTTCCTCTCCAAGCAGGGGGCTCCAAGGGCGCTGTTCTTGGTGGTGGGGGTGCTTTAAATCGAGTGACTACTAAGATCAGATTGTTTTAATAATGCCCAGTGACTTGAAAGTTACAGGACTGCACTGAGCTGGATGACAGCAACTTCAGCGGGAAACTGCATTCGACAGAGCACACAGGGCTGGCAGTTACACTGCATATTTGTATCTCAAGTTGATACTCCTTAATTAAACGGGTTTCTTAAGCATTATCAGAGGCGGAAAATGAAGAGCCCTCTGGACAGGGGAAGGAGCAGGCTGGGAGCAGGGAAAGCACTTGAGTATGGTCCCCACCTCTCAGGCCAGGACACGGGGCCCACTAGTAATTCTCTGGGGAGGGGTGACTCCTCAGCTATGACCAGTCAGAAGGCCAGGGTCTCTTGCAGACAGGAGGGAGCGACATTCTGCCCCAGTGTTGTCTGCCCTCCTTGCTTGCCCCTACTGACTGCTGCATTCTTTTCTAAATGCTCACACGTGCTTTAATACACTCTAGGTTGTGTCCAGTATTCTTGAGTGTTTCTCAAAGCCAAGTTTTGAAAATGAACACTGTACCTAACCACATGACCACAGCACCTTGCTTCCCCAGGTGAATGACACTGAAGGGACATGATTTCATGTACTCTTAAGTCTAGCTGGTTACAAGCTTTATTTGGACAACAAACTCCTTTATAAACCTGATTTAAACAACCCCCCCCCCCCCCCCACTCCAGACTATACACACACTATTTTGCATTTAAGAATTTATGGCCTTCTGTTGGCTAGTGACTAAAGTATTGATTTGTTTTTCAAAAACTACACAGAATTGTTTAGATGGAGTTTTATTTAGCAAACAAAAAACTTGCTAATTCAGATTCGCCTCTATTACATGTACTCTAGACTACAATTTGCAAGTCATAAGCACAAAAAAGCTGGGTAGGGTCTTGATGCAGAACAAAATTCAGAGGGAGAACTTCAGTAGCCAAATGAACCAGAATAAAAGACTTTATTGTATTCCATACATTCACAGGTCACTTCCAGATTTAGTGCACTCGTTTAACTCAGGCCACACTGTAAGCCTGTAGCTCTCTCCTTCTCTCTTGGCCTAGAGATGTGTCACAAAGCCATTCCTAACAGTGCAGCCTGGTAACCAATAGCTACTTGACCATTTTCTAGCTGTGGCACAGGTTCATCCTGCTCTCTCAGAATTTTAAAGTACTTTCCATTACAGTACAAAAGAGATCACCGAACTTTCTATTGTAGATCCTCCTTCACTCACCATTTATCCCATCGTCTTTTCACTTCCATAGTTTCTGAAGTGGACTTTTAACTAGCGAACTTCTGTACAGAGCAGCTAACCACAGCATGGTCCTGAAACCATAGCTTTTCCTCCTTTGGCCAGAATGTACCCCTCGCCTTCAACATCTGCCTCAGAAATGTCGGTGCCTGGTTCTCACAGGCGTCCTGGCTGACACAAACCCATCTGCCGCACAGTAAAAGCGCTCTGAAACCTCAGTGTGGCCTGTGGAAGCAGGGTCAGTTTACTGCACGTGGCCTGTCTCAGCCTCAGGAGACTCGGCAGGCGAACCAGGCTCCAGGCCTGCCCGGCGTGGGCAGTTGGTCCACAGTTAATGCTCTGCCTCTTGGCCTCAGAGGTGCTCACTTGATCATTTGAATCTGGGGGGGAGCGGGGGGGGGGGGGGGTGACACACGTTTATCTTCCTTATACCCTTACACAAATTACTGTTCCTATCCCAAGTTCATTTTGAAAAGTTTACCACCACCTTTACCGAAATTACTAAGTGCAACATTGTGTTTTCACTCTATTGGGCACTGAAAAACAAGAGTTTAAACTTTCTTTTCTATAATGAAATTTTCTTTACTCTTGGTATTTGTGATATGCCTGCAATTAAAAGTAGCAAACACAAATCAAAAATCAGGGCAGAAGGCACAGAATGAGAAGAATTTTACCATTTACTCTTTTAGGAACACTAAACGAAACCAAATCAAACAAGCTCACAGTCAGTTTTGTTTACAAATCAGCCTCCTCTGCTCCAGTCAGTCCCTGAAATCAGAAACCCCATTTATTAACCCCATGTCCAAAGTAAGCGGCCTGTATGGACCAAAGAAAGTCCGTGATCCTGAGAGACAACTCACCACCACATTCCCAGTTTTCCTGCGAGACAACTGTCAATTCCAATAATGCAAACCCGGGACACCACTTCAAAGTGATCAGAATGCTATATAGTTTTTACGGAATAAAAATTAGCCAGAAAAATACCTTAGAAAAGATTTTTATCCTTGTGGATGCCAAGAGACTTTTAAGCTATATTATATTAAGTCATTATATTCAAACTGCAGATATTGATAGGATCCTCCAAAGTTAAATATTAACATCTTTTCATCTCTTATGGGAACTTTACTGTAAACATACCTTATCATAGAAATGAGATAATTATTCAGTACACATTACAAAATGTTATATTTAAAGAAAACAAATCTATCCTTAACCAAGATTCTTCATCCATAAAAGTTGAATGACTAAAATAACACAACAGAATGAACAAATGTTTTATTGGCATGTTCATTGTTGTAAACAGCATCTGGCATGAAAAAGTTTTACCAAAACCTTTTTATTGATTTTTATAAATTAGATGGCATTTTCAAAATGTACGTATAATTGTGTTCATTGAATAGTTGTATTTAGCAAAGCAAAAACTTGCCGACTCTAATCGACTCTGCAATGAAATCATGTTGACTGCATCAGCCTGTGCTATGACCTGACTTACTAGCAAGTTTATTCAACACGATGCTAAGACATTTCCCCAAAGTCAAACTACGTGTAACTACAAATCAACTCCAAAAATTAAAGTGGGATTTACAAGGGTTCTGGAAGATTCAAACTTGAAGTATATTTTCAAAAGTAATATACAAAAAGAAAGAAAACTGAAGCCACTGAACAGAAAAACCTCATTAACAAGGGCAAATACAACCGTATGGGACCCAGCACTGAGGAACCTCACTGAGGAGTACACTTACAGACTGCTGTACTTCTCAATGTACACAAATGTACATCGTGAATGACATGTGAAAAGAACAACCACAGGAAATAGGTGAACTGCAATCAGGATAACTCAATAGTATCAATTATATTTACATGCTGAATGAACGAGTGAAATGTATTGTCTACATCCATAACTTAAGTACAGTTATAATTACAATATTCAGCAATTTGAGCTGCCATCTGCTGGGAGCAGTCTAAGGGAAATGTTTTGGTGTTCCAGAATAATGTTCTTTATACTTCGCAAAAAATGGAACAAGAAAACACAACTTCACAATTCTTTACTGGGTTACGGCTGGTTCTAAGAATTTCCTTCTTCAGCTCCTATTTTTGCTGCTTTCCAAGAGTCAACACACGTTGAATTTACTTACGAATTGTCAATGAGGTAATGTGTGTATCAGTGAAATAAACAGAAAATTCATTCATTCATGGCCTTTGCACAGCTTTTATTATTAAGCTATGAGCATCCTGTTTGAGGCTAGTTTTACTAGCGGCTATGTGCACATTTGTCCGCAAAAAGACATTTACTCATTCCCCTTTCCCCTTTTCTAGTAGCAGGTTTTGTTTTTATTTTTTTGCACATCCCTTTTCACTTTACAGTACATTTGACTATAGTGCACAACATGATTCCAAGTCAAAACAGTGGCCCATTGGGCACTGAGCTTCTGATTGGTGAAGGGCAGTCCAATCAGTGCTGGTGTCATGGGGTTACCCCTAACCATGTCCCGCCATAACGGCACTACACAGTAGCAGTGAACCATCTAATTAAAACCAAATCCCCCAGGGAAAATGCTACACTAGCAGAGTCAGTCTTGAGTCAGATCTTTATTTGGTGCTCCATCCAGATATATTTTTAGTGCTTTCTCTTTCCGAGGTGAGTATGTTACTCGATGTCCCGTCTTCTGGAGTCGACTGCTTTCTTTTTTCATCAGTTCATTTCTTTGCTCATCTGTCAACTCCATTAATTCTTCTGTTTTATCCCTACATTTAAAATATTAATGACACATTAGGCCAGTATAGCCACCTGCCTCTATTAATTTATGCTTGAATACTATAATGCTCCTCAGTGAGAAAGTGAAATCTGCTGTCACCAATGAAATTAATCTCATATACTAAGATGTTGTAGATTTCTAATGTGTTTATTAGCATAGCACTCACTTCTAAAACTGGCACAATTTCCATGTTATTAGTATAAAAGCTATCATTTCTGAACATCTATTTAATAACAAGCACTGTGCCAGTTTTCAAAAATGTAATAATAGTTCTAATTCTCATAAAATCTCACCACTTTACAGATGAGGAGTTAGATAAATAACAAAGCTAAATTTGAACCTGTATCTGCCAAGCTCCAATGACTCTTTTGTCCTCTACATCTGTGTTGTCCAACATGTCAGCCAATAACCACATGTACCTATTGATTGCTTGTAGATAAGCCTGATCAAAATTAAAATGTGCGGGAAGTATAGCATATACACAGTATTTCTAAGACTTACTATAAGAAAACAGCGTAAAATATCTCACAAATGACTTTTTAATATTGATCACATGTTGTAATCATAGTATTTTGGACATACAGGGTTAAAAATATTTTATTAAAATTAATTTCATCTGTTTCTTTTTATTTTTAAAATATGGCAACTAGAAAAATTTCAAAAATGAAATGTGTGGCTCTCTCATTATATTTCTATAAATGACATTTATGCAAAACAAAAACGTTATATCACTAGAAATAACAAAAACATTGTGCATGTTACCTATAAAATATGACTGCACCATCATCGCAGATATAAAGAGGCCAGACATTCAGGGTAGAAACTTTAGGATTCCAATCCAAATCCTGATGAATATCAAGGACAGAAATATCGCAGGGAAAGGTTCCTCTACCCTAAGGAGAATGAAGGAACAAACCAGGCCATTAGCCATGTTTAATGCCAACCAGTCACCCAATGCAAGCATTCGCAGGGCTTTACCTTGGCAAATTCAATATCTTCCAGAGGAATTCCACTGATTTCACAAAGCTATAAAAGAAAACATCATATGAGTTAATTTAAAATATAAATTTACTTTAAAAAGTTATTTTCCTTCATCCAACAAACATAGAAATAGCTGGATTTTTTTCAAAAAAGTAATATACATTTGATATAAAAAAATTAGAAAAAAAGGAGAAAGTGAAATTATTTTGTCTATCTGCTCTGCAAATGCCATGTCCTAGAAATATAAATTTAGTATATTCCTTCTAGGCCTTTTCCTTAGCATATATAAACTATATGAAAAAATTTCTAATACGGAAAACTTTACTTATAAAACATACCTATACAATACATTTATTTTATAAGAACAATTATTCTATTATAAGAATAGGATATGCAGTAATCACATTCTCGTCAACTGTTGAACTATTTTATTTCCAACTGACGTGGTCATTGAGCCTATTTTAAATTTTTCCCAGTTACACTGCTATACACTTCCATGAATATCCTGACCTATTTCTACAAATATTTTTGAACTGAGTTCTTAGATGTGGAACTGCATATGTGGAATGTTGATCATGCCCAACTGAACCATGAAAAAAATTATGTCAATTTAACCACTTAGCAAAGGTGTACAATATTTCCTGTTACCTTGATGACTTTAGGTATTCACCGACTTTCTAAATTTTCATCAATTATAAGAAGTAAAAATGCTGTTGTTTTAACTTGTATTTCTTCAACAAACTGCCTATTCATGTACTTTGCCATTTTAAAATTAGATTATTCATCTATTTCTTACTGATGTAGTGAGCTCCTTATAAATTACGGACATAATGTTTCATATATTATGTTTCAAATATTTTTTTCCTTTCTTATTTTTTAACTTTATCAGTTGTTTAAAAAATTTTTTTTGGCTGTGCAGAAGATTTAACTTTTATATATCTTTTTTTTTTTTTTTTTTTTTTTTAGCTTTTTGTATTATGCTTACAAATATCTTTCCCTCTCCAGGATTATAAAAATATTTTCATCTGGTATATTTATCACTTTATTAACTTTTTAATATAAATTTAATACATTTATGATTTATTTTTGTGTTTAGTGTAAAGTATCAAAATAATTTTTTCCCCCAAATGCCAGTTGTCCTAATATTGCTTCTAAATAATTCCACTCTTTTCCCAGAGATCCTTAGAACTCTTGCCTTTAAAATAAAAAATTCAGCCTGGCCGGCATGACTCTGGTTGAGCATCAACCTGTGAACTAGAAGGTCACAGTTCAATTCCCAGTCAGGGCAGATGCCTGGATTGCAGGCTTGATCCCCAGTATGGGGTGTGCAGGAGGCAGCCAATCAATGATTCTCTTTCATCATTGATGTTTCTATCTCTCTCTCCCTCTCTGAAATCAATAAAACTATATATATAAAAATAAATAAAATAAAATACATTCAAAAGAGACTTTCATTTAGATTCTCTACCAAATTTTACCTCCCTCTTCTTTTTCTTTCCTTTTCTTTATTTACATTACGATTCATAACGGTAGCAACATTACAGTTATGAAGTAGCAACGAAAATAATTTTATGGTTGGGTCACAACATGAGGAACTGTATTTAAAGGGCCAGAAGATTGAGAACCACTGACTTAGGAGAAAGTTGATCGAAATAACAGAAAGTGAGGGTCCATTTCTGAATGGCCAGAAGCCAATGTTATTTTTCAAGGCATCAAGAGCCTTAAGAAACAACTAGAATGTGTGATTCAAGGTGTCATAAAATGTGACAGAGACAAAGAAAGAAAGGTTGCTGTGTCAGTATCTGGCACTCACTTCCTAGGATACCTCTTAGGCAATATAGAGAAAAATACAAAATGTATATAGCTCATTTTGTTAAAAATGAACTTACCTTCTCTCGCAACTCATCAACACTACTGCTTTCCAACACAACCTCCTGGAAGGGATCCAACTTCATCTCAGAGGGCCGCCACCGTCTTGACAGAACTGCAAGCTGTGACATGGATTTCATCTTCTCCACCCCTATGAACATACAAGATTAGGCTAGCACAGTGTTTTCTCTAGAGTTTCTAATTCGACTTTTCCTATCCCTGACTAAACAAAAGGATTTACTTCAAGTGTTCCTCTTACAAAGTGGGCATATAAGAAACCAATTATCCCCAGGAGTGTTTGAGAATGAAATATTTACTCTCCCCTCCAGTCTCAGAAGATAACTCCTAACTCTTCTGCAAGCTCTGCTTCCACCAGTATTCCTAATCCCATTCTCTCCTGACTCCTGCTAAGCACTGCTCTACCAATTACTCTCTTCTCTGGTTCTCCGATCTTTGCTTCTCTATTGGCTACTATCCACAATCTAAAATCGTAATCACATCATCTTCACTCTACCTCCTTTATTTACTCAAGCTGTCATTACTTCTTCTCTTTAAATTTATACCCCCAAAATTTACTGTTTTCTCAAAACCCAGCTCAATTGTTACCTTTCCCTCTGGTACATATAAGAACAAATTGTATTGATTTGGTCCTTAGTACCTATCATTTTGGAATTATAGGTTTCAAGTTCTGGTTCACCCACAGACTATGTACATCTGGAAGGCCAACTAGTTGCTTATTCATTTTTGTAGCACCAAGAATTAGCAATGCCTGGAAAATTACAGGTTAATAAATGCTTCTTAGATTTAATTCTACGACTTACTTCTTACCCAACTATTTGATGCTAAAATATATATTGGAATGATACTGATGCAGGCACCCACCATTCAGTAACATTTTCTGGCTAACCCATCTTTGCTAATACATAATCAATCCTTCTTAGGAAGGGTGACTTTTGCATTCTTTATGATCTCTTCCTGGCCTACCCAGACACGGTAATTATTCTCTCAGGCCTCAGACACTCAGAGAAGAAATAACATCCTGAAACACTTCCTTACACGCATCAGCATACAGTATCCTGATTTTTCCTGATCTCCCCATAACTTGTCATTTAATCAAAATTTCAACCATTAAAATTTAAACCAAATTAGACCTGAAATAGGTGAAGTGTTAGTATTACTGAGCCTTCTGAAAACTATCACAATCATATATAGAAACATTCAGAACTTATATTTTAATTTCTATGGGAAAACAAAGAAAATTAAAATCTTTCTAAGTGACAGCAAAGTCACAAAAGACTATATATGGAAAACCCGTTGCTTCTCTTGATATAATCTCCTAAAAGCCAACTTTCCTCCCACTACTTCCTCTGAAAAATAAATATACCAATGTTGATAACATCAGGAGGTATGACAAACATAAGTACCTCCTCTAGGTAACTGTTATGGATTGAATTGGCCCCCCTCCCAAATACTTAGTGAAGTCTTAATACCCCAGTATCTCAGAATGTGACCTTATTTGGAAATAGGGTCATTACAGAGGTAATCAAGTTAAAATCAGATCATTAGTGTAAGCCTTAAAGTGACTAGTGTCTTTATACTATAGGGAAATTTTGGTAGAAATAAATAAGCCCACAGGGAGAACATCATGTGAAGATGAAGGCAGAGATTAGGATGATACATCTACAAGGCAAGGAGCACCAAAGACTGCCAGCAAATCGCCATAAGCTAGGAAAGGAGCATGGAACAAATTCGCCCTCAGAAGGAACCAACGCTACCGACACCTTGATCTCGGACTTCCAGCCTCCAAAACTGGGAGGCAGTACATTTCTGTTGTTTAAACCACCCCTTTGTGGTACTTTATTAAGAAAGCCTAGGAAACAGATCATTTTTCTCTAAATCTCTGATGAATTATCAAAACAAAATAAGCCATAACGAAAAAAGAAACTAACAAACATGACTAAGAAAATATTTTAAAAATTTTCTATAAAAAGTACCAAAAATACAATCTTGAAATTGCAACTTCCCTGTAAGAAGGAATATTTTAAAAAATCAGAGCACAAAGGGAACATTTAAAGGCAAACGAGAGCTAGAGAAAAGATAGAAGAAACTCATTATTTGATTAAAAAAACTATCTATAGCCTTCTATTAATTATAGAGCATTTACAAGTTATTTTCCTCCCACAAAAATATTGGTAATACCATCAAGAACTTCAAGAAAAACCTCCCAGTTGCTGGAAATATTAATATCTTCTTCATATATATGGTAATCCAAAAAGACAGTGCCAGGATTCTTCCATGTTTTTTTCCTTAGACGAAACCTACAAATGTGATATGACATTTTAAAGGACTATAATTTGAAATTCTTAATTTAAAAAAATGACATAAATCTGACATCAAGGAAAATTAATTATGCTTAAGTCAAATGGTTATTTATTAAAATTTGGGGAAAATAAAATAAAATGGTCCCAATACTTCAGATTTAGTAGTATTCTACAAAGGAAATTTAAATACAACTCTAGCACTTTTGCTTAGTTCTATTAAACTAATTTGCAGTGCTAAAATTCTGAATACTATAGGAATTTTTAATTCTTCTAATTTTAGAAAATCACACCAATCCATATAATCTGACACACATTCTTTCTTCAAGTCACTAATGACACTGTGTTTTTACTTTACCTGTCAATACTGAGCTCTAAACCACATTGCTCCCTGAGTTGAGGAATTAATTCCTCTTTTGATTGCCGTACAGTCATTCCTTTAGCAAACACAGCATCTAGCAGAAACTTGCATGGCTAGAAACATAAATAATTAGAGCTTGAGCTATACATTAAAATAAGATTAACAAGACATTTTATTTGCACTTTATACTGTGACAATTATGGGCCTCAGTTTAGGTGTCTAAGATATCTTCCTAGGTTCAAATCTTGGCTCCACTAGTTATTAACTTAGTTATCTTGAGTAAATTTACTTAATATTCCTGTGTCTCAGAGTTCTCATCTATAAAACTGGGGACAGTATCTTCCTCACTAAGTCACTGTAAAGATTAAGATAACAAATTCATATTTCCCTTTTTGTATTAAAGTGATGATAATTTTGAATATAAAAAGAATCACTTTATGCACTAAAATAAGAGAAATACATACTAATTCTCCAAGTAACATTCATTCATTGTCTCAAAAGAGACATAATATCCACAAGACCCGAACTTGGAAGAAACATATAAAGTCAAAATGATTGTAATGGATCACATGTAAGAGATATGGTTGGTGCCCAATAAAATGTTTGTTGAATGAATAAAGTTATTTCATGAAAAATTTATCCTCTTATGTATTTTTCACATTTGTCTAGGTCCCCAATAAGATATAAACATGAAAATAGGATCTTTGCCTTATTTTTCTGGTTATGTATTATAGGAACTAAAATATTTTATTGATTACTCCCTAAAAACATGGCCTGGTTAGAACCTTAATCCACCATTTGCAAGTTGTATGACTTTGTCAAGTTACTCAACTTCTCTGCCTCGGTTTCTTCATCTATAAAACGGGAATAACATATAGTAGTTATAGACTTAAAAGATTTAATACTTGTTAATACTTGTAAGCCCTTAGAGTGCATAATAAACACTAGATAAATGCTTGTTAAATATAAAATGATGCTCTGAACACAAAAAGAACCTATAAACTCTACAGGTAAAGTGCTATCCACCAGTAGCATTATACAAGCATTCCCAGAAAACAAAATACCCTTTGAAAAGCAGGAAATTTTTGCCTCACTCCAACGTTCGTAGCAACACTTTAGAGCAGAGGCACAACAAAAAATGACCTGACAGCAACATTCATCCCCTGCCTGCTTTTATAAAAAAAATATTAGTGGGACAGAGCCACTTGCATTAGTTTTACATATATTCTATGTCTGCTTTCGTGCTACAATGGCAGAACTGAGTAGCTATGACAGAGGCAGTATGGCCTGCACAACTAAAAGACATCCTAGAAAAAGTCTGCCCGCTTCTGCTTTAAAGAGATAAAAAGAAATGACTAGTAATAAAATTTCTGCATTGTATGTTTTTAATAACTAATAAAAGTGACCTATCTTGCTCTTAAGGGTATTACTTACCTCTTGTTCATTGACCAGGAGCTGGTACACTTTAACTCTGTATTCTCCTTTTTTAAGTGCTCTCCCCAGTCTAATTGTAATCTATAAATTAAAAACATGTTTTAGATGTACTTTCTCAGCAGAACAAACAATCCATTCTCACCCACTGTTTAGCTTGTTTTCCCAAATTCTCTAGATAATGGGCTCTGAGAACAGATATATCTTTTACGTCTGATTCCCCAGCACCTAGAACATTAACTGACACAGCTAATATTTAACATTTAAAGGATGAACGAAAAAGCACCCAACAACAAATAACCACTAAACATCAAATTATCCATTTAGGGTGTCTAGTTCACCTTACTTGGATGTAGTACAAGATGTTTTCTTTTCTATCATTTACAATACTCTTATTATTGAAAATTATTTTAATCAACCTTATTGTCCTCTGAAAATGATGAAAGTGTCTCATTCAGTCGAACGCTCTCAAACTCTTGATTGCTGGCATATACTCGAAAGACCTTGAAGTGAGAGGACAAAACTCCAACAAAGGGCTCTAAATGTTGTTTGAAAGCAGCCAGGGTAATTCTTTTATCAACATGCACCATCAACCCTAAGCACACAAAAAACAAAACATAAACAAAATTGTAAAAGTAACCTCTCAGGTTACAAATAGAACAGATCGTATACTTTTTATTGTACTGTAAGCAGGAAAAAGCACACTTTTCAATTATTTGACTTTTAGCTAATATAAAACATTAGATGGATAAAATACATGGACACTGAGTATATGATAGGTTAATCTGACAGCTTTAAATGTTCTGATATATTTAAGTGCTTATTTCAGCTGTTGAATTAAACACACATGTCCAGGAATTCTTTCCAAATAGACATATTTCTAGATCTACACAGTAAAGTGTGGGCTCTGGCTGGGTTCCAACCCTATCTCTTCTGCTTCCCTGATATGGAGCAAGCTGTCAGCCTTCGTACCACCATTTCTTCATTTGAAAAATAAAGATAATAATAGATGATAATAGTACCTACCTCATAGCTTTACAGTGAATTCAATGAGGTAGTATCGTTATCATGCTTTGAGCACAGTGCCACATATATAGTAACTGCCTCTCCCGTGCTTCCCCACAATTTCTAACCTTTGCCTAAAGAGAAACTAGTTTTAATTTCTCCAATGCTCTTGCAGGGTTGAAAATGGTAAAAAAGCACAGTAGCTACTGGCTAATTTTTTTACTATGACATGAGGAAAGTAAGGAGCAGTGGTAGTAGTTATGAGGTGGTAGAAGACACACTAGGCCTACAATCAGAAAACCCGAGTTTGATCCCAGTAGTGTGACCTACTAGCTCTGTGACTTCAGGCAAACTATTTAACCTATTTGAGCCAGTTTCCTCATCGGTGAAAAGCATCTACATCAATTTTATGCAGCTAGTAAGAACTAAATGAGATAATGTAAGTCAATGAGCCTTACGAGAGAAAAAAAAAACTCCATAGAAATTTAAAGCATTATTATAATAGAGTTTCTCTGTCTCCATTTAAGTCCACCAATTCACATTTTCTCACTTCGGTTTCTGCAAGTTGTATGTGTAAATGTCATGTTTCCAGTGCTATTTGGACCTACTTAGTTAAAAAAACAAAAGCACCTATCCTTTCTCTGACTTTTTCAATTAGTTATGTACTTTTTAGGGTGTTGGAAGGGAGTTGTTTGCATTGGGGGATGGAGGAAAGGGAAGAGAAACAAAAATTTTTCTGGGCATTGAGTACATTTGAGTAAAGCATTTTTTAAAGTGTCCTTTTAATTTTTTTGTATATTATTTACTTTGTAAACTATTTCATAATGCTTTATTTAGTATTTTTATAATTATTTCCCTTTTAAAATACTCTTTTTTAAAAATAACATCTTAACCAGAGTTCTGACATCATTACTGTCAAAGGTCTAATGTGTTTCACAGGTCTAAGAATGCTGTTCCCTATTCACTATAACTGCATCGAAAGTGAAAACTAAGGTCATAGGAATAGTCTTATAATCCAGGAAGTTACAGGTGGTCTTAGAACAAAGTACCTAACTCTTAGCTAATTTTTTAAACTAAAAGTTTAAATACAGAGTATAAATTGATACTGTTTAAAGGATCTTTTTCCTTTTTAAGTACATACATTTATGTCCTTCCCCAGAACCTTCATCTGTAGCATACGGTTCTGCTTTGAAATACATGTACTGTATTTCTCCCCTACTCTTGCCACTTTCGTCATATTCACTATCAGTTCCAGAGTCTTCTTCTGCTGTATCCCATGTCTCTTTTTTTCCTTCATTTGCTTTAGTTCTTCTACTACTCGTGATGCTATGAGTGTCAAGTCCATTAGCCAAAGGGATTTGAGCATTATCTGCATTGCACAAAGTGTCACTGCTATGACTAGAGCTAAGAATATCACTGTCCACTGAACTTGTACTCCGGTCATTATTCACATCCGAGTCTGATCGTTCTTCAGACTGAAAATTTTCAGGATCAGACGTCTGAAGATGCTGTTCGAGTTCTCTATTATCCACCGATGTAGAGTCTCTCTCATTAAGAGGTGATTCAATGTTTTCAAAGTCACTTGTCTCAGTACTTTTGCTGCTGTCCCCATTATCTCCATCTTGCTGCTGCTGCAGTGACAAGCTTTTGAGTTTCTCAGTGCTTTCTTCTAGAATAGCTTCCACAGACTTTAGGTTCCCCACAGGTCCTTTGACTCTTTCACAATCATCATCCACATTACCAGAATCACCCCCCGCTTTCTGGTATGCTGTCCTTTTGGAATAAGATCCTGGGGATTGCTCAGGTAGCAAAACAAATAATCTGATTGTATTTGCATGCCGATCCAGGAGTTTCCACAAATGAGAATCGGTAAAGGCCATCTGGTAATCCAAAGTTTCAGAACTTTCAACAAACACCTAAATATTAAGTCAAAAGAGTTATACTGCATCATTAGTTATAATGCATCATTAATTTTAGTGACATTCTCATTCATCATATCATGTCAATACCAGACAGTGCATACATAATAAGTGATACATTTTGGGATGATAATGCTTCTAAAAGACATATGCATGGTTTTTGGGATTATACAAAATAAATATTGTTCATATGTATTTACAATTAGCTATAAAACTGTGCTAAGATAAGAGATGGACACACAAATGCAGGTATCTTATTTATTGGGTTGTCCATTTTCAGGAAATTTCTGTATCCATATCTTGCTCTTTAGGAAATCAAAGCTTAGCATGAATATAGATAGAGGAACATGTATAAAGCTATCTTGGGAATGCAAGGCCAAAATCCAGATTATAGAAAAAAAATCTAATCGACAAATGATTTGATTCTATAGCAAATTAATTGCAAGGAAACAATAAAAAAATATACAGGGAAATCTTTAGATTAAAATAGACTTGAGAGAGATATTATGGACTTTATTTGAATCCTGATTTGAACAGACAAATCCTATGGAAAAAAAACTGCTATAAGATAATCAGGGAAATTTGAATACTTACTAGATATATATTGGTTGATAAGAAGACATTTCTGTTAATTTTTTAGGTGTAATAATGTAAATATAGTTATGTTTTTAAAAAGAGTTCTCATCTTTTAAAGATATATGTTTGGATTACTTAGATGAAATGATACGATGCTAGGGATATTTTTTAAATAATCTGGAAAAAGTAGGTAGTTGAATATAGATGAAATGAAAATTGATAATTATAGAAGCTAGGTGATGAGTACCTGGGGTTCATTACACTATTCTCTCTACTTTTATGTATGCTTGAAATTTTCCATAGTAAAGCTTAGAAAACAAAATGCACATATATAAATTGGCAATTATGAATAGTGTTTTGAGTTTTGCATAAAAATATAACTATTATTCAATAAATGTTACACATCAGTTAATCATTTAAAGAAAAGAAAAATAGATCTCTCCCACTCCTTACCCTAAACCAATATTAAGGTGGATTAGAACTTTTAATGTTACACACAAATACACCACACAAAAGTATTAAAAGAAAATACAGGTAAATAAAAATTACAATTGGGTTAATCAATAATACTAAAAATGGTTAAATGAGATAAAAAATCAAGAAAAATGAGCCTGAAAAAGGTGATAAATGAAAATGACAAACAAGGAAACTTGAATACAATTTATCCAGAGGAAACCAATGGCGTTAGAAACAAATACATAGGAAAAATGATAAATAATGAAATGCATAGTGACATCAAGAGATAAAACAAAAGCATCAATATGAACTTTCTCATTTTTAACAGAGATAAATGAGTAAGCAAAGAGTGAAGCCAATATGATAATTTTCTCTCTACTAGGCATGCCTCTGACTTTCACAATGAAGTACGTACTACTTTATGGGAGAAGCTCAAGAATGAATAAAATTCAGAGGACATAATCATTGTGGACAAAAATAGTCATGAAGGCTTCATCAAAGAGGAAGAACTAATCGGGGGCTTGAAAAAATGTAGAGAGAAGAGAAAGAACATTCCAGGTGGGCGAAGCTCATGATCAAGGCAAAAAGAAGAATCAGCAAGACTAATTCAAAGGACAGAAAGAAGTCAAATCTGACTACAAAGGATATCACTAGAGGTTGAGCTTATAATATTAAAACTTAATTTCATTTGCTATTACCAGCATAAAAAATAATAATGAAAAAATAAGAGATACCTTGTTACTTCTAAAAAAACCTTCGGCCTTCAGGGTTTTACTAGGCACAGTGAGAAGACGCAAATCATTGTAGCAGCGTTCCAGCACTATTCTCATTGTTTCAGCAGGTAAATGGATAGCCTATAATGAAAGCAATTTAATTTAAAAAATACTCTTTCTGCTTAACTTAGAAATATGAGAAAACAAGACAATGCTGAGTTCTTAAAAACAGCAGAAAGAAAATTAAGAGAAAAATAATCTTGGTAGATATTAACATCTTTTAAAAGAATCTATGGAAAATTACTAGTCTCATCCATTACTTAGTCTATAAATTAGGAGAACAAAGGATACCTTATAAATGCATGTTCTGAAACTATTTTAAAGGTTAATGATTTTTCACTAAAAATTCTATTCCTCTCAAACTCACAAAGTAAATAAAGAAAATTGAATCCCAAGAAATAAAATAACTGACTCTTTGAGAGCTGACATAAAATCAACACCTTTTTGGTTCAACTTTTTTTTAAAAAATGTATTTTTATTGATTTCAGACATGAAGTGCCAGGGTTCTTATCCCAGCATCAAGAAGGGTTCAGGAATCTGGAAAAGGCGCTGTGCGTAGATGACATAGGAATCCAGAGACTAATAAAGAGTCCGGAGATGAAATATAATTTTGAAAGGCATTGGGGGTCAGAGGACCTTTAGCTAAAGGAACTGAAGACTACCTCCTTGTCTAGGACCCTTGCTTTTATTAAACACAATTTGTCCTAAGGCAAGGTGGAGATAATACACTTCAAAGGGTAAGGTTTCAAAGGGTACAGAAGCATTGTCAGTTTGGGGGAATTGGTCTACGGCTGTTCAGGTGTTTGGCCAGTAGGAGGCAATAACATGTAGATGAAGATGTCCTTTAACTGTCCGGCAGCCACAATCAGTTTCCTATTCAGGTTTGGGGAAATGCCTTTAGCTATTCCAACAGGTGACTATGTGTGACTCAACCCTGTTGAGTCCCCAAGTCTCATCAACCTTTTGATGAAACTCTTGAAATTATGACATGCTGGAATTGGTTCCCGGCAAGGAAGGGAGAGGGAGAGAGATAGAAACATCAATGAAGAGAGAGAATCATTGATTGGCTGCCTCCTGCACGCCCCCTCCTGGGGATTGAGCCTGCAACCCAGGCATGTGCCCTTGACTGGAATGGAACCTAGGACCCTTCAGTCCACAGGCCAAAGCTCTATCCACTGAGCCAAACCAGCTATGGCTTGTTTGACTTCTTGACTTTTGATGGGTTCTTTTCTATTCTGTGAATAGTTAATAGTTTTACTAAATCAATTTTTTTCTGTGTAAAACGAGATTTAATAAATTAGGTAAAATTTAAAGTTATTTTAGAATTCCATATCCTTAATTTTTGATGTTATTTTATGAATTTCACATGAACAGATCAAAATAATTTACATTTTAAAAAATATAACTGGTTTTTAATACAACAAATGATAACAATTCTTAGGCAGTCTAGTTTAAACACTGTATTTCTTGGCACAATGTTTTGTGACTGCTTTATCCTCTATAAACATATTTTTCCCCAGAAAATTATTAACTTCTTAAAGAAAGGGAATGTTGTGTGTTTCTTTTGTATTCTACTTCAGTGCTTATACTTTAAACTGTAATGACAGAGCAATTACAGTAATGTAGTCTTTTATGAGCAATTTAATAATTAAATATGGCTTTACAATATGATTGGTTTTCTTTGTTACTCTGAAAAAATGTTAGAAGTCATTGTTTTTTAACATAATATTTAAAATCCAGCTTTTATATATAACTTTACAATTTTTTTTCACAAAGCACTTGTTTGTTTAATTAACATTTACAACAACCTGTTAAACGAAACCCCAGGTGAAATAAAAGACAAGGTTAATATAAGATGAATGACTGAAAACTGAACTCAACTTCTTTACTTGTGACTGCTATACAATTTCCACTACACCAAGGGATCTTAACTTGGGGTTTAGAAACACTGCAAAATTTTGCCTGTGTTTGTGTGCTCAGTGGTTGATAGAGTACAGGAGACTTGAAAGGATAATAAGTATTTCTCTGCAATGAACTAGTAGTTTTGTTTTTTTGTCCAAGGAAATGTGAACATTTTCATCATCATGTTTTTAAACTCAGAAATTCTGAATGAGCTTATGTTCTTTATCATTAACTCATCTAATGTGGCCAATATTTACTCCATCACCTTCCCCAACCTTATTCTTTTATTTCTATTAATATAATACTACCTTTGTGATTACCCAAGTTTAAAACTCCTCAGGTCATCTGTGCTCCTGCCTTAGTCCAACATTTACCAATCACAAATCCTACTTCTATTTATATTATTATTAAAATCTATACCTTTTCGAATTTCTAGTCAGATGCCATCACCTGAATTATTTCAACAACTGCCTCTTCTACATTCCCGACACCTCTCTCAACCTATTTGGAATACTAGTCTAATGTGGGCAGACTTAACATTCTATAGCAGAGCTCATCACATCAATGTTATACTTAGAAAAAGAAACCAAAAAATCTACTTTCTATTGCCTACATCAGATAGAACCCAAACTTTATGTTTACTATTTAAAAACCCTCCATAAGCCCTAGCTGGTTTGGCTCAGGGGATAGAGCGTCAACCTTCGGACTAAAGAGTCTCAGGTTCGATTCCAGTCAAGGGCACATGCCCAGGTTGCGGGCTTGATCCCCAGTAGGGGACATGCAGGAGGCAGCCAATCAATGATTCTCTCTCATTATTGATGTTTCTATCTCTCTCTCCTTTCTCTCCACCAAACCAGTATTATATGAAATGCTGAACGGTATCCTTTAAGAAGAGGAAGAAGGAGAAAAAGGTAAAGATAAAAATTATAAACAACAAGTACATATGTATCAACAAGTGAATCTAAAAATCAAGTGAATAAAAAATCTGATGAACAGAATAAACTGGTGAATATAATAGAATCAGGGGCATAGAAAGGGAGTGGACTGACAATTCTTGGGGGGAAAGGGGTGTGGGGGGTGCAGGAAGAGACTGGACAAAAATCGTACACCTATGGATGAGGACAGTGGGGGAGGTAAGGGCAGAGGGTGGGGTGGGAACCGGGTTGAGGGGAGCTATGGGGGGAAAAAGAGGAACAACTGTAATAATCTGAACAATAAAGATTTAATTAAAAAATATATATATATTAGAGGCCCGGTGCACAAAAATTTGTGTACTCGGGGGTGGGGGTGGGGGTTCCCTTCAGCCCAGCCTGTCCCCTCTCGCAGTCTGGGACCCCTCGGGGGATGACCACCTGCTGGCTTAGGCCTGCTCCTTGGGGTATTGGGCCTAAGATGGCAGTCAGACATCCCTCTGGCAGCCTGGCAGCCCGGCAGCCCTCGGGGGATGTCCACTGGCCAGAGGCTCCCACCACCACTGCTGTACTGGAAGCCATCAGCCTGGCTTGGGGCTGAGCAGAGCTCCCCCATGTGGGAGCAACTGACCACCAGAGGGCAGCTCCTGCATTGAGCGTCTGCCCCCTGGTGGTCAATGTGTGTCATAGTGACCAGTCATTCTCAGTCTTTCTGCTGTTAGGGTCAGTTTGCATATTACCTTTTTACTATATAGGATAGAAGCCTGGTGCACGGGTGGGGGCTGGCTGGTTTGCCCTGAAGGGTGTCCCAGATCAGGGTGGGGGTCCCGCTTGGGTGCCTGGCCAGCCTGGGTGAGGGGCTGATGGCCGTTTTCAGGCTGGCCGACTGAAGCTCCCAGCCTCTCCTTTTTTCTTTTGTTTTTTTTTTTTTCCTGGGATTTATTTACCTTCTATAATTGAAACATTGTTCCCGTCACTGGCGCTCCCAGCTCTGAGGCTGCAGCCGGCTGAAAGCAGGTATCTGGGGTTTGTTTAGGTTCTATAATTGAAACATTGCTGCTTTTGGACTCAGAGCCGGGCTGTGGCAGGCAGGGAACCTTGGCTTCCTCCATCACTGGAGCAAGCCTCATGTTCGCTTCAGCTGCATGGCTGCCAGCCGCCATCTTTGTTGGCAGTTAATTTGCATATTGCCCTGATTAGCCAATGGGAAGCGTAGCGGAGGTACAGTTAATTACCCTTTTTGTCTTTTATTAGATAGGATATTTAAAAAATAAAATAAAAACCCTGCATGAAATAACTGAACTTACATTTTTAGGCATGTATTTTACAATGATCCATCCAAACACACATGTCATTGTTTACATACTTGCCTCACACTTTCTTACCTTGATACTTTGGTCAATCTGTTTTTTCTATTTGAAGTGTCCCTCTGTCCTAACTATAGTTGTCTCCTAGCTATAAATACTAGCTCCCTAAAGTAAATACTGATTCCTATATCTTACTCATAACTATATCACAAAGTGCTCTGTACAGAGCAGGCACTCAACAATAGTCACTAACCAATTTTAAAACTTACCTTTGAAATAAGTTGTTTGAACTCTGTAACTGTTTGATTTAAGTAAGCACGAACAGTGACAGGTGCAGCTACAGATTCTGCCTTTAGATCAACAACATGAACTTTCACCATCACTTCTGTCACATTTGGAAAAAATAAAACATAAGTGGAGGTTATTTTTTAAAATGTATTTCACATGAATAATGAATTTTTACTATGTTTCTAATAAATGGTAAAGATAACATTTGTTCTAGTTATCAAAATGGTAGATATATAATGTTATACATGTATAACACATGTTAAAACTTCTTTCACAATTTGTCACTTTACAAGCAAACATATAAAAAGATATAGAAAAGAGCCTAATAAGAGTTCTAGATCTCTTTTAAAAAATGACAAAAGTAAAAATGTGGTTTTTAAAAATACATGCTTTGTTTCCTTATAAAACATAACAACACTGTCAAATTTATTAAGTATATTAAAGTATATGTCCAAATTTCCAAAATACAGACCCAAACCACAACACTAAATAAATATAAATAACTAGAAAATGCAAAACAAATAGTAAAGGGGACACAGCAGCCCCACTTGCTTTTGAACAACCTTCATTAAACCATTCAAGATTTTGTTTATGTTCAAATAGTATTTTCTATATCCTATGAAAAAGTCCTATCGAAAAACTGTTTTGGTTTAAAAGTTTTTTTTTCCCACTTAAATTCTTCATATTACAATTTAATCCCATCTTCTCTGCTTCTGTTTTCAGGAGGTCACATATAAGTAAACTTTTAATCATCAGAAAAATAAATGATCTTCAAACAGTACATTTAAGATAATTATTCTCTAGCTTAAGTGATTTAATCTCTTGTATGTAGTTTATGTCAATCCTCAATTTTTCCCATGTTGCTAATCTATATCTGATAAAATATTCTGAAGTCTTGATTATTAATGAACTAGAGGCCCAGTGCACGAATTTGTGCACGGGTGGGGTCCCTCAGCCTGGCTGGTGATCCGGCTGATCAGGGCCGTGGGAAGTTGGCCAGGGGGAGGGGCCGCTGGAGGTTGGCTGTAGGAGCACACTGACCACCAGAGGGCAGCTCCTGCTTTGAGTGTCTGCCCCCTGGTGGTCAATGCGCATCATAGCGACAGGTCGTTCGGTCGCTTAGGCTTCTATATCTATATCTATATCTATATCTATACCTATATCTATAGATAAAGGCAATTAGCTAGCCTGGCCAGTGCAGCTCAGAGGTTGAGCATTGATCCAGGTACCAAAAGGTCACAGATTCGATTCCATCAGGGCGCATGCCTAGGTTGTGGGCTTGATCCCCATTGGGGGCCATGCAAGAGGCAACCGATCAATGATGTTCCTCTCTCATCGATATTCCTCTCTATCTCTCTATCCCACTCTCTAAAGTCAATAAAAATATATTTTTAAAAAAGGTGATTAGCTATAAGTTTTACAATTCACACTCACATTTAGAGTTTTCTTTTTAAAACGTGGTTTTACTGCTGACTCCTATTATTCCTTGATAATAATTTTTGCTATCTAGCTCAAAAATAATCGGCAAGAAAATGCTCTCAAAGGACTCTTTACAGATCGGGCAGGGTCTGACTGAAGGAGCCCTTGAAAAAAATACCACATGTATTTTACTTTGGAAAGAGGAGTCTTCTTTAAAATAAAAGGAGGTGTACAGGACACATAGAGGAACAGAATTTGAAAGGGTAGAAGTAGTTTTGTAAATTTAACTTTTAGGAATAAAAGTAGAGAACATAAACCTGACTTCTGATTAACAACCAACCCAAGGGAATTAGGGTCAAGACAGTAACAATAAAAATTTGGCAAAAGTTTTTTAAACATTTTAATTTTGCCCTACTTATTACAGTTTACATATAATGATGACTAGAAAATTTTGGATGTGTTTAGGGTTATGGTATTTTGCTTTCTAGGTCAGTCTGAAAGAAAAAAAACACCCTCATATACTGAGAAATGTGATAAGAGTTAATAAAAAATAGAAAAAGCTGAAGTCTCTGGAACTTGCAGAAATGACGAGGATGGAGAAAAATAAAAAATGGTGGCAGTGCCCGGCTGGTGTGGTTCAGTGGTTGACCCCAAACCTAAGGAGGTCTAGATTCAATTCCTGGTCAGGGCACATGCCCAGGTTGCTAGCTTGATCCTCAGTAGGGGGCATGTAGGAGACAGCCAATGAATGATGCTTTCTCATCATTGATGTTTCTATCTCTCTTTCTCCCTCCCTTTCACTCTGAAATCAATAAAAATATATTTAAAAAAATGTTGACAATGATTGATTATGAAACCATCTTTTCAAGGAGACTCTAAAAAACACTCTACCTGTAAGACTTTATGGAAATAAACACTTTTTGGTCCAGGGTCTTCTTGGTAAATAGGGGTGGGGGAAGGGAGGATTATTCAATACTGAAGAAGAAAAATCCCACTGGACACAGTAAACCAGAAGTTTAATTGTGTGTTTTTTTTAAATTTTGTGTCTATCCTCTTGAAAGCAATCAATAATTTAATTCCTAGCTTTAACCTGACTACTTCCCAACCTATCTCATTTATTTTAAGAACATAAAATATTTAAGAACATAAAAATTAAATTTATTTCTATAAACAAAAACTTTATGAAAAATTTAAGTCCAGTACTACTCATAATACTGCAAAATTCCTTACCCCCAGGTTTATAAGATTGAAAAACTTGATCAGGTTTTCTTGTCTCCAACAGCAGATCAAACATATATGTTGACTTGACTCCACCTAGTAGAAGTCCCATTGGTGTATCTTCTTCTCCTTCATATGATCTTTCAAGATAATCATGAAACTCATCATATTTAACAAGGCGACAACAATCCACAGGTATTACCTCTTCCAAATCCATCATCTAAAAGAAACCCCCCCCCAAAAAAAATATTTTAGTCTGATGTGTAATTATACTCACATTTAGAGCTCTTTTACAACATCTCTTAATAGGTCCTAACAAACAATAATATCCATATGTTTATAATTTGCATCAAAGCTCAAAGAAATCAAAGTTAAAGGCACAAGTTAAACACTATCCTAATATATAGCGAACCAGGGTCCGTAACATCTAAAACGACCAAACAGACGACCGAACGCCAGGCTGTGTGTGCAGCAGGCTCAGGTGGGCGGGGACTGGTGAGCAGGCTGAACTGCTGACCTCTTGGTCCCTCCTGGGACACGGGTGCCATGGCAAGCCAGCACTGACTGCGGTTGCCACAGTGACCTAGCACTGACTGCCACTGCTGTGGACGCTACAGCAATCCAGCACTGACTGCCAAGGTAGGTGTGATGCGTTTGGTCGGGGGGGCCCCACCATCGCCCCAGGATCGCTCCGCAGAGGGAGGCCCAGGCCACCGCCAAGCGGCGGTGGGGGGGCCTCCCTCTGCGGGGCAATCAATCGCAGGGCGCCCGGACTGTGAGAGGGTGCAGGCCAGGCTGAAGGACCACCCCCTGCCTCTGGCCGAGTGCACAAATTTCATGCACTGGGCCTCCAGTCCTATATAATAAAAGCCTAATATGCTAAATGCCTGGTCAACCGGTTGGTTGGAGAAAAATTACCAATCAAAGTATAATACACTAATGATATGCTAAGGCCGCGCAACCGCTTGCTATGACATTCACTAACCACTAGGGGGCAGGTGCTCTGACCAGTAGGTTAGCTTGCTGCTGAGGGCCAGCAGTTGGGGACTGAGCTAGACGGGCTGGAGACACCCTGGAGCCCTCCTAAGGTCCCTCCCTGGCTGGCCAACCTCCTGCATCCCCGATCATGCACTGGCCTGGACTGCGCCCTCTCGCAATCTGGGACCCCTTGGGGGATGTCGGAGAGCTGGTTTCGGCCCGATCTCACAGGCCAGGCAGAGGGACCCCACTGGCGCACAAATTCGTGCACCGGGCCTCTAGTCCTATATAATAAAAGCCTAATATGCTAAATGTCTGGTCAACCAGTTGGCCGTTCAACCAATCAAGGTAATATGCTAATGATATGCTAAGGCTGCTCAACCGTTCACTATGACATGCACTGACCACCAAGGGGGTAGACAGTTGACTGGTTGACCAGTCGCTATGCTGTGCACTAACCAGCAGGGAGCAGACGCTCCAACTGGTAGGTAGCTTGCTGCTGGGGTCCAGCCGATTGGGACTGAGCGAGACAGGCCAGATACCCTGGAGCCCTCTTGTGGTTCCTCCCTGGCTGGCCAAACCCCCGCATCTCTTTCCAGCTCTGATTGTGTACTGGTGGGGTCCCTCGGCCTGGCCTGCACCCTCTCACAATCTGGGACTCCTCAGGGGATGTCGGAGAGACAGTTTTGGCCCTATCTCACAGGGGGAGCGCTGGTCAGCCAGAAGCTGGTCTCATGGCTGGCAAGAGCAGTGGCAGTGGTGGTGGTGGGAGCCTCTCCCACCTCCATGGCAGCACTAAAGATATCGGACTGATGGACATCAGTTGGACACTCCCTGAGGGCTCCTGGATTGCGAGAGATTGCAGGCCGGGCTAAGGGACTCTCCCCACTGAGTGCACGAATTTGATGTACCGGGCCTCTAGTTTTTAAATAATCACATTTCATTATCCCTCAAATCATACAACCTGTGCACTAATATATTTTAAAGACATTTTTTGTTTTAAAAAAGTTAACATTCTAAACTCTAGATGGACTCAAAATCATGTAAAGAATAAATAAATATTTTTGTGAGACTTTCTCAAAATCAACTATATTTCAAAGATTTAAATGGACTACCAGTGTGATTGCAAGTACTTATACTACTATTGACTATAATAAAAATTTTGGAAAATATGTTAACACTATTATCTAAGATATCAATAATTAAATGCTAACAGTACAATTAAACTTACCTTGTAAGCCATTTCTACTGCTTCCTTTAATGTCTTATCTTTATGAACCTCCAATTTATTTTCCATCATGACTTGTTTCACAGGATGCAAACAGAACAGTTTTATCTAGAAATTGTAAAATACCATCATAACTCAGCAGGTCATGAGTCAAAGCTTAATTCTTTTGTAGATAGCATTTTTTCCTAATAGTAAAAAACTATAAATTTTTTTAAAAAACATACATTGGGATCATTCTCTCTGGTGTCTCTTTTTCTCAATTAATAACTGATAGTGATTATGTTTAATATTATTAAAAATTGAAAGACATTAATTTTAACAAGTGTATGTTTCTTTTTAAGCATATACTATCATATTATACATAATCATTCCCTTACTGACATACATTCAAGTTGTTTCCAATTTTTCCCTACTTTTGAAAATACTGTGATCAATGTCCTTAAGGTCACAATTCTACAGCATCTGCAATTATCTTATTAGGCAATATTTCCTTAAGAGAATTATATATAAAATAATATGAATTTACATTAAGACTTGATAAATTCTACTCAATATCTACGCAAAAAAGTTTTACAAATTTATTCTTCTTGTAGCAGAATGTGACAATGCTCATCTTATTGTAACCTTGCCAGCACTGAGTATTATTACATGTTATTGTTTTTTTTAATGCATAACATAAAATCTTACCTTACTTTAGTAATATGGTTGGTTATACTCCTTAATGATCATGATAGCATAGCTGTCTACAGAATCAACCCAATTAGTTAGCTATGAGAACTGCAGTTAAGCAAACTGCAATAGCACTTTTTAATTAAAAATAAAATTATAAAATCTAACCTTGCATGTGTTACGCTCGATTTCTCGTTGCCTCTTTTCTTGTTCTTCCAATTCTCTCTCTCTCTGCACCAAATTTTTAATATGTTCTGGATATTCATCTACTTCTAGAAATTCTATTAATAATTAAAACAGGGTAAGACAGGGCCACTGAAATTGAGCTTCTTTTATTTAATTTTGTTCTACTAGTTTTCCATTGTATACAATTCTACTATCACTCTCATCAAAATATATCTCAATTACATAAATCTCTCAACTTGAAACATGAGCTTCTTCCAGACAAGGGTAAAGAGGTAGTTAATAGCCCTGACCGGTTTGGCTCAGTGGATAGAGCGTCGGCCTGCAGACTCAAGGGTCCTAGGTTCGATTCCGGTCAAGGGCATGTACCTTGGTTGCGGGCATATCCTCAGTGGTGGGTGTGCAGGAGGCAGCTGATCGATGTTTCTCTCTCATCGATGTTTCTGGCTCTCTATCCCTCTCCCTTCCTCTCTGTAAAAAATCAATATATTAAAAAAAAAAGAGAGAGGTACTTAATAACATATAGTTACAACTCATATTTTAAAAAGTCATATATTTTATCCATAATCGCATTTGGCTCTATGTAGATTAAGATTTTTAAAATAAAAAAGCTTCTCTGAAACTTGGAAATAAAACTATTTCTGATTTTAAGTTGTATTATCACCACAAATTATGTGACCCTGTGTAAGCACTTCTCCAGACCCTGGTTTCTTCAGCATATTGCTAGCACCTACCTTATCGTCATTACCCAGGATATAATAAAATGTAACAAATGCTATTGCTGCTTCTACTACTACAAATACTATTTATTTGTATATTATTCCCTAATACAATTATCTTTCCTTTGTTCTCAAAGCAGTTTTTTAGCTGCCTTCTAATCAAAGAATTTCATATGGAACTCAAAGTATTAAAAGTGACATTATGAGACTATGACACTACTTAATAAAGCCAATGATTATTAAGCAATAAATTAGAACAATTTATATCTTAAAAATCATGCCTCTGTGGAAAATAAAAATCTACTGCTCTTCAAAATGAGCTCTAATTCTAAAAATATTCCAGGTCATACATATAGCGCCCCCTGGTGCTTCATCACAAACCTAGAGCCCGGAGTGAATAAAGGAAAGCTGTTATTTATTGCTCTATTGAAAATATCTGGAATGCTGGGTGCTAAAGAGACACATGAACCACAATCCTGGCTCTGCATCCAGGTAGACTGGACAGTTACTTTTTGGGTTACATTGAATGATTACTTCTACTCTGAAATATTTGTTCTGAAATGATTTCTTATTATAAATTCCTTTCTTTTCATTAATCCTACAGTAAATTATTGAAAAGCCACTATTTGATAGACCCTGGGTTATACTGTTGGTGAAAAGATAAATAAGTCCAAAGTCTTGCACCAACTGAATTCAGAATTTAATGAGGGTTAAAAAATGCAAATAAAACATTATACTGCTGAAAATAGATTTACTCATGGCATGGAAGTTTCTAAATAAAGAAAAATGTTAAAATTAATGACAGTGAATATGTTATTTTAATTATAAAAAGAATATAAGCAAACATATCATCTGTGTATATAATTATGTTCATGTACAAAGATATATCTCTACCTATTTGCATACTGCTTTAGCAGAGTAAAAGTTAGCAAGAAAAATGAGGAACTGTAATTTTTCAAAGTAATAATTACAAAAAAGAAAAAAAAAGACAACCCCACATGCTTTGTATACAGGATTATTTGGGGGAATTCTTAATAAAATTAAAATATAAAGGAGGCACACTAGACTCGTAAAACTTTACTTGCTTTTTAAGCGAATAGCAAAGACATTTAACTCTAGTTTTTAAGAATCTTTCTAGAGTGGTAAGTGAGAAGTTTACTTCATCTATGGTCCCCATGCAAAGCATATAGATATGAAATATCCCCTAAAATTATAAAAGAAAAAAAATAGCTACATTTGAGTTTTTACTATGTACCAGACATGATGTTAAATGCTTAAAATATGTTATCTCATGTAATTTTTTATATAACCTTATAAAATACAATTATTCCCATTCTACAGATGTGGAAAAATAAGACTTAGAAAAGATAAATAACTTGGTCTGGGACACGCAGCTGCTGAGTTATGACTGCTACACAGGTCTGGAGGTTATCATCACTAAACCAAACTCCGTATAATAAAATCTTACTGCAAATAAATACCTGGTTTATTCCATGCAGAGTAAAGTTTTGCCCCTTAATGTAGTAAAAAAACCCCACAAAAACAGTTCATTTTTTCCCCAAATGTTTTTACCAGTTGGTATTATCTCACAATAGTCTTTATAATCAATTCTTCCATGCATAAAAAAACTTAATTATCCTATCAGTTAAAAGTGGTTATCTGGGTTTGAAAACTTGCTTAAGAAATTAGTTTATCCTACAGATTAATATCAAATAATACTACAGATTAAAAGCAAATTAATGTATGTTAACATACTTGCATTTCTTGTTGGATCCTTCAGTCTATATATCAGCATATATGCATTTGTGGAGCTAGTAGAAATACAAAAAAGATTAATAGGGACAAAAAGTAGATTGTAAAAACTCCATTTCCTAGCATCAAATATTTATTAAAAATATTTTTTGTTGTTTCAAACAATTAGAAATCATGAAACTGTTCTTGAATAGGTTCAAATTTAAAACATTCTAGAAAAAAAATCTACTTTGCTTTTACTGATACATTTATGAGGAGATTCCATACCTCCTCTTGGTACACAGTAAGGTCTTCAAAAAAACCTGTGTCCTAGAATGATTACTATAATTAAGTCAGGAGTCAGCAAACTTCTTCTGGAAAGGGCCAGATAATGAAAGTATGATCTGTGTTGCAATTACCTAACTCTGCTGAGGTAGTGGGATAAGATCAACATAAAATATTTAAGCAAATGATAACGGTGATGTTTCAATAAAACTTTATTTCCAAAAACTGGAAATAAACTGGATTTGACCCACCACTGGGTTAAACTTTCTTAATGGTGAAAAATATTGAGAAACTGTTGTTAATTTATAGACACTAAAAATTACAAAGTTATTTACCTTGCAAAGGCACTGGAGTAATACCCTCTGCTTCCTGAAGATCCACCATGTGTTTTCTTAATGTCCTCTTGTGTTATCTAAAGAGTTGTCACATTATTAACTTTTTGGTAAAATTTATAGTACCACTACCTTTATGGAAATATGTAACCCAATATGTAAATTTTTAACCTCAGAGTTAAATGGACCACACGTACCAATTCACAAAGTTTAATCATAATCAGCAGCTGCTACTGACCACTTAATTCTAGTGCTCTCAAACAGCCCACATGAAGGCTCATGACAAGAGGAAAATTGGGAATCTATCTCTGGAAACATTGAGCAAGCCCCAAAGAAACAAAACCAAGAAATAACAACAATTAACAAAGCAAGAAATTTACTGAGAGCAAAAACAAAATATTATTTGGAGTGTCTTAAAATGCTTCACTGTACACATCCAGTCTTCCATTTCAATAAACCCAGAGATTGATAAAAACATCTTCTTTTAGAATAATAATCTCAAAAAACCCCTCCTTACCCTGGTGACATGTTGATCATTGAAGCTGTACCACTGATCATCACTGAATGACTTTATACAAGCATAATAGTGACCACCAGCAGCACTCCCTGAATGAACCATAACGGAGAAGAGCTCATAGATCAAGGAATTCTAAGAGGAAAAAATAAAGGTAACTCAACAAGAGGAAAAACACTTATTTGTATATTTCCTACTCTCTATTAACACATAGTGAAGTAACATGTTAGTTGTCCTATATATTTATTGTAGGTTAATGTTCCTCTAAGATAATTAAAATGGCAATTCACCATATAATTTTATACACAAGCTTCACTCAGTGTATTCCTTTATATTTTAATTATACTACAATATCTGAAACTATGCATATAGAAATATAATTCATTTATGTAAAAAAGAAAACAATCTGAAATTTTAGAAGCAAGTGCCAAATAAAACACTATTCTAATATGCGTAGTCAAGTTCAAGAAATTTCAAATAACTTTTTTTATTCAAATAAGATTCAATTTCCTTTATAGAGGAGCTGAAGGATATTATGATTTGGAACATCTAATGTATTTATGTAATATCTGTGATACAGTGATTACTGATTTGATAGCTCTAAGGTATGCAAAGCTGTTCAACATTAGAAAATCAATCTATGCCAGCAATTTTCAAACTTTTCCATCTCATGGTATACATAAACTAATTACTAAAATTCTGTAGCACACCAAAAATATATTTTTTGCCAATCTGACACAAAAAAAAGTATGATGTTGATTCATTCACACTGGGCGGCTATTGTTGTGTTGGCTGTTTTTATTTGACAATCTAAGGGAAAAGAGGTGAGTGTCCCTGACTAGTCAGGCATGGCATGTTTTAAAAATTCTTGCAGCACACCGTTTGAAACTCGCTGATCTATGTAATCCACACCAAAGAAGGGAAATTACATGATCATATCAACTGACCCAGAAATAGCATTTGACAAAAATCCAACACCCATCATGATAAAAACTCTCAATAAACAGGAAGAGGGGAACCTCCTTAAATTGATAAAGAACATCAACAAATCAGCTCTAGCTAATACCATAATTAAAGATGAGAGACTGAACATGTTCCTCGTGAGACTAGGAACAAGGCTAGCATGTCATTTGCCACCACTCCTATGCAACACTGTAAGGGAAGTCCTACCTGTTTTAATAAGACAAGGGAAAAAAAGAAAGACATAATTGTCTATGCAGAAAAACAGGAACAGGGCTTTTTTGCTCTAAAGCCACAGTGTGCCAACCCTTGCTTGAATGTAATGTTCTTTGTACTAAATTATAATGTGTCCTCTACATTATTCATTTCATTTATCTGTCCTGAAAGAAATAGGTAAGTTTAAAAGGTAAAAGGATAATGGTGGTGAGAATATAGGTCTTCATCTAAAAATAAATTTATGCAAGTGAAACTCTATTCTCAAATACTGCCTAAAAAACTATATATATAATATACATGACTCTAAGACTGTGTTAGTGATCAGTCTTCATGCCAGTGATTCATATTCACACCATGCCTAAGATATTTGATCTGTAATTCTCTCCTCAATAAAGCAGATTATATGAATGTGAAAGAAATGCTTGATTAAAAATCACCTAGACAGTGACAAAAAAATTCTATCCTAGAGATTATCCAGCTTTTCGATTTTAAAATTATAATCCACTAGGGGCCCGGTGCACGAAATTCGTGCACTGGGTGTGTGTGGGGGGGGGGAGTGTCCCTCAGCCCAGCCTGCCCCCTCTCACATACTGGGAGCCCTCAGGCATTGACCCCCATCACCCTCCAATCGCAGGATCGGCCCCTTGCCCAGGCCTGACACCTCTGCCAGAGTGTCAGGCTTGGACAGGGGACCCCCATCTCCCCCTGATCACTGGCTCTGGCCCCCGCCCAGGCCTGAGGCCTCTGGCCCAGGAATCATGCCTGGGCAGGGGACCCCCATCTCCCTCTCATCGCTTGCTCCACCCCCCGCTCAAGCCTGACACCTCTGACCCAGGCTTCAGGCCTGGGCAAGGGGACCATCATATCCCCCCAATCCCCGGCTCCGCCCCCCACCCAGGTCTGATGCCTCGGCCAGAGGAGTTGACCCTCATCACCCTCCGATCACCAATCACCGGATCGGCCCCTTGACCAGGCCTGAGGCCTCTGGCAGAGGTGTCAGGCCTGGGCAGGGGACCCCCAGCTCCCCGCGGTTGAAGGCTCCGCCCCTCCCCAGGCCTAACACTTCTGGCTGAGGCATCCGGCAAGGGCAGCGGGGACCCACAGCTGCAGCGGCCCCGCGATCATGGGCTTCGCTTTAGGCCCAGGCAAGGGACCCCTAGCTCCTGGGACTGCCAGCTTCGACCGTGCCCAGCTCCCATCGCTGGCTCCACCCCTACTTCCTGCTATCACTGGCCAGGGCGGCAAAGGCACCTGATTCTCTGATCATGGCTGGGGGGGCAGGGCAAAGGCGGCCCCAGGGCCGCCTTTGCCCTGCCCCCCAGCTCTTAGCTCCCCCCTGGGTTTCCGATCACTGTCAGTGGCAGGGGGCTTCTTCCTGCTTTCCCTTTCGCCTCCCTGCATTGTGCCTACATATGCAAATTAACCGCCATCTTGTTGGCAGTTAACTGCCAATCTTAGTTGGCAGTTAATTTGCATATAGCCCTGATTAGCCAATGAAAAGGGTATCGTCATACGCCAATTACCACTTTTCTCTTTTATTAGATAGGATGATAAAAATCCATAAATATTTTTGAAGTACCTTAAGGTTTATCATGGAGGTGGGGGTGGGAAGAGGAAGGAGACTGAGGGCTTTGTCTTTCCCCCACCTTAAAAAGATCAGTTCTATTACTGTTTGATAAAGGGTTCCACAGCCTGAATTTTAAAAATCAAAAGACCTAATGTTTTCATTTTGCTATATGAGAAAAGTCTGAAGATGTAAGATGTAGAGGCTTGCCGAACCGGTTTGGCTCAGTGGATAGAGCGTCGGCCTGCGGACTGAAAGGTCCCAGGTTTGATTCCGGTCAAGGGCATGTACCTGGGTTGTGGGCACATCCCCAGTAGGAGATGTGCACGAGGCAGCTGATCGATGTTTCTAACTAGCTCTCTCCCTTCCTCTCTGTAAAAAAATCAATAAAATGTATTAAAAAAAAAAAAAAAAGATGTAGAGGCTTGCTGCAACTTTCCAGACAGAAGTCCTGATTACTAGGACCCTTTCCATAGCATCACCCACCTTACATAATCACAGTTTAGCCTCCCAGAAATCAATGCTCCCACTGTAAGTTTTTCACAAATTTAACTATAACCACATAAATGCATAAAAAATGAACACCTTAAAAAGTCTTTTCAAAAATTAAACTTCATTTAAAGAGAACTTTCTCAGTCACACAGCTACCACATTTTATATATTTATAGTATATATCACCTCAGAGATTACATTATTCTCTCTTTCAACTAAAAACCGCAAACTATAAAAGGCACCTTTTCAAGACCAGGTTTTGAAATCTTTTCAGTTCCACTATTGTTTTCAAGGCAGATCCCTTCATCAACACCATCATCATTGGAGAAATCATTGCTCATTTGATCACTGTGACAACTGCCTTCGTTTTCTGCTCCACTGTCAGTGCAACTTTCAGTCTGAGGAGATTTCTTAATAAAACATAATTATCTTACAATAGCAAACTAAATAAAGGAAAAATATACAGTCAAGTAAAACTTTTTTCTACATGCTGCTTTTTCACATAATTTAATATACTGTTAATAAATACTTATTTTACTTTAAGTAAATTTAGTTTTTCTTAAAAAGTGAGACAAAAAAATAAAATAAACAAAAAAGTGTATTTTAAAAGCATTTATATTAATGTCCTTAAAATTCTAATTCAACAAATTAGTAATTCAGAATTCTAGTAAACTCCTTTTATGTTTATAGTTGTAAAGTAACAATAAAAAATTTTTTCACCAAAATCAATAAAAGCAGAGAACCTAAACTCCAAAACGAGCTTCTTCTGTTTTCAAATTCCCAAAGAACATCATATCTTTTATTGAACTGAAAGTTCCATATCATTGTGCTAGGTATTGTACTAGACAATTAGAAAGAAAAACCAGACATTGTTTCTATCCTCAAGAATTTTATACTCTAGTGTATAGGAAGTGGAAATGTAACAAGAGCAAATCATACTTTTCCCTGCTTTTATGATTTTTAATTCCCTTTCATGCATATTTAAATGGAAGAAATCTACTTTTTAGAAATCCTCAATTTTTACCCTTTTCCTTTAATATTTTATATACATACCTAAAATATTTTTATTTAAATAACTTAAGAATTCTTCTCTAAGGTATCGCATAGAAGTTCTTGAATTAACCAAGCAATCTATAATAATAAAAGTGTAATATGTTAATTAGACCGGACAACCTTTCGGATGAAGCCGGGGCTGCGAGGGAAGCCCAGGTCCCGGGTGTCACATGGAAGCTAGTGCCGGCAGCCAGGGGAAGAAAGGCCTACTCTTGCACGAATATCGTGCATCAGGCCTCTAGTATAAAATAAGCACCAATTTTGCCAAGAACTTCGCTGTAGGAACTGCATCTAACATAGTCTTCATCCCTTTAGTTGGTTCAAGGAAAAATGGAGGTGAAAACCAACATTAGAACTCTATACTAAGTCAAAAGAGATCATTCCTGAAACTCCTTTACCTAAGCCAGAACATCTCTTTTCTTCTCCCAAGAAATGGACTTAGAACTTCCTAAAAGTTCCTGTCAAACTTTATCTATAGGTTTTCTTCCCTTGGGAAAAAAAATTCCCTTTTAAGAAATATATTACGAACATGCAGAAGACCAAAGTAATAATGATCTCTGAGTAGGAATCCTACAATGATTACACCTCCTTTAAAAGTTTGGTATACTCTGAGTAGATTTCCTAGCTTAAGCACAAGTGTTTGAGATATTATTTTAAATTGAATCTTTCAAAATGTTATTTGGTCATAGGTATCATTCAATGAATATTTACTTTATCAAAGATGCTTTCTTCTCACTTATTAGCCTTACTTTACAGACAAGGAAAGTGAGCTCAGAAAGGTTGTTCTTTTGTGCCACACTGCCTCTTAGTTTTTAACAGCACTCAATACAATTGATGAATGTTAAAAATTATTTTTGAGCTTCTGGGGAAGATATTTTTATAATTACAGTAATCAGTTCCAACTAGAAAAAACATGCTTCATGACAGTTTTGAGAATAAAGATTTATCACTCTTACAACTATGTTAAGTAATTGTAAATATTCCTCATAATGAAATATTAAGAGTTTACAAAAAAATATAGTGGGACAGCCCTGGCTGGGTAGATCAGTTGGTTGGAGCACCATCGCAATATGCCTGGTTGTGGGTTAGATGCCTGGTTGGGGCACATACAAGAATCAACCAATGAACGCATGAATGAGTGGAACAACAAATCAATGTTTCTCTCTCAAATTAATAAATAAAAGTTTTTAATAAAATGGTCTTATCTGGAAAAAACAAAAGATGGATTTAAAAAAAAAGAATGTAGTGGGACATCATGAATCTTTTACTGGATAAGGAGAAAGAAATCAGAGAATTCGAGGTCAATGAGTGAAAGAAATCGAAGAGCTTTACCTGTGTTGTTCACAAAGTCCTATTCTCAAACTATTTAAATAAAGTTTTAATTTAAAAGAAGCTAATTAGAAAAGGAAAAGAGACAAAATACCTTCCTTTTCTAGCTTCCTAATCTAGCCAATTTAAGAGCAAGCAAACCTTAAATGAGAATAACCCAGAACCCTTAACCCTGAAAAAGACACTAAGACAAATAAGAAATTAAGGCCATCCTACTTAGTTTCCTTGTTTATTCATTCATATATACTTGTTCTGTGTTTTTCATGTACCACAAGTGCAGCTCACCTCTAAATTGTTTTTTCAATAACTAAGAAAGTTATGAAACATAAGCTTATCTCTCCAATTAAAGAAATAATTTCAGAGTTTTAGGTCTTCTTGTTTTTTCAAATGGTATTATAAGTTACTTTGATTAAGCAAGAATATTTGAAATATAATTTATGGTGGACAGGAAAAGCTTATACAAAGTTAGTTGTTTTTATAGACTTGGCATTAGAAAATAAGGAAAGGCTTCCATCAAGAAAATAGTCTAAACATCAGTGTTAAGTTATTCCAAATAGCTCTTTTAAACATGACTAACCAAAAGGGTTAATGAAAAACATAACAAGAAAATATAATACTTACTTCATCTTCAACATCAATGAATGTACTCATATCCAGCTCTTCAGGAAATGTCATCCGATCATTCAATTTAATCCTGTGCATGGTTGTATAATCAAAATCAAACCTTTTCAATTGTAAGGTCAGCAGATAAGGGAAATGCAAAAACCGAAGACCCTAAAAAGAAAGGGGGACATATTAAATATTGACCGTTATCTCAGGTAATTAAGTATTAATTTCTACATGACATCTACCTTTCGTGCATCACATTTCTTCTTACAACGTTCACAAAAATATTGATTTGGGCCATCCAGGATCTCTGGCTGAATAAATGCATGCAATGCTTCTTCCTAATTAGAAAAAAAAAATTGTTTCATAATTACTTAATGATGTTATAAAACTAATGACAAAATCCTGAATATAAAAACAGTGCAAAAAAAAAACAACAAAAAACAAAAAACAAACCCCCAAAAAACAAAGAAAAAAAAGAACAGTGCAATTACCAAAACACTTATAAGTAGAATGGCTAGAAAATTAGGAACTCAAAAAGGGAAATAAAATCAAAATTTTATCATTATAAAAACTGAGAAATAATATAAATTCTTATTTCATTCTGTATGAGATCTGCCTTTCCTAGCACTGCACATCAGTTAGTCATTTCTACCTAATTGTTATTGTCTTTACATTGTGGTGTTTGCCTAAATAATCTAATAAAAATCCTCAGTCTTTAGATTAAAAAGTAAACCAGCTCTGGCCAGTGGCTCAATGGTTAGAGTATCAGCCTGAGCACCAGAGGGTTGTAGTTTCAATCCCTACCCTGGTTGGGGGCACATGGAGAAGGCAACCAATTGATGTGTCTCTCTCACATCAATGTCTCTCTCTCCCTCCCATCCATCCACTCTCTAAAAAAATCAATGGAAAAAATATCCTCGGATGAGGATTAACAACAACAAAAAATAACTCCCATACTTCTTAGAAAAGCCATTATATGTATCATTTCAATATTCTTATGAAACATTTTTAAACTTACAGTAAATAACACAGAACTCTGAATATTTGACACTACCCATACACTTAAAATATGTAACAATAATAATCTGAATCACTATATTTCGAGTCAATCAGTAATCCACCACTGCACTAGTGTGAAGGCTGAAAACCATTGTGCAATCTTCTCACTGCATGTCAGATACTGCTCCATTTGAAAGTGTATGAGAGCTCCTGGGCTGTTCACCTAGTGTACCAGGTGGTTCTCTTTTCTCCATACAGCCTTAAGACAGAAGTAAGAAACGTAGTATGAATACTGCTGAAGAATTTGTGGGCATTAAATTAATTTTTAATCAATAATTTTTCACAATCAAAAAATGAATTTTAGTTAATACAACACATAAGACTGCATAACCTCAAATTTCATTTGACGTCAGAACTGACAATACATATTTATTACACATAAAGAAAAAATGGAATTATTAAGATGAAGTGTTTTCAAATATTTGGTGTTCTTCAAAGCATAAAGGAGCTTAATCTGGCAAAATGGACTTAGTTTAAAATAGCTGGCAGAGCTTATAAAACTACTATCCACATATTGTTTGATCTAGCTCATTTTGGAATAAGATCAAAGCTATGAAAAGATATTCAAAATGCTTCTAACTTCATTTATCTTCTAGTTGTTCTCAAAAACACAAGGAAGACCACAGCTGGAAGGTGGGGGGCAGGGATCTGAAACATGACCAAGCATTTTACTGGAAGTCATAAGAAAGAACACATTTAGAAAATGAGTTTTTTCTCTAAAGCATATTTTAAGCATAAAAAGACAAATTTTATAAAAACATGAGAATAAAAGAAGCTTTCAGAGTATTACAAACATAGCTTAATGTAGAATGACATCAAATTTGTTGTTTTCCAGAGGTCATTTGAATTGGTAAAACACTCAATATCTAAAAAAAAAAAAAAAAAAAAAAAAATCAGGGTAGGGGTTTAAGAGGTGGAGGGAGAGTGAAAAATTCTCTCACTCAAATTCTACCATACTAAACTAAACTAAGGTATGTATTGTGTGTACTGGCTAAGGTATGTGTATATTGTTCTCTGCCTTATAGTTTATACCTAAAGCTTATCTTTTTTTAAAATTTAAATTCAGAGAAAAGTTTAAACAGAAAATTCCCAGTAACTATTTACTTGGACTGTCCAGGCTTTCATCCCACCCACATATGTATTTTTCACTACCATTTGAGAGTAGGTTCACATATCATGCTTTTCCTCTTAATACTTCAACGGGACTTAAGAACAAGAATATTCTTAGTTATCAAACTCAGAAAACTATGATAAAGTGCTTTTGTTCGTCCACATTCCAATTCTATCAATTATCCTAATAGAATTTCTCCGCTTCCAGTACAGAATGGAATCCAGGATCATAAATTGCATCTGGCTGGCTGCCTCTTCAGATTCTTTTTTTTTCTGGAATAGTCTTAAAGCTTTTCTTTCATGACATTAGTATTTGTTTTAGAGGCCAGTTATTTTATAAAATGTTCCGCAGTTTGGGTTTCTCTGATGTTCCTCATGATTAGATTCAGATTATGCATTCCTTTCTAGACTACTAAGTAAGGATATGTCCTTTTAAGGGTATCACAGTCCCAGGCTATGTCCCTATAATTATTGGCAATATTATAAATTTCAATCAATGTCAGAGTGTTGTCCATTAGTTGTTTTTTTCCACTTGAAACTAATAAGAAATCTGTAAGGAAACTCTTGGAGACCAGGCACAAATCCTGAGCCTTAAACTTTTCACCCTAGATTTAGCACCCACTAATGGATTCTTGCTTAAATCAAATTTTAATGTTTGCTTTTATGAGCAACTTGAAAATCTTTTTAATAGGCCATTTAAGTCCATTCATATTTGATATGACTGATGTTTAGTTTCATTTCACTATTTTATAATTACTGTATTAAGTAAATTTACTGGGTTCCTTTATGTATGTTTTCTGTGCTGTTTTTATAATTTCTTTTGGTATTTAGGGAGGTTAGCTATATTTTTGTAGTGCATTATACTTTTGTTATTACCCTTAATTCTATTTTCCCTTTTTTCCTACTTACACTTGTAGTGTCTAGTCTGCCAGTATATGTGGTACTCTTGTGTTTCCTCCTATTCAACAGTCTATGATCTTTCCCTTTCTCTCCCCTTTTTTAAGAATGGCATTCTGTATACTTTGTCTAACAACATTTCATACCATTTTTCTGCCCAGTCTCCATCCTTTTAAAATTTCGTCCTTATTTCTACAGTTTTAATTAGTCCTTAATTCTACAATTCAATAAATCAAATGCTCAGTCCTTTTGCTGAAGCTTCCCCAGTGGTCCCTTGGTTAGATGGAGCTCATTCTCTAATAAACTCCACAGGAAAGGCTCATGATTGTAATATTCAATGAGTTCTTCCATGTTCAAAATTAGTTTTGTATCCCCATAATTGAAGGAATACTTGGCTGGATATTGAATCCTTGGCTTGTAATTGAGTTTTTTGAAATTGCTATTCTGTTGCCATGATTTGAATGGTTGCTCTTCAGAAGTATGATGCCAGTCCAATATATCCTTAAAATTTAACACTTTATTTGTCCAGAGTTGATTATTCAAAGCCAATGTGTCCAGATAAATGGTAGGTCAAAAGGCAGGTTTAAATTTCCCTTAACCCAGAAAGCTTTCCTGGGATATAGTTTATAAGTTTTGTTTCACTGTGTTTTTATTCTCCAGACTCGTTATATTGGACACCTCCTTTGCTGGTCTTCTCTTACAATTTTCTCTGAGGTCCTTCTTTTTTTTCCATCTCATTTTCATTTGATGTCTTTTAGATTCTTATTCCTTTTCATTCGAGTACTTTATAAATTTATTCTTCATTTCTAACAGTGTTGTCATTTCTTCAATTTCTTTCCTGAATTTGGTCAATATTCATTGCATTTCATGTCTTTTTTAAAATCTATTTCTTTCCTTAAATTTTTGGATACCAGGCTGTTTTGCTTGTTTGAAATATTTAGTCTAGAGTACTTTTCTACTTTGTATTATTTTGCTTTGTGGCTATTTTCCTAAGGGCTTTTTTTTGGGGGGGGGGGGGGAGAATAGATTTTCATAAGCTGATAATAAACGTTTTCTGTTTTCTTCTAAAAGTGTTTAGTTGCTTTTTCTCCTCCTAGTCATTGTGTGGACAGCATTCATTAGGTTAAGAGTACTTTCTTTTGTCGATACAGTAAAGTGCAGTTTCTTGAATTTGTAATGGGAGGAGAGGTTGGTGTCTTCTTTCATTTTGTAGGAGCCTTAATTCTTTTATTTCTTATCTTCTCTTCACTTGCTATGGATTGGAGCCATCAGCTCTTTGTTTATCTCTTTCCCCAAAAGCAAAATTCCTCCAAGGCTGCCACTTCTAATCCTGCTCATTCTAAAATTCCTTCCCTGTAGCTGATGCTAAAAACTACTAAGTCCAGTCTATGTTGGCACATACTGTTGTACTTTCTCTTTTTGAGCGAATTTTGTATCTGTTTTACCTAAGTCCTTCAATCCCCTCTCCTCCGTTTCATACGGTCTCTAAAGCTTACCACTACACACTCTCCACATACAGACTGCAGCAGCAGTGGAAATTCTATTGGGACTGGGTGATTATTTATCTTGCTACTTACAGGTCATTTGAAGTTCATGATATTCTTTCTCCCATTATTGCCAAAGAAATACAAATGAAACCTAATTAACTCATACCTTCTATGATTTTGGGGAAGGATGTGTGGAGGTAGCCATTATTATCCTTCAGACTGAGAAACCAGTTAAAGCTTATTAGTAACTTTTGTTTCTACATTAATAAGTTTCTGTATCTTCCTTACCCTTGCTTTTTAACAAGTTGTCACCATGATAATTATAATCAAGATTAGTCAATTATAAAAATTAGCTTCAATTTATCCATCCATTCAACAAATAATTATGTGTAAATGATACATAAATGATGGGCTAATATAGTTGTATACATTTACCTCCACTTAATGTGATGTACAAGATAACTAAAAATCATGCCAAGCTATATTTTAGATAGTAAAAATGAGTCATGGATCACAAAATAGAATAAAATATTATAAACTTTGTACCATTAGTCAAACACACACACACACACACACACACACACACACTGTACTGCTTACCATCAGCTGTTATCTTGAGTATGTTAAATTGATGTATCATCAAAACTAGCATTGGGTTAATTATGATTGTTTTTCTTCATTCCATAGTGAAGATAATAGTTTTACTTTCTAGAACTTATACAGTATACAAAATGTAATTTTGTGTTTTTTAATACTGTAATTTTCACAATTCAGAACACAGATAACTCTTATGTCCTTATTTCTCCAAATAAAAAAATCAGTTATCACAATTTTGTATTTAATGCAGAAAATATAGGCACAGTGCAATCAAAAGATATAACCAAAAAATTGTACTGTCTATAAATTATCAGTTTTCTCTTTACTCTTAACCCATATATAAAATTCTTTCTCCGTCATTTAATGCCTATTTTAGTTTGAATGGAGAAATGGGCATTAAAATGTGATATTCTATTTTTCAAATTGACAAAGATAATTAAGAACCACAACTGATAACTATTTTCAGATTCTGATATACTTCGCAATTTTGAGATACTGATATACAGCAGCAAATAAATTAAACTATCTTCCCAAAATATATACTTTAATAAACACATGTGTTTTAATTAGGGAAAGGACTCCAAATACTTTTAACCTAAGCCATCCACTTATTTTAATTGCAACTTTTGAGGTAACTGTAGATTCATGTACAATTATAAGAAATAATACAGAGAGAAACTGTATAGACTCTGCCCAGTTTCCTCCAATGGTAACATTTTACAAAACTATAGTATATCACAACCAGGATATTGACATTGATACCTCTACCTATCTTATTCAGATTTCCCCAGTTTTGGTATAGTCATTTGTCTGTATTTGTGTGCATATTAAGTTCTACAGTTTTATCACCTGTATTGGATCACCAGTCACGAGACTGAACAGTTCCTATACCACAAGGATGCCTTAGGTTGCCTTTTTATAGTAACCATCTACTCATCCACCTGCTGACCCCACCAAATCTATAAGCTCTGGCAATGATTAAGCTGTCCTTCAGTTTTAAAATTTTGTCACACCAAAAATATTATATGAATGGAATCATATCATATGTAACCTTTGAGATCGGCTTTTTCCCCCACTCAGCATAATTCCATGGAAATTCATTCAAGATTTTGTGTGTATCCATAATTTATTCCTTTTTATTGCTGAGTAGTATTCTATGATTTGTATGTACAAGTTTGTTAATCACTCACCTGATGAAGGACATTTGGGCTGATTTCAGCTATCATTGTTTTTTATTTTAGCCATCTGTAGGTAGGTAGTGATATCCTCATTGTAGTTTGAATTTGTATTTCCCTAGTGATAGGAACATCTTTTCCTTACATCTGTATATCCTCTTTGATGAAATGTTTTGTCTTTTTTTCAACTGCCTAAATGAATTGTTTGGGGTATCTTTCTTACTATTGTGTTTGGAGACATCTTTATATATCCTATTAATTAATTCTTTGTCAGATATTTGGTTTGCAAGTATATTCTCCCAGTCTGTAGCTTCTATTCTTATTCTCTTTGAATGGCTGTCAAGGACCAATTTGTAACTGTGAGGAGTTCCAACTTCTCAATTTTTCCGTTTGTGGATTGTACTTTTGATATCAAATCTAATAACTCATTGCTTAACCTTAGATCTGAAAGACTTATTTCCTAATTATATTTCTAAGGTTATATCTTTACACTTTGTTTAAGTCTATGATCCATTTTGAGTTAATTTTTGTACATATAGATGCCCAATTGTTCCAACACCATATATTGAAAAGATCATCGTTCCTCCATTTAATTACTTTTGTGTCTTTCTCAAAAATCAGATAGGTCTATTTGTTGAATGTTTGTTTTCCCTTCTGTTCCACTAATCCATTTGTGTGTCCCTCCACCAATATCACACAGCCTTGATTAACATCATAAGTTTTGAGATCATGTAGACTGATTTCTCCCTTATTCTTCTTTTTCCAAAATTCTAGCTATTTTAGTTCTTTGCCTCCTACATAAACTTTAGAGTGAACTTATGTATATCATCAAAAATTTTTAAAGGAATTGCACTAAAGCTATATAATTTGGGAGAGAATAAATATCTTTACTATGCTGAATCTTCCAATCAATTAGCACAGTATGTCTCTCCATTTATTTAAACACTAGAGGCCCGGTGCACAGATTTGTGCACCAGTGGAGTCCCTTGGCCTGGCCTGCGGGGATCAGGCCAAAACTGGCTCTCCTACATCCCCCAAGGGGTCCCAGATTGTGAGAGGGTGGTTCTCAGATAATGCACCCTAGAATTGGGCTTCCTCCTCTCGTTCTGGGTGTGTCACCCGCAGAGAAACACAGCCGCCAAGTCACCGCAGCTCTGCAGCTCCTGCATTAAGCGTCTGCCCCCTGGTGGTCAGTGCGCATCATAGCTACCAGTTGGAGCATCTGTCCCCTGGTGGTACTGCACAGTATAGCTACCAGCCAGTCAGCCAGGTGACCAGTCGCATAGACTTTTATATAGATTCTCCTCAGAGTTTGTAGTTTCTAACACATAGGTCACAGTATATATTTTGTTGGATTCAAACTTAACACATTGTTTGCGGGTAATTTTTATCGCACGCTAACAGGTGGCGCGGGCCATTTTGCTAATTTTTTGTGCAAATGGCAACGTTCAGTAAAATTACGATAACTTTAGTTTTACATATTTTTTTTCAATGAAACTTTTTGTGATTTACTATAAAATGTATACTGAATTATTTTTCTTAAATTTTAAACAGACAAATACTGGAAAACTCACTGGAAATTGAAATAAAAGTAATAAAATATGTAAAAATTCGGATTTTGTTCTCGAGAAGCTGTGTAGCCTTAGTCACACTATTGTAATAATTGTCCATATAGACGTGATGCCAAATGACTGTAAATGGTGAAACTACAGTTTGAATCGTTTCTATCAACCTTAGTCCTTGAGCAGCATATGTTTCAAAGTTACAAATGTAACCAGTATCACTCTCAGATAATATTCTCACAAGTATTCCATATTTTGTAAGTTTTCCTGCATTATATACTCATATATCTGCATGTTAGCATCCCTTTAGAGCAATAAAAAAGTATAAAAATAAATAAACGTATTTATACGTTACCCGCATTCTACCGCTAGTCTATAAAAAACGTATTAATACGTGTCCTGCGCTCTACCAGTCAACGTAAAACGTAAAAATACGTTTCCCGCATACAATGTGTTAAGATCTTTTTCCATAACTATAAATGGTTCTGTGTTTTTAATTTCACTTTTACATATTCTTTGCTAGTATTTTGAAATACAATTAATTTTTATAGCTTTATCTTATCACCTGCTACCCTGCTAAACTCGGTTATATTCATGATATTTTTATATAAAATATGTTATCTAAAACAGGGTTGGGGCAATTTCATATCTCCCTTTAATTAGCATGCCTTTCATTTCCTCTTCTTGCCTTATTGTGTTGGCTAAGACTTCCAATACTATCCTATATAATAAACAGCTAATATGCTAATTAGACTAAACAGCAGAACAACCGTCCAGAAGAAGTTGGGGGGGGGGGGGGTTGCTGTGAGGGCCAAGCCCTTGCATGAATTTCGTGCATCGGGCTTCTAGTATTGAATAAGAGTGCTGAGAACAGACATCCTTGGCATTCTAGAGGGAAAACACTCAGTCATTTACCATGAAGTATTGTGTTAGCTATAGGTTTTTAAAAAATATGTTCTTTATCAAGTTGCAAAAATTACCTTACTTCTAGTTTTCTGAGTTTTTATCATGAGTGTTTATTGTATTTTATCAAGTGCTTTTTCTGAGTCAATTGATGTGATCATGTAAATTTTCCTTTTGGTAGAGTAACTCATCGATTTAAAAAAATACTGATCAGCCCAGAATACCTGGAATGTATTATTTAATTCTATCTGCTAATATTTTGCTAAGGATTATCCCATCTATATGCCTTAAGGACACTAGCCTTGTCATAATTTTTTACTTGTTTTAACTGTTTTTGTCTAGTTTAGCCCCAAGGTAAGACTCTGCTATTGTTGAGTGCAGCATTTTCTTAATATCTATTAAATTCTGTTGGTTGATGGTGTTGTTGAGTTCTATATCTTTGCTAATTTTCTGTCTAGAGGGTCTACCTATCAATTATTGAGAAAGGTGCACTGACAATTGTAGATATGTCAATTTCTCCTTTTAGTTTGGGCAGTTTTTACTTCCTATGTTTTGCAGCTCTATTATTTAGGACTGCTGTCTTCTTGATTAATTGGCCATTTTATCATTACATAATGCCCCTTTCTTACCTATATCAATGTACTTCAAGAGAGGTTTTTGTAGACAGCATATTACTGGGTCATGTTGTTGCTGTTTTTTAAGCTAATATGCTGATCTCTACCTTTTTTAAAAAATATATTTTATTGATTTTTTACAGAGAGGAAGGGAGAGAGATAGAGTTAGAAACATCAATGAGAGAGAAACATTGATCAGCTGCCTCATGCACACTCCCTACTGGGTATGTGCCCGCAACCAAGGTACATGCCCTTGATCGGAATCGAACCTGGGACCCTTGAGTCCGCAGGCTGATGCTCTGTCCACTGAGCCAAACTGGTTAGGGCTGATCTCTATCTTTTAGTTGGTATAGTTAGACCATTTATATACAACTAAGTTTGCTATTTTAGGTGTTGTTTGTTTTGTTTTGTTTCTCCTCCCTTCCGGGGGATTACTTGCACATTTTTTGAATTCTATGAAGTACAAAAGCCTTACCTCCCTTTATGTCTTCTCATCCTCTTCCATTCATAATAAAATTATCTCAAACATTTCCTCTCTATATATTTAGAATCATATCAGACAGTGTGATAATTTTGATTGAACCATCAAACATAATTTAGGAAACTCAGGAGGAGGAGGAAAGCCGATTTTATTTACCCAGATTTTTACTTACCATGTTTTTTCATCCCTAATGTTCCAAGATACTATTTTTTAATCATTCCCTGTTTAGAGAAATTTCTTTAGCCATTCTTTAAAGTTGGTTCTGCTGCTGAAAAATCCTCTTAGTGTTTGTTCATCCAAGAATGTCTTGATTTCCCTGAAGAATTTGGGTATAAGACTACTTGACAGTTCTTTCTTTCAACACCCACCTGAAAACTGTGCCACTTCCCTCTGGCCTCCATAGTTTTTTATGACAAATGTACTTTGGAAAAATCAAGAGTAGCTTTCCCCTATAAGGTGCCTTTTCTCACTTGCTGTTTTCAAGATATTTTCTTTGTCTTTAGTTTTTATAAGTATGACTACAATTTGAGTTGATGTAGAATTTTTCTGGCTTATCCTATCTGGCGTTTGTTCAGCTTCTTGGATCTGTAGACTTATCCCTTTTGCCAAATTTGGGAAGTTTTCATTGATTATTTCTCTGAATATTTTCAGTGTTGCCTTCTTTTTTCTCTCCTTCCAGGACTCCAGTGACACAAATGTTAGGTCTTTTACTATTAGTCCCATAGGTCTCTGAGGAACTTTTCCCCCTCAGTCTATTTCACTCTGCTGTTTAGATTGGGCAATTTCTATTGTTCTGTCTTCAAGTTGAGTTCACTAATATTTTCCATTGTCTCCTCCATTCTGCTGTTGAGTTTTTTTAAATTGTTATTACATTTTTCAGTTCTAAATTCCTATTTTATTTTTCTTTATATCTGCTACTTCTTCCCTGAGACTATTTCCTCATTTGTTTCAAGTGGGTTTGGAATCTCTCATTTAAGTAATTCTATGATGGTTGCTTTAAAATATTTGTCAGATAATTCTAATGTCTGTCATTTCAGTGTTTTGTTTGTTTTTTGTCTACTGATTCTAGACCCCATTAAAATCTTCTGATTTAGCTGATCCCTTTGACACTGTTCCAGCTGGGGAAAAGGTCCCTGTCTCATTACTGCCAGGTGGAAGTAGACGGATAGGTTTCCCACTTGGCCTCTGTTGATACCCGAGTTGAAGAGGAGCTCCTCATTACTAAAGGGCAAGGGTACTGATTCTGGCTGCTCAGTAGGCCTCTGCTGATATCACCTTGGCTGTGAGGGGACTAAGCTTCTTATTACCGGAGGAGGGTAAAAGTTCTGATTCTCCTCCATGAGGTATCAATCCAGTGGGGAGGGAAAGAAGCATTTCCTTACTGTCAGACGGGAGTTAGAGGCAGGCTCTCCATGTGGTCTCTAGTGACAGTGAACCAGGGGAAAGGGAGAATAGCAGTGGGAAGGTTCCTTACTGCCCAGCATAGATGAAACTTCTGGCTAGCTACTCAGTCTTCTCTGATGTCACCCTGGTACAGAGTTGGAGAACTTTGTTATAACTTATGAGGGTAGAAGTTGAGGATCCATACCAGCTGGCATGAGTTGGGGAACAAAGTTTTTCCATGGTGCTTGGCTGGAGCAGAGCCGTTATTGTATAAACGTTTTGTGCCTTACTAGGCCGTCCTTTTCCTGGCCTTTTGATAGAGTAGGCTTTTTAGTCTGTGCCTGTTGTTTCCAGATTGCCAACTTCTTCATCTTCAAGTCTGGGATAAAGTAGGCAAAAAGAAAACCCAAGGAACTCACCCCATGTCATTCCTTCAGTCCACTAGTCTTTATGCCTTTTCTCCACCTTTCAGAGACTTCTTATGTTTGTTTTGTATATAACGTTCAAGATTTTCAGTTGTTTTACGGAAGGAATAAGAAATTGTACATCTACTCCATTTTCCTGAAAGCAGAAGCCCCACCTTTTAAATTGGTTCTCTCTAGTCCAACCACACAAATTCCTGGAAAAATGAGGGTAGTCTATGGAAGAGATTTTTCTTTATGTAATGCTTACAAAATTGGACCACTGAGCCAGCCATATAACAATGTTCAAATCACCTGTTAAATCAGGGTGTATGTCTTATGATATAAATTTGTGTAAACACTTGAAATGCTTATGATTTTATGAACTTATAAATTTAACAATTTTAAAGTTATAAATTTAACAATCATTCAAAACTTAAAAATAATCGTTAGCCCAGCCCATGTGGCTCAGTGGTTGAGTGTCAACTTATGAACCCAGTCAGGGCATATGCCCGGCTTGTGGGCTTGATCCCCAGTGGGGGGCATGCAGGAGGCAGCCAATCAATGATTCTCTTTCATCAATGATGTTTCTATCTCTCCCTCTCCATTCCATTCTGAAATCAATTAAAAAATATTTTTAAAACTCATTAAACTATATTGACTTATGAAACAAAACCTCTTTTACATAATCTGATCTTTCAAAGACACTATATGGAACTGTACAGCTAAACCCATTTCAGACTTTTGAACACATATTGTTATAATAAACAGATATTTAAATATACTTACCCAATAATAGAATAAAAGTATCTTAATAGGAAATGACCTAGAACAGTGCCTGTCAGAGTAGGCAACTCAATAAATATGTTAAATGACAAAAGATACCCTTAAAATATAGTGTCTAAAATGTTACTGTTAAATATGAAAAGCACCTCCCCTGTTAATGTCAAACATATGAGGCGCTATCATTTTTATTTAGTTTGTGAAACAGGCTTTCACAATTAACTAATAAAAATTATGTATCTAATTTTTATGTATCATCATAATGTATTATGTATTTTAGACTATCTCCTTATAATACATTCTGAAATGTGCCTGGCAATATGCAGATTCAAGATTTCTTTGATCATAACATTCAGAAAGACTGGTTTTAATATAGACAGGTCTAATCAGTGAAAAATAAAAGGTTCCGATGATCTAAAAAAATCATTAAGAACAAATTTTTTTAAAATACTAATACAAACAACATTTCTGCTGATGCTAATTTTTTAGGAGTAATAATCTATAACAATAAAAGGGTAATATGCTAATTAGACCGGACAGCCAGACATCCTTCCGGACGACCTTCCAGACAAAGCTGGGGCTGCGAGGGCCGAGACAAGCTGCTGTGACTGTGAGGGCCGAGCCCCTTGCATGAATTTCGTGCATCGGGCCTCTAGTAAAATATATAAAACAATAGAAAATTGAAACATACATTTTAGCATTCTCACACTCCCTCACCATCCCAAGGACATAAATGTTAATGTGACAAAGTAGAAATAGTCCTTAAAATCACCTTAATCTAATGCAGTGCTTCCCAAAATCTCTTCCTCAGAATCTAAGTGTCCTTTGAAATATTAACAGATGTCCCACAGAGAAAGACAAGGCTAGGTTAAATACAGTTAAACAAATTTCCCTATTACAGGAATTCTCGGGACATTTAAAAAAAATTTGTACCATGAACTTCACAAAAAGGATTATAGTTATTGAGTTTCCCAAATTTAATCAAAGATCTCCCAAACATCTATTAAATCCAGTGGGAGACTAGTATTGAACAAATTCAATCTGAGAGATAGAGAATGTCAGAGAACCTTTAAATACTGATGCCCTAGTTGGCCAGGTAAAATGAAGACCAGAAATTTCATAAGTATCATAGTTATAATAATTAAAATATAATTCAACAAGGAAAATATTATGATGAAAAGTTTTTTTAAAATTGGAGGCAATTTCTCATACTTATTAGAAATAAGTCTATCAATCATGCTGAAAACTCCCATAAAAATTAATCATAGATATCGTAAGGATAAATTAGCTACATGTTAATTTTATTCATATTTTAATCTTAAACATTATTCTCAAATAATTTATTTGAACATGGAGATAACACAAGTCCATGTTTTAGATGATTAAAAGTAAAAAAGCTTCAATTTTAACAGAACCTCAAATGTAACTGTCTGAAATTAAACATTAGGTGTTATTCAACCTCACTGATATGAACAAAACATACTATAAACAGAACATATAACTGTCAATGTTGTGTGTGTGTCTATGTATGTATGTGTGATTGTATTTGTGTGTGTATACATATGTATATGTGTGTGTATGTATATATATGTATATACAAAAAAAAAAAAGAATCCAAAATTAAAAGTTACAAATTAAATTTAAGAGTTCAATTCAAATTAAGGCCAAATATTATATATAGCCTTAATGAGATTTTATACTTCTCCTTTTAACTAGATTTTTACAATCCACATTTATATAATTCTTTTTAAACATATAAACTTAACAAAATACACAATGGCAAACAGTGATATAAAAATTATTTTAGATGCTGTGTGATGATTTCTGTGGATTAAGAAGTATAGTTGTAAGTTTTGAATTCAGAAAATAATGGGAAGTCACTTACCTCTAACTAAAGTTCTCTGAAGGTAGTATCCTCCTTAGAACCCCTATCTTGGGTAGTTTCACCTGCTGTTATATCCCTCAAGAGATTCCAGCAAAGTCTAGGAAGTTTTAAGTTGCCTTCTGCAAGCCCTATTAGCGCATGTGTGTTATAAACCTGCTCACATACTGCCTCATAGCTGTAGCTTCCAGTTCCCACTGAATCACCACCACCACCATCTGTTTTAAGGGAGGATACTACCTTTGGAGAATTCCACTTAGAAATGTGACTTTTTACACTCCTTCAAAATATTCTCCAAATAGCTCCTCTGCTGTGTCTATAATGTACTTGAGAGTGGTGGCAATTCAGTAGGTAAATAAAGCATGACAAAAAAATTAGCTAAGCAATTATATTTGCTGAATACTCAACACTGCAAAAGACAAATAAAACTAGCTTCCTCAGAATATATCAAAAAACTAAACTAAATGTATATGTGAAAAATCCCTTTTAAAAAATACTTTTATAAACAAATTAGAAGAAATATTCTATATCATTTGGGCCTACCAAATATTTCCCTAGTATATTTTGTTCAAGAAATGCCAATATTTAAAAATGAGTTAGGAAAATAAACCATTGAAAAAGACAAGCGCTAACTAATCTCCAATGGTTTTTCAGTATGTCACATCTAATGTAAACTGCCAAAATAAAGAAAAAGCAAAACAAAAACAAAACTAGCAACTCAAACCACAGCCAATCTCACATACCTAAAATGGTAGTTTACAAAGGGCACAAAATTTTTCAAATCTACTCAGGAAGTAAACTAAAGAACAGCGGAGGAAAGAAAGGAGACCTGATCTACCACTATACAAGAAAGGTCTTTTACTTTGGATTCCACTCATAAAATTCTGTAACGTCTTGCTGATCATTTTCTGATAGCCATATAAAAGCAGAAGAAAACAGCAAAGGGTATCAATTTTCCTAGAGACCAGAGGACTAAACCACACATGTAGCACTATTTTAGATAAAGTATGAACTAGCTTTAAAAACACTGATTTTAGCTACAAGCCGCTATCAGTTTGTTAGCATAAATAAGGCCCAAACAACATCATGACGAAATTCTTTTTCAGATGTATTAGTTAGCTCTGAAAGTTTCTCCTGGCTCATAATAGGTTCTAAATAAATGTTTCAGAATTCTCTCATTTTAAATATCAACGTAACTCCTTCTGTGACTCTCCTTTCACATAAGTAAACACACATAAGGATAAAATGCAATAATAATAACAAAATGCAATTAAGAAATGGTTAACAGGAAGACTAAGAAATCTTAATCTCCCACTTACATACTCAATATATAAATAAACCATATATAGTTCTGATTCTTCAAATAATCTGTGCGTCTTAAATGCATAGATTTAAATTAAATTTTAGCATAGGAATGCTCCTTTAAAAATGTGGCCTCTGCTTATCATTAAACAAAAGGTTATTTTTCCAATTTTAAAAGTGTATGGAACAAAATGTCCCCAAAACAAAATGTACTTTTCAATGCAACAAAAGGTCACAAAATAGCATTTATGGAATAGATTGTTTAGAGGTAAAAAAAATAAATAAAGTGAAATAATCTAGTCAACTATCAGAAAGAATAAAACACTGAGCCATGAGGCAGTACATATGCATTTACTTTCCCTCATATACATGTATACATGCACTATTAGGACTCACTGAAGGGTCAAAAATCTTCTAGATCTTGCTAGTTTAAATGCAGGAATGATTAACAACCCAAGAAGGTGTATCTAGGATGATACTTACCTTATGAAAGATTATACCACTGTGCTATTATGTATTCTGTGTATGATACACAAGCAGTCAGCGGAAAGGTACACACCACACTAGCAAATGCTTGGCTGGACCCATAAGGTCGGATGACCAATGGAATATCAAGATATGTGTCGATTCTCCAGCCCTCATAACCACATTCCAGACATCTCACGTAGTCCTTCAGCTTGCCTTGATATAGTTCGTTTATAAGATCAGCCTAAAAATAAGAACATTTACATTTTAAAGTGTTCCTTAAAAATAGTTTTTTTAAAAATGTGAAAACACAATTCATGCTTTTAAATACGAATTTCAAAAGGATATTCATTCTTACTGAAGTTTCAGAAAGCTTTAAGATTTGTCTAAAATTCTATTGAAAAAAAATTAAGGCTTGATAAAAATCAACTAAAAATCAAAATTAGATTAACACTGATTTAAAAATCATGTACAAAAATTACCTATTTCAATTATCATATACTAGAGGCCTGGCGCACGTTCCTGCACGAGTAGGGTCCCTAGGCCTGCCTGGCGATCAGGGATGATTGGGGCCTTCCGGCTGACGGCCGGGGCCTCCCTTCTCTGGCTGCCAGCCAGGGCCTTTCTTCGTACCACGCCACCCCCTGGTGGTCCTCAAGCGATCAAACTCCTGGTCTCCCAGTAGAACTCCCGAGGGGACCCTTTGCATATTAGCTTTTTACATATATAGAAGATTAAAAACCCCATCATTAAACAATGTTCTGTTGAAATCAGTTACCAATTTATTATCCTATTAAGCGTCATATCTTTTCATTAGGCTGAAAATACACCCTAATCTATCACTTTAGGTACACTGATAATTACACAATTAAATAACTGGCTGTTTTTATAGCTTTCATATGCATATCACCACTCTCACAATAATATATTCATATTTTAAAAATAATATCTGCTAGCACAAACAAAATTTTTAAACTTTCAGTAACATATATAAAATTATTTTTAAGGAGGTTATAATTTTCTTTTAATGTACAGAAATTTTTAAAAAATCTTAAATTCCATCTCCCTTAAAATATCCTCACCTAAAATAATGGATCTCTTGCCTGGCCCAAAGAAGGCACATAACTCCCTAAATAAGGAACCTCCCTCCATGTGAATGTCTTGCCTCAAAATTCTTGTACCCAAACTTTGGAACTGAGCAGGAATGCCCCAGCTGCCCTTAATAAAAGTGTTAACCCATAAAGGGATGTAATAAGAAGAAGGGTAACTTCAGACTTATGGAGAAAAAAAGGGCCACTAATATCATCTATATAAATTATTAAAATACAATCCCACAGTACTGTTTAGAGAAACTAGATCACTAAATAAACTTAACATATTTTCAAATCTCTTAAGAAGAAAGCACATTATAGTTTACCTTTCATAAATTTAAATCTCTTCTAATATCTAGGACTTAATAAGCCTTCAAACTAGGATCCACCTTCATTGTCTACTCTAATATTTAATGAAGTCTTCTTCATTCTCCTGTCCCAGTCATATTTGATTTTGACTTCTCTATAATTCTGTAGTGGTTCAATCTAGTGTTTTTCAAACAGTTTCAATAGCAACCCACAGAAAGTAATTTTCATTGCAACCCAGTACATATAACTGTAACAAAAGTTACATAACAACAATACTTACCCTTACTTATGTGATGCTCTCTTATTTTCCATTCTATCCCTTTTTGTTTTGTTTTTAAGTGCTGGTGTATATTTACTAAACTGATTTCATAAACCATGAAGGGATCACAATCTAGTTTAAAACCTGTGGCCCAAGCTACCATAATAGTTTCAATGAGAAAACAGACCCTCCAGGCTGTTGTCCAGATTCTCCACTGAGTCCCTTCGTTTTATCTCCATGATCCTCTGAGTCTATCACTACACCCAGTATAAATCCTCTGTGCTGAGTCCTCAGTCCCATCAGTTCAGCCTTACTCCTCATCCCAATGACATATCTAAGGTTTTTTCATTCTTCTAACCCATTCCTCCTTCCAGTGGATAAGAAAAATAGGGTCAGAACAACAAGGTTCCTAAATGTCAAAAGCATATGACTATGGTCAAAACTAAGGTAATGCTTAATGAATATACTCTGTAATGTGCTACAGATTACAATATACTTAATGAATATCTGAAAATACTGTTCAAAAATCATCTCCTTGCCCTAACCAGTTTGGCTCAGTGGATAGAGCGTCGGCCTGAGGACTCAAGGGTCCCAGGTTCGATTCCGGTCAAGGGCATGTACCTTGGTTGATGGCACATCCCCAGTGGGGGGTGTGCAGGGGACAGCTAATCGATGTTTCTCTCTCATCGGTGTTTCTAACTCTCTATCCCTCTCCCCTCCTCTGTAAAAAATCAATAAAATATATTTTAAAAAATCATCTCCTTAAATCATGCATACCACATGTATGTATGCATGTATGTATGGATACACACATACACACACACCCCACACTCATATACATAAGAATTATGTAGTTTTTAGCTAAAAAGAACCTTCTACTAGATAACAGAGCTCAATTTCATTATTATAAAGATGAGGAAACTGAGATCTACAGTGGTTTAATGAGAATTTTTATTATTTTTTATTAGGTTCTCAGTTAATGGCCAACTGAGAATCTAGTATTTTCAATTCACCATTTAGTATTTTCACAACTGAATTATGAGCAAGCCAAAACATTTCAATGGGATAAAAGTTCCTTTACGGTAATGAATGATTTATTAGAAAACATTCCCCTCAACTTGAGAGAGATGAATTACCTGTTCTGTTTGTTTCCATTTCTGTTCCAAAGCATCAAACATGACTCTGCACAGTTCTTGTACATCATGCTGCTGCCAAGCTATTTTAAGACAAAATTTAATTAAAATAGCAATACATTTAGTGTAATAAAATGCTAATTTGTTGTTTAAAGACAAATTTGTCAGAAACATGGAAAAGTCTACACAAACTGCTAAAAAAATACACATTACAGTCATGAAAAAGCAATTACCATAAAGAATGAAGAGATCTCAACATTTACAGATAACATATGCTTTACGGTGCTATGTGTAATATTTGCTATTATTCTTTTTTTTTTTTTTTTTTTACTACAGAGTTAAGAAAAATCTAAGATGATAAATTTAAAAAATTTTAGTTTAAGTACACATAGAGAATAAACAAAAGTATTTTAGAGGAAATTTTTAATTAATAAAAAATTTAGCCCTGACCTATCTTGCTCAGTTAAGAGCATCGGTCCAAGGACCAAAGGGTCAGGGTTCAATTTCCAGTCACGGGCAAGTACCTCGTTAGCAGATTCAAACCCCTGCCCCATCAAGGCATGAGAAGAAGGCAACCAATCAATGTGTCTCTTTCACCTGGAAGTGTCTCTCTCTCCCCTCCACCCCACCACCACCACCTCCTCCGCTGTACTCTAAAAATCAATGGGAAAAATATTCTCACTCCTGAAGTGAGGATTTAAAAAAATACATAATAAAAAATTTATACCTCAGAACTTAAATTTTAAAGTAAGTTATTTTTAAATCCCAGCAAAAAGAGTGAAAATGTTTAAGGTAAAGTTAATTAAGTTTTTAATTTGTGTTATTTTGCTATTTGTTTATAATACTGTCTGCCAGAATTCCTTTGAATATTTAGAAATATTTATCATTACAAGAGAATTAGTACCCTCACTACTATCCCATCCAAAGCTCCTTGTAACATCTGTCGTTTCAATTGCTCTCTTTTTGCTGGTTTGTAACAAAACAAAAAGCCTTTGTAGTTGGTATGGTATACTGGTCACTGGATCTTCTTCAGATTCTTCAAACTCCCACCTATTGAAAAGAAATCATTAAAAATTATTTATAAAATATTTTTATTCGTTAAAGCATAATTAATATTAACATCACAGTAATGTAAGATCATATATAGACCATGGATAGTAACTGAAGCTATTAATATCTAATGAAATACTAGTCTTTCAAGAATTCATAAAATTCAGAGGAAATTTAGACATTAATAAGAAAAAAGACATTAGAAAGCAATATGAATGAAAGACAAAGCACATTTAAAATTGTTAAATTTAATCAAGACTTTTGTTCTAATTATTAATTCACAAAAAATACAGGGAATAGAACAATAATTAAATGACACTATGGCATTCAACCATCAAAATCCAAACTGTTGAAATTACAGGACAAATGAATATATATTTTCAAGAAATAAATTATAAGGGGGGAAAAGACAGAAAGGGACTAAAAATAGATTAAGGGACTTATCAATCGATTTGAACAGATTTTTATAATTTCGGTGATATGACAGGAGTGAGCTTCCAAAAAATTAGAGTGGAGGATTACAGAATAAAAAAATTGATCATGAGTTGATAACATTCAAAACTGATGATAGGTACAGTTACATTCATAATAACATTTTACATTTTTTAATGTTTGAAATTTTCCTTAATAAAATGTTTTAAAAATTAAGGTAAAGTAATCCAGATTCGATATTTATCCTCAATATACTTCTGATAAACATTACTCTAGCCCTAACTACAAGGACTGTATCAATAAGAAGCAAATTCCTAATCAAAGAACTTAAGAGCTCATTGAAAAAATAAGATTTGGTGGGATTAAAGTTTGTAATGTAGCCACAAAAGTCCTTAAAATAATTTATATACAATAAAATACAATGCCAAAGACAAAATTAAATAAGGATATATTAATGATTCTCTTTCTCTTCAGCTGGCAATAATATTATTACTTCCCACTTCCTCACTAGAACTTTCTTAGTTTCAGAAAAGGGTGCAACATTTACTTTCCTGTAATGAATGTCATATATATATACTAAAAATCTTTCTCTTTTTTTCCTTCTTTTGGTATGTCCTTCTGTTAAAGTATTCAATACTTTGCTTATTTAGGGCTAAGAAATTGCAGTTCTGAATTCTGTTCCTTTTTTTACACACAGAAGCTCCCTTCTGTTTGGAAGGTGTCAGTGGAATACATTTAACTTTTTTCTTCTCAAAGCTTCCTTGCAAACACCTCAAGTCATTATCCACTTTTGTATATTCAAATCCTAGCCCTCTTTTATTCTTTTTCTCAATAGAAGGGATTTATACTTGACATTATGGAATCTAAAATTCCCCCAGTAGCTATAAAAAAAACAGTGAAGTCAAAATACAGAATGCTTAAATTTCTTGCTAGGGAAATTCACTTAGTGGGGAGGGATTACTGAAATATACAACTGAATTCTCACCTGTTCTTTAGGCCTGGTATAAATACCTTAAAAAGGTGTTTGTTGTTTTTTTAAATATATTTTTATTGATTTGAGAGAAAGGGAGAGGGAGAGAGAGATAGAAACATCGATGAGAAATATCAATCGGCTGCCTCCTACACTTCACCTACTGGGGATCGAGCCCAAAACCCAGGCATATGCCCTGACTGGGAATCCAACCAGTGATCTCTTGGTTCATGGGTCAACACTCAATCACTAAGCCACCCTGGCTGGGCCTTAAAAAGTTTTTTCATCTTATTGGTACTTATTGTTACTCTTGTCACCTAAATTAGAAACGTTGGTGCCATATTTGATTCTTCCTTTTCCTTTACTCCTAAATAAAATTTGTGACTAAGTCATATCAGTTTCAATATGAAATACCCACTGCCACCAACTTCATTTTGATCCTCATATATCCATGTCTGGTTTAATAACAGGTTCCTTCAGGGTTCCCAATCTTTCAAATCAATTCTGCATGCTGCAATATATAAGCTTTCCTAAAACACTGTATTTAATGCATCAGTTATATGCCTCAACATCTAAAGTGGTAGAGTCTCTGTTGGCTATCATATAACAAGTGAGGAAAATAAAGAAACAGAACCCTATCTGTTCATGCTAGTGCTACCCTGTCTGTAATGCAGCAAGGTCCAGCCTTTTTAGAGTCATCCTTTCTTTGGTTCTACATTATCAAACATCATCAGGCTCTCAGGCTTTGTTTCCCAACCGACAATAAACATCACTCTGTTCTCACAATCCCCATGGCATTTGGCCTTCCTATTTAACCTTATGTCTCACTGCCCCCCGCTCACCACTGGGTTCCAGTCACAATGGATTTGTGTTTCTAAAAGGCCTTTGCACTTGCAGTTCTGTGTTGAATGCTCTTCTTTCAGATCTTCACCGGACTGGCTCCTGTGAAGTCTAGTCACATGGTAGTTCCTTAGTATTCCCTGACTACCCCATCTCCTGACAGTTACTCTATCCACATAGCCCTGCTTTATTTTCTTCATGACATATATAACTATACAAAAGAACTCATTTATATAAACTGACTTATGGTAGCTTGAAGAGAGGGACTTTGTCTTATTCACCACTGTTATTTCAGTGCTTAATACACAGTACGTACTCAATATATATTTGTTGAATGAGTAGACCTGGCTATGCTCTTAGTCTTCTCCACCATGCTATATACTTACAGACAACTTTCAAGGATTAGGAGTCGTGGTTAATCTCCTGGAATCCCCATTCTATGCACTACATGCCAAAGCAGGCACATCACCATAGACTGTTTAGTATGTTCTAGTTTGAATGGCAGGCTCGACTCCATATCTTAACTGCAACTTTTAGTACTCTGACAAAACTCCAATTATGCTACCTCTAGAAGACTCCTACGGCATATTATCCTTACTGGCATCAGCTATAGTACAGGCAGAATAGGGAAGGGATTCTGATATCTACTGGGTGTGTACTTCTAGTATTGTGGCCTCTGGCAAAGTGCTTAACCTCTCTGTGCCTTCAGTTACCTCCTTTGTAAAATGTGGATAATAACATTGTGTAATTCATACAGTTACCATAAGAATTAAATTAATCTATATGTAAAGTGCCCAGCACAGTGTCTGATACAAACTAATAATAACTAACATTCAGAAAACACTTACTCATTTTTACTCTTGAAAGTCCCCCCATCTGTAATGCTGTCTCTTATCTTCCCAACCTGGTTAAACCATACCTACCTTCATGACCCCAAATTCCACTTTCTACATTAAGCCATTTCTCCAAGTTTCCTTAATCACCCTGCTCACTAAACTCTCATGGTATTTAGCTATTCTTAAATGTTATTTAAACTATTTCATACATACACATGTTGCTTTTGTAAAGCAATCTGTCACTTACTCAAGAACAAAGACCTTATTTCTAACTCCATTTCTATCCACCAAGTGCTTATCATATAGACACTACTGGGTAACAAATACTTGCTGAATGAAAAAAATGTCAACTTTTATAAGTAAATTGAGCTTACACATGAATGCAGCGGTAAAATAATGTTGTTTGAACAATATGACCAATATTAAAAGTTCCCAAAATACTTTAAATACATATTTATAATAATTTAAAAGATGTTACTCAAAAGTAACATGAAAATGGAAAGAAGTCAGTTTATTTGTACTTTAAAATGTCTTTGAAAAAATAAAAGTTATGTGTAACTTAAAGAAAACATACGCGGTGAGGATGTATTAAATGTATTATCATAGGCATTCATAAAAATAAATGCGTGACTTTAGGGTTTACTTACATATGGACTGCCTTTATAAAGCATTTTAAAATATCTGATGTATATACAGTCTTTTAAAAGAACACACACACAAACAGAAAACACAGAACAGTTGCTTTATATCTTAATTAGAAACAAAGTTTATAAGTTTAAAACTACAACTTTGCTTCTTGAGAAGTGAGGGAAAGAAGAAGTGGTTTACATATTCAGATTATCTCAAAAAGATAACATATTTCTTCATAAACATGTTAAAGCTATAAAGGGAAGCTTATAAACAATAATTTATCCCAAATGTAAATCTCATCAATTGTATCCTTTGCTGTCTATGAACTTCTGATTCTCACTCCTCACAAGTTTTTCATATGCTAATCTCTCCTACAACACTTTTATATTATTCTGATGTGTTTTATGACATGAAAAATGCCCCAAACTTTACAAGTAACTGTAAGAAGATAAATTTGATTTTATTCATTAAAAACTACATTTTAATTTCTAATCAGTTTTCGTTATAGAATTTTTAAAATACTTACTTATATAAGGCATTCCTAAATTCAGGAGTCATAAAAAGTGTTTGCAAAAGGCTATTCAAATAGCAAGTCATTGCCTGGTTTACTAATCCCACATAACCTTTAAAAAGAAAACACAAATATACATTAGTCAGCATTTATATTTAAAAAATAACAAAAAAGAACTTAATAAGAATTTAATGCACAGTAAACTTGCAGAGGTTAAGGTTACTTAGTTGGAAATTATTTCCATTCTTTCAACAGCACCTAAGAAATATGTGCACTATGCAAACCTTGCTTCTCAGAAAGTCAGGATATTTTTTTATATGTCCAGAGATATACATGGATATTATGTAGCATTTAATAAAATTTTAAGAGAAATATGTTTAATATTATGTTTAACTGACATAAAAATAATCTAAAAGTTGTGGTTTAAAATGGAAAAGTACAAACATATTCACTTTATCACACACGCCCAATGTAGGAAGACTGAACTGAACCAGTTATCTCTGTCATCAGGCCCTATAACCCAATTTCTACCAGGAATTAATAACATGTGAGATAAACTCATTATATAAAACTCAGAATGACTTCCTTTATTTTAACATGCCCATAAAGTATGAGGCTCTATAGATCAGCATTGCTATGCAAAGAGTAAGAAAAGAAGTAGGAGATAGAAGTAGGAAAGATCAGAGGGAGGGAGAAGAGGGAAAGAAAAAAGGAGAAACTTATATGAACTTAAAATTTAAGCTGGTGAGGATTGTGTCCTGTTAGCTTGAAGCCACATGGAGGGAGTTCATTAAATATTCACAAGTGCTTTTCAAAAAAATAAAAGTATTTAGCTTTTTATATCTAAATAGAGGCCCAATGCACGAAATTCGTGCAAGAGTAGGCCTTCCTTCCCCCAGCTGCCAGCACTGGCTTCCCTCTGGCACCCGGGATCTGGGCTTCCCTCCAGCACCCAGCAGGCACCCAGGACCTGTGGTTCCCTTGCAGCTCCAGCTTTGTCTGCAAAGTGGTCCAGAAGGACGTCCAGTCTAATTAGCATATTATGCCTTTATTATTACAGATTAGATATGGCCATCACTGTTGAGAACATTTTTGTAACTTCTCTTTTAAAGTAGACTACAGGCCATTGATGAAATACACATAAGCAACAACATCAAAAATCTGTCTCATCATTTTAGTTATACCTCATTATTTGAGCAAAATGTGGAAAACACCTTGCTTATTAACTACATTTATTTACTTCAAGTTAATACTGAATGACTTGATTGTCTCAAAAGAAACAAATCCTTTCTCAAAAGATGCTGAAAGTGTTCACTAAAGCTTTTCAAATTACCTTTTCAATTTTCTAACAATTAGAAATTTCTGACTTCGCAGCTAAGGCTGTCTAGGATTTTTCCTTTTCTCCGTCTCCTTTGCCCAATTCCTCAACAGTCAAGGATAACCACTGTACCTACCCCTTTAAAACTACTATTATCCTTTGTGTACCTACAGACCAATCATGTATCATTTATTTTGATTTTGTTTCCCTTCCCTGGGCTTAAAAAAAAGGGGAGGTGGTAGAGGAGGGGGGGTTAAGGGAAGGAGGAAGTAATAGCAATTCACTTTTGCCATCACTCATTATTTTGCCATTAGCAATAAAATAATATAAAAACCTATGGTTGTTTGTACTTGATTTAACACCATTTAAACAGAATGAACAATGTCTCACATGAATGTACTACTATTTTCTTAAAATATGAAGATTTTAGTGAGACAAGTTAAAAGTGCTACTGAATTAATATAAATCTTTTCTCATTATGCATTGTCTAAATCAATAAACTTCAAACTTAATCAAGTGGGTCTTATACTTGAAATAGTTGTGAATAAATATTGTTAAGTATAAGCCAGGTAAGGAGAAAGAATGTAAGAACATATGCAATTTTTTAGAGGACACATGCAGAAAGAAATCCTGAACAGAACCAATAGGTAATAAAGTAGAAATCAAACAGGCATACTCCTGGAGTAGATGAAAGAACCATTAAAGAAACTGCCCAAAGACAGATATGCATTTAAATAATGAAACATAACCAGTCACATAATTTCTAATCACCTATGGGGCCATCTCAGCATTCAATCCACTCTTCATTCCTCAGAATTCATACCTTCCCATCCCCCAATCATTTTCTATTTACAGTGGCTAGCTACGAAAGAAGAGTTGGTAGGCAAAGAAGACAGGAAAGAATATGTTAAGTTCCCAAGTCCACTACATTATAGAGAAATGTGTTCCTAGATTCCTAAGTTGAAATCATGAGAGCATTATCCAATCAATACATTTTATACATGGTGCCAAGATTTACAATAATTTCTTAAGGAAAATGGAAATTCAACAAAATAAGTGTTTTTAATTTAAATGTTATTTTTCAATTAGTTTACATTTAATATTATTTTGTATTAGAGGCCAGGTGCACAAAATTTGTGCACTGGGAGGGGGGGTGGGGGGTGGGGGGTGGGCTGTCCCTTAGTGCAGCCTGCACCCTCTCTAATCTGGGACCCCTTGGGGGATGTGTGACTGCTAGTATAGGCCATTTTACAGTGTGAAAATGAATCTGTATTACATTTGCATAATCAGAGAGAAAACATTTTAAAGTATGTTTTAGTCTTTAAGAATTTATGGGCATCAAAAGCCATCCTATATAATAAAAGCCTAATATGCTAAGTGCCCAGTCATCCATTCAACCCATCAAAGCATAATATGCTAATGATATGCTAAGGCCGCTCAACTGCTCACTATGATGTGCACTGATCACCAGGGGACAGTTGACTGGTCAGCCAGTCGCAATGACGTGCACTGACCACCAGGGGGGCAGATGCTCCAACCAGTAGGTTAGCATGCTGCTGGGATCCGGCCAATCAGGACTGAGCGAGAGGGGCCAAACATGCCCTGGAGTCCTCCCGCAGTCCCTCCCTGGTTGGCCAACCTAACGCGTCCCTCCCCGGCCTTGATCATGCACTGTTGGGGTCCCTCAGCCTGACCTGCGCCCTCTCACAGTCTGGGACCCCTCGGGGGATGTTGGAGAGCTGGTTTCAGCCCAATCCCGCAGGCCAGACCAAGGGACCCCACTGGTGCAAAATGCAATTTATCCAGCCTGTTCCAGAGCAGCTAAATCAGCATTGCTTTGAAACCTACATTTTTAACAAGTATCCCATCCCCAAATGATTATGTAAGAACTAAAAATTTGAGAATCACTATTATCCTATATAATAAAAAGCTAATATGCAAATCAACCAAATAGCAGAATGACCAGTCACTATGATGTGCACTGACCACCAGGGGGCAGACGCTCAATTTAGGAGCCGGCCCCTGCTGGTCAGTGCGTTCCCACAAGGGGAGCGCCACTCAGCCAGAAGCCAGGCTCATGGCTGGCGAGCACAGTGGCGGTGGCGGTAGCACTAAGGATGTCTGAACTGATGGCTCCCAGACTGGGAGAGGGCGCAGGCCAGGCTGAGGGATCCTCCCAAGTGCACGAACCGGGCCTCTAGGAAACAGTATAAAGAGAAACAGCTTTATTGTCTTTTATTGTCTGAAATACAAGATAATTCTGCATTCCCTTTCATTCTTGGTAGTTTGCTGCGAAAGTCCTACTGATATAAATGGTCCTAAGTCCAGCTTTTGCTGCAATTTCCAGAACAAATACACCATCTAGCCTACACAAATAGCGCTGAGAAAATTAGTCTACATCTTAATTAAAAATACAGTAAATGGAAGGTTACCAATCACATTCAAACAAAATGTGCAATGTAACTCTGAAGTTTTCTTTTTATACCAAATATTTGTATGTAATACTTAAAACCATCTCTATTTTGAAGTTCTAAGACTAAAGGTTCAAAAGCCATACCTAGCATTAACTAGCTGCAAAATTAAAGGCTTTTCTGTACCCCAGTTTCCATTTCTTTTAATATGAATAATATTATCTACGCAAAGTTTTATTGTAAGATGCAATGATGCAAAAGTATTTAAATTACATTTTTAGGCAATTAACCAATTATATATAAAGGAATAGCCTTTGTATAAAAAAAGCAATTTCATAGCCAATAAATTTTAAAAAGTTAAAAATCTAGGTTTAATCATGTTTTGGAAAAAGTGAACAGAATTTTAAACTTCAAATATATTATTAGGTCAAAATGAAAGATGACATAATCCTATATAATAAAAGGCTAATATGCAAATTGTCCTCTCGACCAGGGGTTTGACCTAGAGTTTCACCAGGGGACAGGGCCAGTCCACCAACTGCCCGTGGCCCCTCCCGCAGGCCGGCCTCACCCCCAGCTACCTCCCTGATCCAGGTTGGGGCCAGCCGGACCCCACCAGTGCACGAATTCGTGCACAGGGCCTCTAATAGATCTAGTAAAATAAGCCTGGTTTATCTGCTTCAAAATGGATGTATCCCCTGTAGTCTATTCCAGTCCAAAAGATAGCAGAAACATTCCTTTACAGAGCAAGTCAGTATCAAAAATTTAAGGTTAAATTTGAATACAAACTTACCAAAAATAAATCTTCCTTCAAAATACAAACTCATTATTTTTTACTTGATTACTAAATAGTGGCAATAACAAAACAGTAAAAACAACAATGGGTTGAGGAAAAGGGAAACTACATTCTTGTTCTAACTTTGCTTCTGTTAACTACTGATCTTACTCTGGGTCTCTGTATTCTAATCCATAAAATGAGGGAATTAGGCTTGAGACTGCTCTTGAAATGCCCTATATTTCATGAAAATACAACGATGAATCTTACCAGTTTCTGATTTATTCAAAATGGATGAATAGGAGTAGCTTTGGCTGACATAATCACTGGTCGAGCCCACAGAACCTTCTCTTGGAAGTGGACCTATAAGTCTGTCATGCGCACTGTCATCCCCAGTACTGGAATCCTCCTAAAATACAGCATAATCAGTATTTACTAAATGGCAGAAGTGGCTAAAACAATAAAGAAAAGACGTACTAATTGCTGAGGCAAAGGAAAAAGATGAGGCCTTACTATTATTTTTACCACCAAGACATTTAAAGGAGTGTATACCCTCAACTTTCCTGTAGGGAGGTTTGGAAGATGCTTTTTAGAAAACACTTTAGAGAGTTGCTCATGTCTCCTTCCAAAGTTCTTACTTTCCCAATTTTCTTTAATTCTCTTTCAATTACATGAGAGAGGAGACATTTTTGGTACTAATAAAGCAAAAGTACCATTGTAAACTCCTTGATGACAGAGTCCATCGTTAATTTTTACATCATCCTTGCCAAGTAGACCTCACAGGTAGAGGATACTCAGTAAGTATTGAATGAAATGAAGTTTCCTATTCTCTCCAACAAGAAATCTCCCATTAATGAGAAAAATGCCAAAAAGGATAAAAAAAATAAATAAAAACAGCACAAACAATTAAGACAAAGCTGAAGAGTAATTACTATGCATTTTAAAACATGAATTCTCAAATTGTGAATCCAGAGGTTCCTAAATTTTTTAGTTGATTTCAATGTTGGACTAATCAAAATCTCACAATGTCATAAAAACAAATAATGACATTAAAGCAGATCAGAGAGCACATTCTGATATTGCTTCAGTATGGCTGCCCTATGTTTAATTATTACCTACTATCTAGAGAAGCATTCTAATTCATAATAGACTTCTAAGTGAAAAGCATCAAACAGAACTTTTCCTAAAGAAAGTTTCATTAAAGAGAAGGTTTCTGAAAAAGTCCATAAACTCTTGGAGCCTTCCTTTCTTCAGTCCATAAAAAGCAGTTAAATCACACCAGGTTTTCTCCTCAAATTGGAATTACTGGGATAGATTGTCTCTAAGGCTATTAGATCAGACAGAAAATCATATCAAAATATGAATTGGAGTAAACACTACAAGAATAGAAATATACAAAATAATTTACAAACTAGTCATTCCCCCAAAGGCAGCAAGGAATGAGAGCTAAAATGAGACAGAGAATTCTGAGGGTCTGTCCTTCTCCAAATTACCAACGAACCTGGGGCAAAACTGTCAAAGATTTACAGCAATCAAGCGAATTCTTAACCAGAGGAAAGGCCACTGAAATACAGCAGGCGATCTTTGTAGCATTTTAACTTATCCTAGACCTACCCCTGTCCCTGATGTCCTGGTGGTCTTGAAGATGGTAACCTGTGTTTCCAGCATGGCAACAGACTAAATAGACAAACGATAGTGCTATGGATGTCCAGTGTAACCATGTGAACATATACACTTATAACAAACCAACATAAAACAGAAAAGTAATTTGTTATACATAAATTATAAAACATATCTCTCCTCCTCCTTTTGGAAAATTGCTTCCCGAGCAGTAGGTGACAGTGCACAAAAATTATGAATAGAGGGCTTTCTAAATAGTTTACCAGCATTATCTGAGGCTGTTCACCATCTTTATCTGTCAAATGTAGAAAATTCTTCTTTCCTGGCTCAAAATTAGCATCAAGAAGAGACTTGTCACTGGTATGATCTAGTGGAGCCTATGGACATAAAGTAAAATATCTCAGATTATGAAAAACATTAATTACAATAATAAAATAAAACAAGTAATATGCAAATGGACACATATCTACAATTATTGGGCTCAACTAATTTTTTTAAAGGTTCTGGTGAATTCCACTAATCTATACTTGGAATTAACTCATTTACTCATGTATTGGAATGGCCAAGCCCAGTGACAGTGCATATACTAACAAGGAATCCCAGAAGCTCCCATTCCCAATGTCTAAAAAACTGAAAAGAGAAAAAGTTAAGAACTAATGTAAAGTATTACACAAAGAAAGAATTAAAAACATTTGTGCTTTATGTTCTCTAAAATGGATGCAATATAGTATTTAATGGATTTTCATGAAAATTAACTAAAGACAATTTTATGTAACTAAAAACTAAAATCATGTTTTTATATATGAATTATTGAGAATTCCCAGATAAGCAACACACTAAACAACCCAAAATAATTATGTAGTATGATAAAACGGGCACTTTTAGGTAGCCCCTTTAAGGAAAATCCTCTCTTAGTAAATGATACCTATTTTAGGCCCACTGCCAGGATCCAAAGGATCTCAGGAGGATAAAAGTGATCACTCCTTTGAAAATTAAACACCTAACTCTTTTATCTGTTAGGGCAATTTCAATCCCAGCTGTCATTGTAATTCACTCTAGATAGTGAATGAGAGATGGAGCTCAACACGCTCCAAGCCCTGCTCACCCACACACACTCCAGTCCATTGCTAAGAAAAATGAATGATGAAATGAACACTCTATTCTTTTGTTCTAAAACATTTTTGTTATAGTAAGAAATGTTTTTTAATGTTATAAAGACATGGAAATGTCTCCTTAGAAGGACTTATTTTATGGAAAAGCCTTTATTTCTTAGGAAAGTAACATTTTATAAAAGTACAGGTATATTAAGGACAAAAAAATTAACTTAAGTGATTTTTCCACTTGATATTTATGTGACTTCGGGCAAGTTAAAGTTAGTTCACTTCCCCAACACTCAGATGCCTCAGCTGTAATATGAAGCTATAACACCACCTATCTTTTAAAATGGTTGTAAGGATTAAATAAGATTATATTTGTATAGAGCCTAGTGTTAGAACAATGCTAAGTACCTAGTAAGTGCAAAATAAATGTTAAGGAAATAAAATAATCTATATAATCTATTTTTTATCTTTGGCTCTAGAAATCCTTGAGAAAAATAGGAGACAGAAAACCTGAGGCTAAGAGAAGCCACATAGAAAGAGGAAAGGTATCTTTGGGTCCCTTACATTCCCTGGCAGGGAATAAAAGATCAGATGATATAGCTCGAATATATAGGGGTTTTACCTCAATAAATGTGTCTACGTGTACAAAATGGTGAGTAGCTAAATGGGCTAGGTTTTCAGAGAAGCATACATCAAGCATTGTGCAGTAAACAGGTGAAAGTTTACTTGTAAAACTGTAGAGTAGGCAAATATGTAAATTGAGTACTTAAGATCAGCCATAGCTGAAGAAAGAGAAATAGTAATCCTGACTCAGAGCTATATGAAGCTATGTAGATGTTAATTTAATAAACACTTTTTGAGTACCTAAGGGGAATATTTATAGAGGATACAAAATTAATACTATGAGATCCTAGCCATCAAAATACATTCTACCAAATGGAAGGACACAAATGAACAACACCTACAATAAGAAGAGACTAATAAGTGGCACAGCAGAAGAAAATATGGAATAGGAGGAAAAAGAGAAAGATATTACTTTTAAAGTTGCATGAGGAAACATCAAGTAAGGCTTCTTCTTAAATGTGAAATACAAACAGGGCTTGGGTAGGCATATATGACAATATAGACTATCCTTTAAACCAGCAGTGGGGAACGTCCAGCTCAAGGGCCGTATAAGGCGTGAGAAATCATTTGGTCTGGCCCCGTCAAGGCATTAGGCATTAAATGTTGGATCAAATACAGCAGGCTAATTTTTAAGTTGATAATTTTGTTTGGCCCTCGAATGATATTATAAATATCCAAATGGCCCTTGGCCCAAAAAAGTTCCCCATCGCTGCTTAAAACTGAAAAAGAGGCAACACTACAAGTTACATGGTTAATGGAGTATTTCAAGTTTCAGATTAAATATTATTTCTCTTTGTATACTTTGTGGGACTACCAATTTCAGAAGAAAAATTTGACTAAGTTAAAATATTCTGTATTTTAAAAAAACAAATATATTACAGAATAGAAAGCAAAATATCATGAATTTTAAAGGTAACATCAAATACCTTGTATTCTTCTATGGAGCCAATCAAAACTATGCCCTCCAAATACCAACAGGAGACACATTTAATTTCATTTGCCATTACAGGTATTTCCTGGAAAACTTAAGAGTAGCAATAGCATAGGACGAAAAGAGGTAATATAAACAAAAACATGGACATGGAAAATTGTGTTAAGAAAATAAATTAGTTCATTATCTGGGAGTTAAGGTTACAAAGACTTACAGGACCAACTGTAGCTTGTCTTGAATGCTAACCTAGGAAGTCTGATTTTTAATGGCGGACAGTGAACAGTCACTGAAGATTTCTAAACTGAAAGGTGACACGAGTGCTAGAATTTAAAATAACTAAAGATAATTCTCAAAGTAGTATGCAGAGTGAATTTGGACTGAGAAATAGGAAATAAAAAAGATTATTTAGCATACTATTCTAATGGTGCAGTTAGAGCCAACTCCATAGTCTCATTTACACTCTCCCATGCAAAACTGATCAATGCCTCCTCTTTGTATTCATGGCAAATTTATAACATAGTACTTAAAAGATGTTAGTGTAATTATTTGTTGATACATCTGTCTTTACAACTGGACTGTGAGAACCTTGAAGTAGACATCATGTTACCACCAAACTTCCTGATCGGGGGCCTATCACTCTATCTGGTACATAATAATCTGTTAACATTGGTGTGTATATCCTTTTAGTCATTTCTCTTTCTATATACACTCTTTTCTTCTTTTCCAAAAATTAGATTACAAAATACATAATTTTATATCATGTTTTTCATTAAAAAATACAAAAGGAACATCATTCCATTCAGTAAATATTGAAAGTGTTCTGTAGTTGACACAATATGATAGTCATCTTACATGAATAAAAAACTGATGGTGCTAATTTTAGGATAAGCAAATACTGAATCCAGAATGAAGGCAAAGGGATGAAGAGGGATACAAGTATTGAGTGGCACATGGGCTCTTAATATTAGTTTTGCTTATATTAAAAAGGGCTCCAGGATTAAATATAGTCATTTATAACAACAATAATAATTATGATAGTATTATTAGCCACTTAAAAGAAGATGCTTTAAGTCTAGGGTTTTACCATATCAGCAGTATTGATTCCATTTCCCCACACCAAATCAAAGGTTCCATTTATGTAGCCTACTTTGTTGGCTACATCTTCAAAGAGCTTTCTGAGTGGAGTAGAAGCTGGTAAATTTAAAGTGATCCGTTCATTCACTGTCTTTGAATTAGTAATATCTTGTATTATACATAAGACTCTAGGTTCTTCAGCAGCATTTTCTATCTGAAATTTAAAAAGCACACACAAATATTATTTATCTTTATAGCCTAATTTTTCTATGATTAAATGTTTTTAAAAATTCCACAAATACTATGTTTGTGCTAGTATTACTATTTTATGTCTGAAACAATCTAATGGATATGTCAAACATATAAAGCACCATATTGTTTGTTTTGGAAAAGCTGGGGCATCTTTAAAAATAAACAGTCATTCTTGTAGATATGTGCTTTTACCTTTTAAGGATATAAATCAGTGGTCCACAAACTATGAAGACAGTATACTTAAGCAATTTTCAATTGAAAATAACAAAAATCTGATCTTTAAAAATGTTTCATTACCTTGCTAGTCAAATCAAACATGTGTAAGTCTCCTGAAGAAATAGTAAGGGGAACTGTGTAGAAATGCAGTGAGGATTGTTTAAGATTGCAAAATCCATAACTAAGGGACATAGGCAACCAAGCCTCCAGACCTTTATGATACTGTACCCATAGACCAGATGTCCAAAAAGTCAATTATCAATGTATTGGGAGCTGACAAGCTTATCCAAACAAATCAGCCAGCAGAGGGAGAAGTTTTAAAAAGCAAGAAAAACATTTTTTTAATTACCAATGTAGAAGAAAGTTGAGGTCACAAATTCTCCTTCCTCATTTCTCAGTAATTATCAAGACAAAGAATTTAAAGGACATTTTCTCAAAGAAGCTATGTCCCCCTCAAGCTATTGAAGGACACTGGTTTTCTTTACCACTTTCCACAGGGCAATAGGCTACACTGGATACTTGTGGAAGAAGTTCTTTCTCTCCTCTCCCAAAATGCCCAACTCAATGAATGGCACCTTCACTGATCTGGTGAAACCAAAGAGCTGAACATTTTTCTTGTCTTCTTCCTCCTCTTGACCTCACACTATCACCAAATTTTTATTCTTTCTCTTTATTTCTGCCTGCAATCAGAATCTTACACAGAGATGATGGCAACAGCTTCCTGAGAAATTTAACTTTTCCAATGTCATCCTCCTTCAATCCAGAATAGTATTTTAATATGCAAATTTGATTATGTAACTATTGTGCTTTCCATCAAAGTAAAATGCAGCAGTTATTTAACTGGAGGACCTCTCACTATCCCCATGACAGGCTTTTCAGAATTATAAACTGTACAAACTGGTACTGTATGCAAGAACTTATTTCTTTTCTTCCTTTTTACAATATAACCTCTTGTTACTTCTATATTATCCATCTATATATATAAACCAAACGACTGAACGACCAGTCGACTGGTCACTATGACACGCACTGACCACCAGGGGGCAGACGCTCAACACATGGGCTGCTCCCTGGTGGTCAGTGCGCTCCCACAGCAGGAGCGCCTCTCAGCTGACCAATGGGTGCCAGATGCAGGGTTCACCGCTGGCAAGTGCAGCTGCGGCTGCACGAGCCTCTCCTGCCTCCGCGGCAGCAGGCGCAGTGGGGCTGGGATGGGCAGGAGCAACAAGGCGCCCAGCCCGGACTCAGGCTCCTCCCTGGCCGCCTGCTGCTTCGCACACTACTACATCCCTTGGGGGATGTCGGATTGCGAGAGGGCGCAGGCCAGGCTGAGGGAGTCCACGGGTGCACAAATCCGTGCACTGGTCCTCTAGTTTTTATATAAGAACTATTATTATCATTGGTTAGTATCAAAGAGAGAATAGCCACAAGGTTTGTTTGCTTGTTCGATGGGATGATACAACTATTTGTTCTGCCATATATAATTTTGGGTTTGCAAAAGATTACTGAAGTTAAGTTTAATCCAATTATTTCAGAACAAAAATAAGTTGCTATAAAATAAGTACAATGTTTAAAACAGATTGGCTAATGATATATTTCAGACACATCAAAATAATTACCAACAATAACCCATTTAAAAGGTAAAAGAACAATACATTTCTATAAATAAACAACAAAAAAAGCATTACTAATATACTTCTCAGAAAGGTAAAAGGCTTTACTTATAAACTTAAGGTGTCATATTGAACATGTAATGAATTATTTTACACATTTCAATCCAAAACTGAGAAAACAAAGTGGACCTTTTAAAAAACTGGTTTACAATAAAAGAGTGAGCAACTAAATTTCAACTATAAAGGTCCACTTTTACAGTTTCAATAGTATATTTCAGAAGTAGGTTCAAGCTTTCAAGGTATAAAATATATGGTGGCCAGATTTTCAAAGCTTCAGATAAGTTGGAGTTGATCGTCCAAGGAAGATGACCCTAAGAATTCAGAAATCAGAAGTGCTGACACAGCATTAAGAATGGTGATGTGGCAACATCAAATAGCCAGACATTAATAGTTCCTAGTTTTCCCCCTAAATACATGAGCACAAGCTACGGGCACTCCAGCCTCCTCACCTTTCACCCCAAAAATATGGGGAAATTATCCCCAAATGAATCTTATCTGAAGACATAAATGTACAATAGTAAACAAAATTTAATCCCATGTATGCCTTTTATTCTTTTTAATGGCAAAAGCTCCTTACTATTCATTGTATATAAGTAATTTTGCTCCATTTTTTAAAAAATAGAAAGTTTAAAGGAAAAAGTGAAAATCACCTGTTAATCCCACGACACAAGAGATAACTATTAACGTTTTGGTGTATATCCTAGAAATAGTTTTCCTACACACACACACACACACACACACACACACACACTCCTATGCTTTATAAACACAAACACTGGTTAGAATATAAATGCTACTTTGTAATTTCTTTCTTTACTTATAAATATATTATGTAATCTTTCCCGATCAAAAATTTAAAACTCATCATTATAATAGTTGAATAATATTTTATTCCATGAATTAATAATTTGTTCCATCAATTCCATTTTACTGACTCTTAGGCTGGACTTTATTACACTTTTAGAGATAATTTTGTGATGACTATCTACATAACATTTTGTGTACTTTTGTTTCCTTAAAATTCCTACAAGCAGAATTTTTGAGACAATCACATTTTACTCTTAAATTCAATTCTAGGATAATTTAAACAAACAAAACTCTCTGCTCTTTTTTAAAGCTCTAATATAGTCACTTGTAAATTATATGATTTTATACCCAATCTTCTGGCCCATTGTTTATTACTAATTTAATTTAATATGTGGTTAACATCCATGAACTGCATCTAAATTTTTTATATTACTACTGCCAACACTAATCACAGTTCCCAATCCCTACCTCCCAATTTGGTAATTGATAAAATTTTTTTTCAATTATAGGATACCATCAATAAAGTATACCAATAATTTTATAATAGCTTTTAAACAACTCTATGATATTATATTATACATGCTGATTTAAAAAACATTTAAATGTAAAATGGCATTTTTTAGAATTAGAAAAATAAAGTAGGTTTCTTCTTAATTTCTTTGGAGTTCTAACCCTGATTGATCCTACTTATGGAGGGGAGGAGGGGGAAGAAGTACTGCCATCTTGATGTGAATTAAAAGATAGCTAAAAATTCTTTGCTATTCTTTTTCCTTTTTTTCTTTTTCCTCTTCCCATGCACATGAGCTGGCCTTGTGACCAGCTAGGACCAACAGAATGTGACAGAAGTAATACTGTGCGGGACCTAAAGAAAGCAGCAGCTTCTGCTTTTGAACTTTTAGGAACATTTCCTCTTCTAAGCCAGTCACCACAGAAGAAATCCAGTTAGCCTGGAACCACCATGCTGTGAGGAAGCCCTAACAATCCACACATAGAGAAAGTGGCCAGTTAGTGAAGCACTGAGGTGTCTGATATGTGAAAAAAGCCTTCTTGTATATTCCATCCAAAGCCAGGCACCAGCCAAATGGAGCCAAGTAATGATCTCAGATGATACATGTGAAGTAAAGAAACTGACCAGCTGAGCCTTTGCTCAAATACAATCTCATAGGATTGTGAGCAAATAAACTAGTTGTTTCAAGCACTAAATTTTGGGGTAAGCCATTCCATAGCAGTAGATAACAAAAACGCACCTATATATATTTAAGCACAGGCAAGCTCTAGTTGGGAAGGGTGGTGATGGTGATGTTGTTAAGGGGGATAAGGAGGAGGGTGGCCATTTAAGCACTAAAGCCAATATTAAAGTAAGATATCTAAGGACAGAATGTAATTTATGAAAGGGAGCACAATTTTTGAGTCAAAAGAGTTCTATGATGAGTAAGAGGAAACAGACAAGAGAAAAATAAGTGTCAAGTTTTAGAAAAGTCTAAAGAATGCTCCATTAGGAAAAACATCTATAATAATAAAAGCATAATATGCTAATTAGACTGGACGTCCCTTTAGACTACCTTCCAGACAAAGCTGGGGCTACGAGGGAAGCCCGGGTCCCGGGTGCCTGCTGGCGGCCAGAGGGAAGCCCGGGTCCCGGGTACCGGAGGGAAGCCCTGGTCCAGGTGCCAAAGGGAAGGAAGGCCTACTCTTGCACGAATTTCGTGCATCGGGCCTCTAGTTTAATTATATTTAGGTGAGCTTTTGTGGGGCACAAAGTTTTCTACACAGGAAGTCTAGCCAAGTACAAAAAAAGGGATAAAACATAACAGCAGTTATATTAACACTAAGAGAGTGTTCTGTCTCTATGCTCATTGCAGAAACAATGCTATATTTCCTAGAAAAGTCTGAAGAAAGAATTCTTGAAAAATATTGGGGTTTTTTCATTGAAAACTTATTTTTCTTCCAAAGATAGGTTTACTGCTAGGAACATCTATAAGTGTTTGACATAGATAGTTCTAAAAAATCTCAGAGACTGCTGAAGGCATGCTTATTTGTGTCTTGAGTGATTTAGGCTCCTTGGCATTCTTAACAGTTTTAATTTCAAATCTGAGTTCTCTGATGTTAACATCAAAATTTTTGTTTCACAAAAAAATACTTCCTAGGTGTTTATTTTGAAAAACACAAAACAAGATGTATAATTCATAGTATATATTCAGAATGGCATTAGCATGTAGAAAACACTTTGTAGCGGTTCTCAACCTGTGGGTCGCGACCCCCTTGGGGGTCGAACGACCCTTTCACAGAGGTCGCCTAAGACCATCCTGCATATCAGATATTTACAACTCATAACAGTAGCAAAATTACAGTTATGAAGTAGCAACGAAAATAATTTTATGGTTGGGGGTCACAACATGAGAAACTGTATTTAAAGGTCCAGAAGGTTGAGAACCACTGACTTAAGGGATGAAGGGATTGGGGAAAAAACAGAAAGAACTCATGGACATGAACAATGGTGTGGTGATTGGGGGAGGAGGGATGGGTGAAGGCAGAGTAGGATATAGGGGATATAAATAGTGATAGAAAAAATTAAAATAAATGTATACACATATTAAATAAACAGCATTACTTAGTATCAAATAAAATTCAAAGTTATCAAGATTCAGATTTTTCTAATAGAAAAAAATTAAGGTAAAGTTTAAAATATTAAGAAGGAACCTCTTTACCTACAAATTTAATTATTTTCTCTCAAAACTTTCTTCCTTTTAATGCTATTACAAATAATATAGCATTATTGTTGCAAACTAAAAAATACACATATACTCATAAGTCGATTTTATCTACTTCTTGACAAAGGAGCTGCTATGAGCTAAGAAATTAGGCCTTAACACAATACCCTTCTGGATATCCACAGATCACGTTGAATACATTGTAATACATTAAAAAAAGAGAATTGATGGTGTGAACACTTCTGCTGATTGAAATTTATTCAATTCAGTGGGCTCACGCAGACTGTGCATTTTTACTTTAACAAGTGACAATTCCTGGGGTAGTAATGGGGATCCCAACATATATGGCAAAATAAACCACAAAACAAGATTATTTTATTTTAAGTTCCTCCCTCCACACCACTCCACTCCAACCATCTCAGCAAACTCTGATGTAATATGATCTGTTGCTAAGTGGTCTCTTGCCACAGGTCACTTGGAGAGGACAGAGGAAGAACACTAGGGGGGAAAAACTTAAAGCTAGAGACCTGAGAAAAATGTATTAGGTAAAGGTTAAAATGGGATGCTACAGCACAGGAAAGTTTAGGTTTGAAGTGTATAATGGGCTGCCAGAAAGTTAACAGTTTACATAATTCTTCAAATAAGATTTCTGGATTTTGACTCAGTAAATTATTAAATAATTTAATTCGAGAAGCATTAATATTTCAGAAAATAAATATGCCTGTACATAAAAGAGACAATATACCCAAAAGTCAAAACAAAGGGATCTTGTGGTTTTTATATCAGTTTCCCCACTCATTCACTTGTTAGAAAAGAAGGGACAGACATACATTCATTTAAGGTGACTTTCTTATTATTAAAATTGGGTAGAAGTAAAATAGGTAAAACAAGCATAAAACTCAACACATGCCTTGTTATTAAATAAAAATACTAACATGCTGTTACATGCTCTGCTGATTATCACACTAAAGCAATTACATCAGCAGTCTACCTGTAAAAATTTCTTCTTCATTTCATCAAAGATATTTTGTCTGCATCTCCAAAACACATCCTATGATATACAGAGAACAAATGAATCACAAATTATTTCTTTAAAATACAGAGGTAAGACAGTGAAATGAGAACAATTAACCTAAAAACATTTTTTTTGCAAACAAAATACATACTAAAAATATCACATCATCTAGAATTTTATTCAGAAATTATATTTGTAATTTTTATCTTAGGCCTCAATTTTTTTTTGAATATACTTTTATTGATTTCAGAGAGGAATGGAGAGGGAAAGAGAGAAATATCAATGATGAGAGAGAATCATTGATTGGCTGCCTCCTGCACACCCCCTACTGGGGATCGAGCCCAGAACCCAGGCATGTGCCCTGAACCAGAATCGAACCCAGGCCCTTCAGTCCACAGGCCGACACTCTATCCACTGAGCCAAACCAGCTAGGGCTCAATTACTCTTATAAGGTTACTGAAAATCTGTGCTATCGCTGTAAAGGATAACATGGAAAACAACCACATTTCAACAAAGAGCAGTAGCTTAAAAATTGTGAATAAATAAAATGTTCTGTCACATAATATTTTCCCCAGTTTTATTGAGATACTAGTGGCCCAGTGCATGAAATTCGTATACAGGGGGGTTCCCTCAGCCCAGCCTGCACCCTCTCTAATTGGGGACCCTTTGAGGGATGTCCGATTGTCAGTTTAGGCCCATAAGGATCGGGCCTAAACTGGCAATTGGACATCCCTCTCGCAATCTGGTACCGCTGGCTCCTTAACAGCTCACCTGCCTGCCTGCCTGATCACTCCTAACTGCCCTCCCCTGCTGGCCTGATCTCGCCCCCAACTGACCTCCCTGCCGGCCTGGTTGCCCCCAACTGCCCTCCCCTGCCGGCCTGATCTCGCCCCCAACTGACCTCCCCTGCTGGCCTGATTGCCCCTAAACCCCTGTCAGCCTGATCTCACCCACAACTGCCCTCCCCTGCCAGCCTGATCGCCCCTGCCCCCACCACCATGGCTTTGCCCGGAAGATGGCTGGTCAACCCGGTCTAATTAGCATATTACCCTTTTATTAGTATAGATAGGTTATATAGGATAGTATTACTTAAATGGGGTGGGGAGAAGCCTTTTTCAGCAGGAGGAGATGCTCTTGGCAGACAAAAATACATAATCCATATATCTGGACTAAGAGCCAGCCATATGCACTATACTGCCAAACCGATCATTTAAAAATTGAACTGCTTCTTACACCTTATACCAAACAGCTGCTGCCCTTAAAACCCCTCCTCAGCCCCCACCTTAGGTTCTGCTTTCATAGTTCACCCAGATTAGGTTCTGTTGGTTTCTATGCCAGGCAGTGTCAAAAGCTCCGCCTCCTAAGCAGCCATTGACTCCTTGTAGTTCACCCAGATTAGGTTCTGATTGGTTGGTTTCTATGCCAGTCAGCGTCAAAAGCTCCACCTCCTAGGCCAGTGATGGCGAACCTATGACAGATGTGTCAGAGGTGATACGCGAACTCATTTTTTGGTTGATTTTTCTTTGTTAAATAACATTTAAATATATAAAATAAATATCAAAAATATAAGTCTTTGTTTTACTATGGTTGCAAATATCAAAAACTTTCTATATGTGACACGGCACCAGAGTTAAGTTAGGGTTTTTCAAAATGCTGACACGCCAAGCTCAAAAGGTCGCCATCACTGTCGTAGGCAGCCATTGGCTCCTCACAGTTCACCCAGATTTGGTTCTGATTGGTTGGTTTCTATGCCAGTCAGCATCTCTGCACCTATCTCTGGGCCTGATCAGAGAGGCGAGGCTTATCAGCAGCCCCTACGGCTGGCGAGGCCCGAAGAGAAAGAGAGGCGTAGCTGCTGGCGAGGCCCCGAGAAAAAGAGAGAGGCAAGGGCTGATCAACAGCTGCCATGGAGGCTGTGGATCAGGCCCTGCTTCTCTCTCCAGCCTCTCTCCAGGCCTGATCCACAGGACTGACTTCCAGTGTTCGGTCATCCATTTGGTCCTTTGGGATGTTACAAACCCTGGCTCTTTATATATATAGATAATTGACATACAACATTGTATTATTATTATCACAATAATTTTAGTTAATATCCATCATCTCATCTCACATAGTGATGAGAACCTGGACGCTATGCTGTGTGGGAGCCAGGTAGCCACATGGAAAGGTCATGTGTAGATAGATGTTCCAGCCACAGCCCAAATGAGATCACAGCTGGCAAACAGCATCAGCCACCATACATGTGCATGAGAAAGCATTTAGATCAAGCATGTCAAACTCAAAGGCTAACATGGGCCAAATAAACAAGGTTTAAGTTTATGTGGGCTGCAAAAAAACAAAAGCTTCAATATTCATAGAAATGTAGCTTTATTTAGATAGAGACATGCTGAATAAAAGGCTGAAATAAATGAGCAATTGTTAACATAAAAGAACAGAACATTTTAATAAAAATTAACATTTTTTCTTGAACATTAACTTACCAGACACTGAATAACTGCACTAAATAATAAGCGTAATGCAAATAAACCTATCTTTCTTGTTCTCCAAAATATTTCCTGTTGCGCACACCAAACAAGTCAGTACACAACTAATGATCTTGCAATAGGCTGCTAAAATATTTTGGTGCTAGTATTAGTGGAGAGAAATGGTGCGCCTGCGCAGAAGGCACGGAAGGTAAATGAATGCAACACGATTATAGTAATCAGTCATTAGCAAACGTTGTAGTTTATTAATAATTATGTATAAAGGATATTGTAAAAATTAAGTTACGAATTTTTATTAAAACATTTCTTACATACCATTATATTGGCTGGGCTGCAAAAATATTCGTGGCCCTAACCAGTTTGGCTCAGAGGATAGAGCCTCGGCCTGCGGACTCAAGGGTCCTAGGTTTGATTCTGGTCAAGGGCATGTACCTTGGCTGCAGGCATATCCCCAGTAGGGGGCGTGCAGGAGGCAGCTGATCAATGTTTCTCGCTCATCGATGTTTCTAACTCTCTATCTCTCTCCCTTCCTCTCTGTAAAAAAATCAATTATATTAAAAAATAAATAAACTGTTCTTTAAAAAAAAAATATTCGTTGTGGGCCACATGTGGACCATGGGCCGTGAGTATGACATGCTTGATTTAGATGATTCCAGCCCCAGCCCTTCAGCTGCCCCAGCTGACACCTAGCAGAGCAGAAACAAACTCCCCTAGTCCCGCTTTGCTTAAATTAACATCTGTGAACAAAATTCACTAAGTTTGGAGGCAAACTGTTATATAACACAAGATAATCAGAATAATAGTCAATTTCTCAATCTAGTCTTCTCACCATCCTATATAAAATTACAATCCTCTTGGTGCACTGGTTGGGTGACTCAGTTGGAGCGTCATCCTCAACTCCAAAAAGGTTGCAGGATGGATTTCTGATCAGGGCACAAACTTAGATTGCGGGTTCGATCCCCATTAAGGTCATGTACAAGGGCCAAATGATCGATGTTTCTCTCTCACATCAATGTTTCTCTTTCTCTCTCTCTTACCCCTCACCCTTTCTCTCTAAAATCAATAAACATCCTAGGGTGAGGATAAAACAACAACAATCCTCTTGTTAATCTTCATTTCCTTCCCTTGCTTCAGGTTTCTACACAGTACTTATAACGACCTGAAATATTTGTCTGCATTTTACTTACTTATTGTCTATCTCCAAAAAAACTTGCATCGTGAACCAAGATGAAGTATCAGACTAGACTTACCCTCCCCACCTTAAACAACTAAAAATCTAGATAAAATTTATAAAGAAATAGTTTTCAAATATTGAACAACAGCCAACACAAGACAACGATCCCTGTGAAAAGCGCCTTCCAGGCTGCAGTGCTGGGAGGGAGAAGCCAGGTAGAGTCCAATGCAGCAAACTCCCCGAGTTCAAGAGATGAGGTGGGGAGTTTGAGGAGGCCAATTAAGCTAGAATTTATAAGGCAGAATACTAGAGAGAAGAAAGCTGCACGAACAGCAAGCTTCAAAGATCTTTTCTGAATATTCAGCTGAGTACTCAACAGCATATGCATGTAAAGAAACTATATGAGGCAGGGGAAGAACCACAGGAAAGAATCCCTGGAACTCACTTCAGTTACCACCAGCCAGAGTGGGGAGGTTTGCGGGGGCAAAGAATCTCATTAATACACAGGGCATCAGAAAACCTTACAACACAAAATTAATAGCCTTTAAAAAAGTCTGTATAGGGCCATGGCTGGTGTGGCTCAGTGGTAAAGGATTGGCCCGAGCAGTGAAGGGTCATGAGTTTAATCAAGGGCATGGTCAAGGGCAGGTATCTGGGTTGTAGATTTGGCTCCAGTCAGGGCACTTGCGTGCTCTTGAGGGAGACAACCAATTGATGCTTTCCTCTCTCTGGCCCCTTCCCTCCCTTCTATTCTCTCTAAAAGAAAAATCAATGGAAAAATATTCTCAGATGAGGGGGGGGTGGGGGGGGAAGTCTATTGGGAAAGAGAAGGACACATGTACAGAATAAAAGACCTGCATCAAAATGTTTATAGTATTGTCTTTCAAGGATGGAATTATAAGTAATTTTTTTTCCTCTTTATGTTTTTCTGGGACTTCCAAATGTTTGGCACTGCACATGTATTTGTTTTTACAATTTAAATGTAAATCACAAAAAAGAAACTTGTAAATTTAGTTAACATATATAAAGTAAAAATTTTTAAGTGTTAGTCCACTCTTACCCTATCAAAAGAAACAAAACAACTAAGTGCACAGTAAGAAAATGAAAGTAATTTGATCTGGGGAAAGTTCAAGAACTACACTCTTAGTGTGTACAGCACGCAGAATGATGTGTCTACAGAAAACAAGAGAAACTAGTATAATCAAGATCAGGTAACATTAGCAGATATACAGATTTTAGGCAATTTGAGGTTACTACATAAAAACATAATTAAAGAAACAAAGGATACCTAAAATAAGGAAGGCAATAAACTTCAACTTCTAAGATTCCTTTGCTTCAGGTAATATATACTTGGAAAAATACAGGGAACAAGGAAGGGTGAAAGCCTCTTAAAAGGAAATTAAAAAGAAAAGAGCACTAATTTAGATAGTGGTTAAAAAAGAATTACTGTCACTTATAGGCTTAGAGCCAGACACAATATTCTACTCTTTAAAATATCTAATATTTTATTTTCTGGAAGAGGGGGTAGATGCAATTCTCCCTATTCCTCCTGCTAAATACAACTAAAAATGTTATGTATAAGGCAAAGATAAGAAGACATTGAAATGTGAAGAGAAAGCAGACTTGCTAGAGCCCCAAGGAATGAAGGACATGGTGGTTAATTCCCTTTTTAATTTTTTGCCTAATACATTTTGGTCAGAGGGCACACACTAAAAAAGCCCCAAGAAAAGAGTTCCCTTCCCTAGCTAAAGGATCAGGAAAGGGCAGCCTTATAAAACAGAAGACTTTTAGACACTAACCACCATATACTACAGCCAAACATCACAGGAAAAAAAACAAAAAAACTATTGCCCTGCCAACACTTTCATCATCAAAGTCTGAGAGAGAAGTCTTAGATTTCCAACCTCAGCTGGTTGTAACAAGGCACTCCCTTTCCCCTGACCAGGTTGGTATCAAAGAAGACCTAATGGGCAGCAAGGACTTTCATTACAGCCCAGTGGTAAGGAAAACTTCCTCACTTCTCCATCACTGGAGGTCACATGGGGATAACAAAGTGCCTCACCCACTCCCAATCCAGCAGGTGTCCACAGAAGCAATAAAAAGGCATCCCTCTCACCCCAGATTGTAAATAAAGGAGTACCCCCTCTTCCCTGTTGACATGGTATCAGAGGAGGTCTCTTAAAAAAGATTTAAATAAGATCCAGAGTCAGCACACATTTAGCCCAGCCAGCGTGGCTCAGTGGTTGAGGGTCGACCTATGAATCAGGAGGTCACAGTTCGATTCCTAGTCAGGGCACATGCCCAAGTTGTGGGCTCAATACCCAGTGAGGAGTGTGCAGGAGGCAGCTGATTAATTATTCTCTCTTACCATTGATGTTTCTATCTCTCCCTCCCCCTTTCTCTCTAAAATCAATAAAAATATATTTTTTTAAAAAGATCCAGAGTCTTATCATAATACCCAAAATGTACAGAATATAATACAAAATCATGTGTCAGACCAAGAACCAAGAAAATCTCAACTTGGAGAAGAAAAGACAATCAACAGATGCCAACACAGAGATGATGTAAATGTTGAAACTATCTGATAAGGAGTTTAAAATGGCCATCATAAAAACATTCAACAAGCAACTATGAACACACATGAAATAAAATAAAAAAGTCTCAGCAAAAAATATCAGTTAAAATACAAAAACTCACTAGTGGGCTCAAAAGCAGAATGAAGATGACAGGGAAAAGAACCAGTGACCCTGAAGATAAGAACAATAGAAATCTTTATCTGAACAATAAAGAAAAAAAACAGGCTTAAAAGAACCCATCTCAAGCACATATAAAACTATACAAAAATATTCTCAAGCACCTGTAAGACTATAAAAAAGGAATCTAACACTTGTGTAATCCAAGTCCTAGAAGAAAAGGAGAAAGGGGGTGGGCCTGAAAGAGCACTCAAAGAAATAAGTGACTTTATGCCCTAACTGGTTTGGCTCAGTGGATAAAGTGTCAGCCTGTGGACTGAAAGGTCCCAGGTTCAATTCCGGTCGGGGGCATGTGCCTTGGTTGTGGGCACATCCCCAGTAGGGGGTGTGCGGGAGGCAGCAGATCGATGTTACTCTCTCATCGATGTTTCTAACTCTCTATCCTTCTCCCTTTCTCTCTGTAAAAAATCAATAATAAAAATATATATATATTAAAAAAAAATAAGTGACTTTATAATGCTGACATATTTGTGGCATTAAAATTATAACAATATTTTCCTCTCATTTCTATCCTAACACTCTTCCCGCTTTTGTCTTATTCTTTTTAATAGTAGTTTTACTACTGGTAAAGGGTAACCCACTAATAATGTACCGTAGGTATCTAAACTTAGAAACTAAACAAACTGCTCTCAGGAAGAGAAATAATATGCCCTTTACTATTCCTGTTATATTTATATTTCATTACAGCTAAGTTTTCTTCTTTAAGTAGTGACTCAGCTTGTGAAACAACTGATTTGTTTAAAGGTCTTGAATGTTCTTCATTATTACTAAATCAAAGAAGCTGTAACCATGCTCTTTATTTAGAAGCATGGATAATAATTTAAATATAAGTATATCACTTTCTTATAATACTCTAAACATGAAATTATACAACTAAAAATGTTAAGGTTATTTAAAACTATTTAAAAACTTTATTTCCTATTGGAGTAAGCTACAGTGTAAAGAGCAATATACTGCAGAGGCAAAAGATCTAGACTAAGAACTCTCAGGTTAAGGTGGCTGGCTATTTTTTTTTTTTCTGTGTAATCCTATGCAAGTCACTTATCTGTGACTCTCAGGCATCACAAAGAGATTTTTTGAAGATCAAAAGAGTCACTTGAAATGCTCCATAAAGTATAATATAATACCATATAAAAGTTATTATTATATAATTATCAGTTACTATCCTTATAACAGATCTAAGAAATCTACAATCCTCAACTATGTTTATACATACATATTATATTTATATATACTTTATATTATTTAAAATTTCAAAAGATAATTGTTTTTGGATAATATAAATTTCATCAGATGAAAAATCTGCACATACCTAATTTGTTTTCTGATTGCACTTGCCATGGCCTTCTCACAAGTTTAAAAACCTACTACCAAAAAAGTAGAGAAAAAACTACTACTAAAAAGTTTATGTAGATTTATAATTTAGGGACACACCTCATACTTTATCACCATGGTCCAGCTCCCTTATTACAACGATGAAAGAGATAAAAAAAGAAAGGCCCAGAAAGAGTAAGCAACTAGGGCAAAGTCAAACTAATGAGTTTTCTGATTCCCAAACCATTGTCTTTTCAACCAAACCAGTTAATATGTAAACCTCTCTCTCAAAGAGCCTACCAAAATTATCGCCACATTATCTTTTAAATAATTACCAGTTTTCCCTATGGAAATCATAAACTCCTTGAGAATAGGCACTTTTCTCTCCTATCTTTTTCTAGCAAAACTTCAACCATGTAATACTTTCATAAGGTATGCTTTTTAATCAGGCTTAATAAAAAAAACCTTAAGCACACAAAAAGATGCTCTATATCATTAGACTTTAGAGAAGTGCAAATTAAAACCACAGAGAGATATCATTACACCCTAATTATATCATTAAAAGTTAAACTAAACTGAAAAAAAAAAAAAACACCTTACATTCTCAAGTACCAACAATGTACAGTAACGACAATGCTCATACACTGATGACTGCAGTGCAAAATGGTACAGCTACCTCAGAAAAGAGTTCGGCAGTTTCTTACAAAGTTAAACATTCATTTACCATATGAAGACATGGCCACCCAAAAAACTATACACAAATATCTGTAGCAGCTTTATTCAGAATCACCAAAAATTGTAAACAACCCAAATGTCTATCAGCTGGTGAACGGATAAAGAAATTGTGGCATTCAGCAATAAAAAGACTGATGATACATGCAATAACATAGATGAATCTGTTTTATGCCAGTTGAAAGAAATCAGACTCAAAATGCTACATACTATATGAATTCCAGTATATAATATTCTGGAAAAGGCAAAATATGAGGGCAGAAAACACATCAGTGGTTGCAAGGGCTGGATGTAAAGAAATGAGCTGACTACAAGGGTCATGAGAAAACTTTTTTTAAAGTGATGGAGATATTCTGTATCTTGACTGTGGCTATGGTTATACAATGAATAAGTTTGTTTGTTTTTCTAATCCTCCCCCGAGAATGTTTTTGATTTTGAGAAGGAAAGAGAGAGAGAGAGAGAGAGAGAGAGAGAGAGAGAGAGAGAGAGAGAGAGAGAGAGAGAGAGAGAAACATCAATGAGAGAGAAACATTGATCAGTTGCCTCCCCTACTTGGGGACTGAACCCACAACTAAGTCATGCCATGGCCAGGAATTGAACTCACAACCTTCTGGACCATGGTATGATGCTCCAATCAACTGAGCCACTTGGCCAGGGCTACAATGTATAAGTTTGTCAAAATTCATAAAACTGTAATCCTTAAAAGGGCAAATTTTACTGTCTATAAATTATACCTTAGTAAAGTTGACTCACCCAAGGATTTTAGAGAGATGAAGGGGGAGGGATCAAGGAGGGAGAAAGAATGAGCAGGAAAGAGGGGGAGAGAGAGAAACATGGATTAGTTGCTGTAATTTTGGTACGCTCTTTGAGAGAAACATTGATCATTTGCCTCATGTACTCACCCCAACCAAGATCAAACCTGCAACTTTTTGGTGTACAGGATGATGCTCCAGCCACCTTCTTCTTCATTCTAGCTTTCACTACCTGAGACCTTGAGTAAGTTGAAACACTTTTATAGTCTACTAGAGGCCCAGCACACAAAATTCGTGTGCGGGTATGGTCCCTAGGCCTGGCCTGCTATCAGGGCCATCTTCCCTGGCTGCCTACAGCTGGCCCCGCCCCCTGTCGCCACCCCCCACCCCCCCAGTTCCCCTTTTGCCATTGGGTGATCAGCACCTGATGGCCAGGGGAAAGGACCAAGAGGCCAGCTGTTCCTGCCCGCTCGCTGGCCCTGCCCCCACCACGGGTCATCCTGTGTGTATGGGGGGACCAGCGGGGCGGGGGCCTTGGCCTGGCACCACCTACCCCCGGTTCCCCATTTGCTATCAGGCGATCAGAGCCTGCCGACCAGGGAAAGGGACTGAGAGGTGGTCAATGCACCTCATAGTGACTGGTCCAGCGGCTGTTCTGCCATTAGGGTCAATTTGCATATTACCCTTTTATTATATAGGATGATTTCCTCACTTAAAATTAAGGGGACTATAATACCTTACTACTACCTTTCCAGTGTTAAATCATATTACTGAATTGTAGATACATTTTCTGGATCATGTCTATTTTTCTTAGAATTCTTAAAATTATATTTATATTATGTTTATGGTAAATATTTCAAGACACATGAATTTAAAAATGTCAAAATTAAAGCAATTACTATTGCTTTAATGTCTTTTAATAAGAAATTTGCAGATGTCTTTTAATAAGAAATTTCATTGTTAGGTATTTAATTTTTTTTTTTTTTTTTACCAATTCCCTTTCAATACCTCAAAGTACTATAAAGAAAATAATATTTTATACAATTTGGTGCAAACCTAAAATTAAAGGAAATCAAATTAAAATACCTAACGACATAAAAGGGTAGACATTTAATATCTATAAAATGAGAGAAATGTATATAAATTCATAGTTTATTTATATTTACTAAAGCAATACATATCTTTCATGAGTCATACAAAAATTCCACTTTCTAATCCAGCCTGGAACTAGCTGAAATCAAGAGCTCCTCTTAGTTAAATATTAAAGTCAATTTTACTTGGAGCATTGGGAATATCCTTGGGAAGATTTCATTAATCCCTAATTAAAAACATTCCTTGTGGTGTTTTCAGATGCTGCCTTTGCTGCAGCCACCACTAGAGTCATCCTTTTATAGCACCGGTGCCACCTCTAGCCTATTGAGCTTCTTTCAAAAAGAAGAGGGGGTAACAGGGAGGTCTCTCTATTATGGCTCCTCCAAGATGAATGCCTGCAAAAAGATCAGCAGAAAGCAACCAGCTACAAAAGTCACTCTGAAAAGGTTGAAGGAACCACATCGTGACAAGCTTAAAACTGTGGCTGTCAATAAAAATCCTAAATACACTGAATTTCTCACTTGCAAAAGCTTCCCTTCTAGCATCAAGTGTGAGAAATTGCTTGGGACTTCCAAACAGATCTGCACTCCCAGAGTGCAGCTACTGGCACTAAAGAAGGCAAATAAGGCCTATTTAGTTGGACTCTGACCTATATGTTATCCATATCAAATATGTAACAATTATGCCAAATGATATCCTGCCAGCACAACTCACATGTGGAGAATGAGATTAAGGTGAATTATGATGGGAAATTTTTATTCTTAAAAAACAAAAAGTACCTAATTATATGACTGCAAATAAAAAAGAAAAATAGGTGAGAGAATAAAGTATTATCAAATATCCACTTCTCCCATTTTCATTTGTGTGTAAATTTTTAATAATAATTTAGGACATAAACATTCATGTAAGTAAAATGTTTCAATGAACAAATTTCAGCAATTAAACTTTATAACAATTATAAACAAATTGTTAACTTGTTTAGGGAGAGGAAAAAAACATTTCCTTGCCCCCTAATGTTTACATAATAAAAATCTGAACTCCTTATAGGTATACAAATCCTTCAGAATTTTGAGACACAATATGCCAGAACTATCTTCTCACTCAATCCCAGCACCCTAAGCATCTGCACTAAACTTTTGCTAGTTCTTAAAATGCATTACAAATTTTGTTTTAAATGTTATTCCTTCTAACTAAAACCTCTGACCCTTTTTTTTATCCTCACCCAAAGATATGTTTATTAATATGAGAGAGAGAGAGAGAGAGAGAGAGAGAGAGAGAGAGAGAGAGAGAAAGAAAGAAAGAAAGAAAGAAAGAAAGAAAGAAAGAAAGAAAGAAAGAAAGAAAGAAAGAAAGAAAGAAAGAAAGAAAGAAAGAAAGAAAGACTGAAAACATCCACTGGGTTCTCCCATAAGTGCCCCGTCCGTGGATTGGACCTGCAACCCAGGTAATGTGCCCTGACAGGGAATGGACACTCCAACCAAATGAACCATCTGGCCAGGACTGACATCCTTTTTTACATGGCAATCAAGTCATCTTTGGGACCTAGTTAAATGTTACTTTCTCACGGAATCCCCTAAATTAAGCCAACTGTTTAGGATTTGTGCTATGCACATAAGGATGTTTAGCTGAAAAGTCATAATTGGAACTGTAACTTCAAGTAGCATATTTAATAACTAAAAAATTATTATCAGGAAGTTGGGATATTATCTACCCCACTGAGTGTTAGGGGTGGAGTCCTTACAATATTTTTAAGAAAAAGAATTTTCTGAGACTTGCACATGAGAATGAAAGATTTTTATTTGCTTGGAATTGTATGTCTGTGTTTCTGAAGTGTCCTGGAAGAAGGGCAGCTGGGGATTCAGTAAAGCTAAAAGCAAAGCCAGTGTCCAGAGTTTCCGTTCCATGTTGCAGCCAGGTCCAGTTCGGCATCAGGCTAGTTGTAGTCCATTAGTCCATGGTATGTGTGGATCCACGTGGCTGGGTCTATGAGAGAGCCCTGCAAGCCAGGAGTCAAGCACAACATGCCAAGAGCCAAGAGAGCGAACTTCTTTGTTCAGGGAATTAAGTATCCCAAATCTCCCTGTGCTTGTAGTAGCCATGTCCAATCTGGCTAATGACCTCTGTTCTTAGGTGTGAATGATAGCAAGCAATTTCCCTATATCACCCCATCTTTACTGGCCATGTGTCTATTCTCCCTCCTGTCCAGTCCCTTCCCCTAGCAATCTGCGGGGGGGGGGGGGGGGATGGACCGGTGGCTCCCTAGGGAGTGTGAAGCTGCAGCTTCCTAACAAAGCTGCCCAAATGACATCCTATAATATTTGGCCTTCCCTTTGCTCCTTTCCTGTTATTCATAACTAGGCTAATTACAAATGTCTCATTATGACTTCATTTTCATTTAATCAATAAATATTTATTGGACAACAATGTAGAGCACATTGCACTGTTCTCTAGGGAGAATATACTGGTAGAATAAAGGTGTGAGAGAAAAAGAAATTTTCCTTAGGTTCTTTCGGCTGGTCTAATAATCAAATAGACATGAAGCAGATTAGCAAGAGAAAAGAGCCAAATTTAATACATACGTATGTATGGGAACCCCACGTACATGAGAGACTCAGAGACCACATGAATAACAGGTTCAAAGACAGAAAGGGAAAATGGGTATATATCACATTCTGATCTAGGAATGAGGTAAAGCATCTTGAGATTTCAGAAGGTAGTTGAAGGGAGAGCACATGTTCAGTAATTAGTAGTTTGCCCTATCCTACAGATAGGTCATAAGAGGTTATTTCTGATAATCCCTTATTATGGGCAAGGGCCCTAATGCAAATTCTTGTAGGTAGTTAAGGGAGGGACAGAAGTTTCTTTTGAGCCTGCAGCTAAAGTTGCCATTAGCTCAAAACAATTCTCATCCCACAGAGGCACATTTTGGGTGACTCGTTCTGAAGCCCCACAAAGGTAATAACAGTAATGAAGGTAGTCACACTAATGAGGAGCTAACATATATGGAGTGCTTATTATGTGGAAGACACTTCACATGTATTAACTCAGTTAGTGTTCCCAACCACCCTAGGAGGTAGTTACTAGTATCTCATTTAACTAAGGTCCTGAGAAGTAACTTGCCCAAGGTCACAAAACTGGTATTTGAACCCAGGTACTCTGGCTGTCCTGACTTTGAATAGCTTCTTATCTAATAAAGGCATTCACGTAAGTAACAAGTAACTTATAATAAAGGGGCATCATAATTTCTTAAATGCCGAAAAGTACAGTGGTATATTTTAAGGCTAGGAAAATGTGATCAGGTTGAAAGAGGAGCATCAGGAAAGGTTTCTTGTAAAAGTAAGAGAATTTTTAAGAGTATGGTTTTTTAAAAATCATCAATATTCAATACATTTATTTTAGTCATTTTCATTAAAACAGTACTCTCTCAAAAATGGGTTGTAGCAACAGTTTTATGTAAATGAAAACATTCATATCCATGGTTACTTTAAATATGCCTGGTTCGGTTGAGCTCCATTAAACAAAACAAAACAAAACACTACACCAATGAAAATAAGTTCAAAAATATATGTGCTCTTTAAGAATCTTGATGTAAAAGATCACATCATTTTGCAATCATTTGCCATCACTGCCAACACAATGATTTTGCCAAAGGCTTTTTAACAATGCAGAATATTTGTACAAAACTAATTAAGCCAGCAATACCTGGGCCAAACACTTTAAAATCTGTGTAATAAATCTCACAGAAGAACATGCCTCTGCATTTCATGTCACCTAAACATGTTGCCTGAACTGAAGAAGGTCCTTAATACCAATGAATCAGTTTTATTATTTTTTTTAATATATTTTATTGATTTTTTACAGAGAGGAAGGGAAAGAGATAGGGAGTTAGAAACATCGATGAGCTGCCTCCTGCACACCCCCTACTGGGGATGTGCCTGCAACCAAGGTACATGCCCTTGACTGGAACCGAACCTGGAACCTTTCAGTCTGCAGGCCGACACTCTATCCACTGAGCCAAACTGGTCAGGGCCCAATGAATCAGTTTTAAAAGTAGTTATCTCCTAGAACCTTAATTTACAATAGGTATTTAAATCTATATTTAATGCTATGTTTTCACAACCCCCTATTTTTGATATAATCTTTTCTTTCCAATTTGGGTTACGATAGTACACTAGTATTCTAGAAATGTACTAACCCTCTCCCCTTCATTTTGGCAAAAAAATTACAGTACCTGGGCACTAAGATACAAAAAATTCATGTGACTAATCCAAAAAGTGGAAAATAAAAAAGAGGCAAGAATCCTAAGAATGTACTTACGTACTTAAGTAGTAGTTTTCATGTACAATCAAAGTTTACCTGTTTAAAAATTGGTTAATAAAAACAAATTCCTATTATTCATACAGGGCAAGGGAGCAGCAGTGACAAATGAAGGCATATAGCACATCTGGAAACAGTAACTAATGTAGTCAAATGTGTCTAAAACAAAATTAGCTTGGGGCAGGACATCAAAACATTAAGTTAGGAATTTCTGGTTAAAGAGAATAGATTGAATATAAGCATTTAGCTCTGAAATTTCTCCAAATATCTCTGAGACAAGAGTAAAGAAATTCTTTAAAATATCATAAACCAGAAACAATTTTAGAAGCTGGAAAGCAGAACAGGTGATAATGACTGTTATACCTGAAAAAGCTGAATCCTACATTACTAGCCTAGAGGAAAACCAAAGACACCTGGTTTTATCACTTTACATTTATACCAAAATACCACTAAAATCCTTGGAAATGTGGTAGGTTCCAGGGTTGAGGCAGGGAAAATAAAAGATGAAGCTGAAACATTATTTGGTAACACTTGTAAGGAGTGCTCAAAAAGAAAGAATGACCACAGATGCCAATCAGAAAGAGCTCCCCTTGGTCAAGATTGAAACAGTTTGAGAAAATAATAATAATAATAATAATAACAACAACAACAACAACAGTATTGTGTTACAATCCAAAGAATAAAATAAATACCTGTTAAGTCTAAACTGATATAAATAATCAACGGGGGAGAAAGGACAACTCTTCCTCACAGACTTCCAATTAATTATTGTAGAAATAATGAGGGAAATAAAAATCGCTACTAGAACACAACAGCAATAAGGATGCTAAAATTAATGGGCATAAATTTAAGCAGAAACAGGATATCTGCATGGTCTCAAAGTATTTAGTAAGGAGGAAAATAGTAACTATACAATGAAGAAATCTAGCAGACACTACCTTAATTAACCAAGTGATCAAGGTTAACATCCCCAGTAGTCCATATCAGCATCATATCTCCCCACCATCTCCGAATGGTGTACTGAGAAGGACACGTCTGTGACATCCCTCTTTAATTCATAACCTCAATCTAATCACGAATACAAACTAGACAAATACAAATTGAGGGTCATTCTACAAAATAACTGATCAGTATTGTTCAAAAGTGTCAAGGTCATGAAAAGGAAAAAAAACTAAGAAATGGTCACAAATAAAGGGAAACTAACCTGATTTGACAACTAAATTCAATGTGGGATCCTGAATTTGGTTCTTGAAACAATAACAAATTAGTGGAAGAACTAATAAAATCTGAATAAATTTTGTAGTATAGTTAATAGTATTATAGTAAGGTTAATCTCTTACTTTTCATTAGACGTTATAACAGAAGAACCAGCTTGGTGAAGGTTATATGGGAATGCTGTATTCTTCTTGCATCTCTTCCATAAAAAAATTAAAAAGAAAAAAATAACCTAAACGGCTCAAGAATGGCAGTTTCAGATAGGCTGGGATAAGGGTGGAGTTCAAACTAGAACAGACTGCAGTCTGCTTAAAATAACCCCAGATCCTCTGTTCTACTCTTGGACCCTCCCTGGCAAAAGACTGGAGAGCATAAAAGAGGTTATCTCTGGACTAGAGGACACCAGGTTCAACTGAATTTGAGGAGGGCTATACTGAACACCGGGGAAATTAAATAAAAGTGTACTTTGATACTTTATGATGAAACCCACATACCCTTTTCCTACTCAGATCCCAAGCTTTTACCCTTTGGGAAAAGACCAAACACCTTTTCTGCGAAATCAATCCAGCACAAGAGAAAAGATATGTCATTGGGAGTCTGCAAGGAAATTATCCAGACATATCAACCTACAGGAGAAACCATAATCACCTACTGGCATAACTTACATTCAGCTTTTTTTTTTCAATTAAATTTTTGGGGGTGACATCCTATATAATAAAAGCCTAATATGCAAATTGTCCCTTCCACCGTGAGTTCAACTAGCAGTTCAACCAGGGGACGAGGCCAGCCAGCCAACCTCCTGCAGCTGCTCCCCACGCTGGCCCCGGCCCTGGTTGCCCCCGCCCAATCCTGATTGGGGGCAGGGCTGGCCGGCCAACCTCCTGCATCCCCTCCCCCGGCCGGCCCGGCCGATTAGCCCCAATCGGGGCAGGCTGGCCGGACCTCACCCATGCACAAATTCATGCACTGGGCCTCTAGTTGGTTAATAAGATTATGTAGGTTTCAAGTGTACAATTCTATGGTATACCACCTGTATATTGCATTGTGTGCCCAATACCCAAAGTCAAATCTTCCATCACCATATATTTGACCCGCTTTACCTATACTAGCCGCCCCCCCTTCACTCTGGCAACCACCATACTGTTGTCTGTGTCCATTCAGCTTTTTAAGGTACTTCTCTTAAGTAAGTGTTGACTTCCAAGGATCACCAAACATCCAAGGAAAGCCCCCAATAGGAAGACAAAACTCAAAGCAATCAAACAGAAGGAAATTTGGAGAAAAGAGAGACTATGCAGAAAAGAAAACGACCAATAATTTCCTCAGAAAAAGAAAGACACTGCACCATAAAACAAAAATAGGATATAATTTAAAACTATTTCCAGAAAAAAAATAGTGCTTGAAAATTAAACTTGATAGCAGAAATAAAACATTAGTAGAACTGGAAGATAAAGTTGAGAACCATTTCCCAGAAAACAGGGGGGGTGGGAGGGGAGAAAGAAATAGAAAATAGATGAAAACAGACAAAATTAGAGGAACCACTCTGTAGGCCTAACACCAATAGGGATTCAAGAGAGAACACAGAAAACAAAGGGGAAAAAAATTATTTAAGGAAATTTCTCGGAACTGATGACATACATTCAAGATTGGATAATATTACCCTGAACCCAGCAGGAATGGATTAAAAACAGACCTATTCCAAGGCACATACTACAGAAATTTCATAACTCTAAGTAAAAAGATTATCCAAGCTTCCAGAAAAAAAAAAGTTTAGTGAAAAAGAATTTTAGACACCTGATATCCCAACTGCAACACTGAGAGAGAGAAAAAAAAAGACAATGAACCAATGTTTTCAAATTATTTCTGATGGAGAATTCTGTGCCCAGCCAAACACTTTATAAAGCAAGGGGATAGAAACAACATTTTCAGACATGTGGTCTTGAAAAAATTATATCCCATCCAGAAAGCTATTGAAAGTGGTCCTTCAAAAAATGAGAAGGTAAGCAAAGAAAGATGAAGACATCAGATATAGAACCAGCAGCTCCAAAACAAGAGAGACCTGAGAAGATAAGACGACAGTAGAGGCAACAGCAGGAATTCAAGGAAATTCAAACAAAAAACTGGTAGGTCTGGATGTAGTACGGAATTGTATACACTTGAGAAGAGAGTTACGGTTAAACCAGGATTTCTCAACTGTAACACTAATGACATTTTAGGGCACATAATTCTTAGTTGTGGGGGCTGTCCTGTGCCGTGTAGAATGAAATTTGGCAGCATGGCTGGCTTCTGCTCACTAGATATCAGTAGCACACTCTGCCCTCCCCCCACCTACCTAACATTGCCAAGTGTCCTCTATGTTGCCCCCAGTTGAGAATCACTTGGCTAAATTAATATTTATCTAAAAAAACAAACAAAAGCAAATTTATAAAAATATTAACTCAGGGAAAACAATCACAGTAAACTACATGGCTCAACTATGAATAGTTGAAAGTCTCATTGATATAAACTGTGAGTACTGATGTATCCAAACAATTTGAATATGACAATATTGAGAGGGTTGAGAAGTGTGTCTTTGTGTGGGTGGGGATAGTGGTAAACCATTTCTTCCTCTGTGGGAAGTCAGTAAATAGTTCCTTAAAATGAAAAATCAAGAAAGAAAACTATTAGCATGCTATTTTAAGATAAGGAGCTAAATATCAAAAGCATGAGTTGAAAGTAATTGCTTCTGGAGAGCCTGAAATAGAGGCAGAGAGTTATAGTTTTTGTTTAGTCCTATAGATCCTTTCAACTTTTAAATGTGTACATGTATAACTTTGATAAAAATTAAATTTAAGAAATCAATCAAGACTAGAATATAGACTTTCCAACTGGTGAAGGCCACATGAACTTAAAATTAAACAACTATACAACTTTAAGCCAGTTACTTAACCTCTCTAAGCCTTACTGTCTTTATCCACAAATAAACAGTGAAAAGTAGCTATTTTAAAAGGCTGTTATAGAAATTTAATGAGATACTATATGTAAACTGTTTAGTATAGCGTCTGGCACATAGTAGTGTGTATAAATAGCACCCATTGTTCAATTTCCAATGGAGGGTACTAAATATAAACTTTAAAGCAGGTAATCTTAATGTCATCTGTTTTAGAAAATAATTATGGCAGTTGTGAGAAGGATGGGTAGGAAAGAGAAGAGCTTGGAAGCAGAGAGACCATTACAAGAGCTACATTTGAGTGAGAAAAGAGATAGACTCAGAGCCATGGATAGAAAGGTAAGGGTACAAGAGATATTTTCCAAGTGATGAACCACCTATAGTATATATATGAAAAAGGAAAACGGAGGAGTCAAAAAAATGCTCCTACTGTAAGCAAATAAATAGATGATGATGACACTAAATGAATAAGAGAATACAAAGAAAGAATTATGTTGGAGGACGATGTGAGTACAGGGAGAAAAGATAGATGAGATTAATATTACCCACACTAAGCAATACATTTCTATATAAATAACTCTATATAAATAACTATCTCATAAACTACAATCAGATTACCTAAATTTCTTTTTTTTAGTAATGTACATGGCTCACTATTGAAATATATAAATACTAGAGGCCCAATGCATGAAATTCGTGCAGGAGTAGGCCTTCCTTCCCCCAGCTACTGGTACTGGCTTCCCTCCGGCTGCCGGCAGGCACCCAGGATCCAGGTTTCCCTGGCAGCCCCAGCTTCGTCCGGAAGGACATCTGGAAGGATGTCTGGTCTAATTAGCATATTACCCTTTTATTATTATAGATACCCCAATAATCCAGATATCCAGAAACAGCAATTGTTAATATTTTAGAGTATTCCTTCTAAATTTTTCAATGCATATAACCCTAAAGAGTTTATTTTTTCCATGACAAATTGGAATCACATACAACTCTGCATTCAGTTTTGTTCACTTTATTAAATAAGTATTTCCAATGATAAGTGAAATACTAATGACTTATATTAAACACTTCAATTTATGTAAACCACTAATTAGTATTACCTCACATACTTGCCTCTTACTATAAAGGAGAATCAATACCCCAAATTTAAGAAAAAAGACTAGTTTAAAAGAACCACCAAAAACAAGAATGACTACTGCAGTACATTTTCTCAAGTAACTTAATTAGGAGAAATAATATTAAAATAGCATTTATTTGACATGCTCCAGAATAGATACTGATGATTTTACAAAAACAAAACCACACAACAGAGATGAAAAACAAGTTGTTTCAATGATTTTGGGGGGCTCTCAATATCAATGGCCCATATATAGTTGTGAGGTCACTGTGAAGCTCAAATGGTTTAATACATACAAAGCACATACAATAGTATCTGATATATAATAAATGCTTAGTAAATATTGGTTATTACTACTATTATCATTAGTTCCAGGCAGAAGTTTTGTTTATTACATGGAAAAGAGAAGCAGAAAAAGCAACACTGAGATATGGAACTGCATTCTTTTTCTTTCATTTTTCCATCTTCTCTACATTTATATACTCCTGAGACACCCCTTTAAGTGTTGCAGTGAAAAGTATTATTTTAAAAGCATTAGTAAATATTCACCTTATCCCTAATCTATTAATAATAAAAGCATAATATGCAAATCAACTGAACAATGGAACAGTGGAACAACTGTCCCGACGACCACACTATGACATCCACTGGTGCCAGGCCAGCCAAGGCAGGTGCGATGCAATTCGTCAGGGCCCAGCCATGGCCTCATGATGGCCCCGCAGAGGGCGGCCCAGGCCACCAGCCGGGGCAATCAATGTGGGTGGGGGGTGACAGGGGGGCTCTGCGATCACCCAAAGAGGGAGGCCCAGGCCACCCTCTGTGGGGCGATCAATCAGGGGGTCCTCTGTGGAACCCCGGGGTGTGTGGTGGTGGATGAGGGCAGCACAGGCGCGCGCGTGCGCACGTGTGTGTGTGTGTGTGTGTGTGTGTGTGTGTGTTGGGGGGGGGGGGGCGGGCAGGAGGCAGCCTGGGCTGCAAGGGCCCCAGCAGCTGGAGCTGAGGGCTGCGAGAGCCCTAGCAGCCGGGGCTATGAAGGCCTACCCTTGCACGGATTTTGTGTATTGGGCCTCTGGTTATACTATAAGATACTTGAGCACCCTGGCTGGTTTGGATCAGTGGGTAGAAGATAGGCCCATCAAGGTTGCACCCCCCATCCCCTGTCAAGGTTGCAGGAGGCAACCAATCAATATATCTATTTCTCTCCCTCCCTTCCACTCTCTCTAAAAATCAATGGAAAAATATTCTTGGGTGAGGATTAACAACAACAAAAAAAGACACTTGAGGGAAGAATGAAATTTCTGTATTTCTCCTAAATTTACCCTATATGGCAAAGTATAACAATATGCACAATGAATACTAAATAAATATTAATATCATAAATCCATATAAGGAAACAGAATAAAAACAACAAAGCAATAAATACAAATTGTGAAGATATTAAAAGCAAGAGATCTCAAAGCCTGTGTCAATATACAATAATTCAAAGATATATAGTAGAGTGAAAAAATGAGGTGAAAGGCTTTACTGTTAACCACAATGAACAGACCACACTCTCTCTGCTCTTCTCTGTGCACAATAATTTAGGAGGAATACTAAAAACACTGAATATGTCTAAAAGAGAGCAACTGAGAAACAATTCAAGAACTGAGATGCTCAGACTGTAGAACAGAGAGGGTTTGCCCTCCTGCTCTCATCCTCTACCTTCATCAACGAAAAGAAGGCATCCTATGGAAAATGATTAAAGATTTCTCTCTTGTCCAGAGGCAACTATCAAAAGATGGCCACAATAGAGATCAAGACTTCTCTCAATTCAAAAACTTAAGAGATTTCTTCTAAGCCAAAGATATTGTGAGAGATTAGTCATGAAGGTATTCAAGCAAAGGCTGGAAAACAGCTTGCTAAGGACTCTGTGGTAAACATCCAAGCAGGGGTAATCAATTAGAATTTTAAGTTTCCATACAACTCTGTAACCACATCAATGAACATTACTGAATACCTGCTCCAGGAAGGGCACTGTCCTAGACCTATAATAAGTACAAGACAACAGAGAGAAACATATAAAGATCTCTGCTGCCAAGAAATGCATACATAATATATGAAATGTATATTACAGTTTGAGACCATAACAGACATCACAAAGCATTATTTGTTCATTGCCAAATTAATTTTATTCACATACAAAGGTCTTCTAAGAAGGAGAAACCCTAAGGTTAAAATGTTGAGAAAAAGCTTTTTAGAATAAAGATCTGAGGTACTTGTAGGGGGAAAAATGTGTTTGAAAGTTCTGAACAGGTAGAGAGAAGTAGGAAAGAGAGAATAGCAGAGGGAGAAATGAAAAGCATGTTAGAAACCTGTTTGGCTGCATTAAAAACTTGTTTCATGGGAGAAGAGCTAAGCTGAAAGGGCAGGTTGTGGCCAGAATCAAACTGTACTAGGCCTTGAATATCAAGCTAAGTAGTTTCAAATTTATCCTGCATACTGCAACTGTAACAACTACTCGACTCTGTTGTAGCCATAGACAATGGTAAATACTAGCACTTGGGGGGAGGGGGGGGGGAGGGAAGGGAGTATCATGGCTACATTCCAAAAAAAACACACCCTGAATTACGAATACTGAAATTTGAATTTCATGTATTTCCATATGTCACAGAGTATTCTTTTGATTGTTTCAACAATTTGAAAATGTAAGAATCATTCTTAACGCAGGGGCCATACGAAAACAGACTGTGTGCTGGATTTGACCCGTGTCAAGCAGTTTGTCAAGCCCTGTACTACACTAAGCTGTCTTCTTCAGCAACCCTTAGGTACATTTGTCCTTGAGCTTCAGGGACCAGAATAATATATTACTCATTCAACATGCATGAATGCACACACTTAACCAAAATCTAAATCTAGTAGGGGTCAGAGGTTCTCTATAAAAACTAGCAACAAGAATTCTCTAATTCGCCATTAGAACAAAAGAAAGACATTTTTAAATTTTGTTATTTTCACATAGTAACTGTATTTAAGAGAGCTACAAACTATTCTTATAGAGCTTCTTTGATACTTGGCGGACCTGTAAAATAGAGTGTAATCAAGGGATTGTCTGTTCTAGCCCCACTTCTGTCATTTACTCATTATGTGACCCTGAACAAGTCATTCTCAATCCTCTGGCCCTAATTTTCTCATCTGTAAAGTGAAGGAAGAGGTGTAAGTTACTGGACGATCACTGTGCTCTCTCAGCTTTAGCACTGTATGATTCTACTCCTACTTAAAAAGGACAAGAGAGGAGATGATAAATACCAGACAAAAGTGATAATTAAGGACACAGAAGAGAAAGGCATTGACTAAATGAGTGGGCAGACAGGACAAACAGGTAGAAAAAGAGACCAGAAAAGTACTGTTTACTAAAATCAAGGAGTGTATTCTTTTTAAGTATCAAATGCAAGAAGGAAGGAAGGAAGGAAGGAAGGAAGGAAGGAAGGAAGGAAGGAAGGAAGGAAGGAAGGAAGGAAGGAAAAATTCAAGGAATATGGCCATCAAAAAAAGAAAGAACTAGTTAGCTAGCTAAAAAAAGGCAAGGAGTTCAAGTGACAGTCTTAAGATCTGAGAGTACTGTGCATGCTTCCAGAAATCATGAGATGAGCCAGGATAAAAGAAAAGACTGAAGATGAATGTAGGGAACAGAAAATAAAGGCATATGGTCCAGAAAAAGTAGAAAAAAAGTTGGGGTAAACTTCAAGCCTTAGTAAGAGAGTTAGTCTTAAAGGAGAGGCATTTTTAACCTTTAAAATCCGAAAGGGGAAAAAAATGCATTACAGTATCAGTTTTCATGTTTTCTACACATCACATTACTAGGGAAATAAATCTAATGTTGGCTTTTCTTAAAGCAGAGTTCCACTTATATTATATTTGCTAATGGTCACAAAATTAGGGGGAAAAAATTTCTGTCCTAGACACATAATTTCCATGATCACCAGGGCCTGCTTCAAGTGGTAACAAATTGCTACGAAGCAACTAAAAAAGGCAACAACAAAACACACACACACACACACACACACACAATTTAATGGTTACTCATAAATACCAAGACCCTACTGCGGAGCAACTTAATTTCAACAGACACCTGCCTCTACGTAAGAATATGAGCAAGAAACACCCACAGCCGTAGGCTGACGTGTAACCAGTTAAAAAACACACGTTGGTATCTGCAGAAAACATGAATAAAGACAACAAGACATACTATTCGTATGCTGAAACTCCCTGGCCAGTGCATTACATTTTCTACGATTCAAGCGCAGCCAAGAACTCGAGGCTTCTCACATCACCCGCTTTTAAGAATTTAAGAAGTCACCCCAACGGGCACACCCAGCCCAACGGAACCAACAGGGGCTCCGCTCTCCATAGCAGAGGGCGGTGGAAGCGACCTCTACACCTTCCCGCGAGGTCCTGTCTCCGACTTCCCCACGCGCCTCCCGGGCCCCGCGTAGACCGCCAACCGCACCGCCGAGCAACAGCAGCTCCTGCAAGTCTCGGGCTCACGCTGCCCTCCCACCCGCCTCGGGTCGGGTGTCGCTTTCACAAGCCCGGAAAGTGACCCACCGCCACTGTCAAAACCAGAAGCACCGCCACCCCGCCGGGCCCGTCAACAACTGCTCCAAAAATTTTTTTTTTCTTTGAAATTACCGGCCTTGGCTCGACAGGTTCCGTAAGTACTTCAAAGGCCACCCTCTCCCCCAAAGCGGGACCGGACTCCTCCCGGTTCGCTGCTTTATGTGTCCAGCCCCACACCCCGGGGGGAGGGGGGGAGGTCTCTACCTTCCTCGGCCCCCGGGATCCAGTCGGGTCTCCCAACTGCTCGCCGCCCCCCTCCCACCCCCAGGCAGCCCCCGGCCGCCGCCGCCTCCCCGCCACCCCCCCACACCTCCTCCAGGCCCCACACCCGGGCCCGCACCCGAGCTGGGCCTGCACACCGGCTGCGCCCGCAGCCCGCCCCTCGCCCGGGCCTGCGCTACCTCCAGCGGCCGCAGGCCTCGGGCCTAGTAGCCTCCTGCGCTGGGCGGCCCCTCACCTCTTTCGGGACCAGTTGGTTCTCCTCTCCGGGCACCATCGCTCAGACTCCGGCCGCTCCGCTCCGCCCTGCCGGGGGAGTGGGGAGGTGCGGCGGCTCAGGAGAGAACGGCAGCGGCAGTCATGCTCTCCGCCGCCCGCGCTCCTGCCACCGCGGAGGCCTCAGCCTGGGCCTGACACCAGCGCGCAGACACCGACCCGCCGCTCGGCTGCCGCCGCCGTCGCCGTAGCTGTCGGCCCCTCCCCCAGCCCGCGGCTATCAATGGAAAAATGGCGGCGGCCGCTCTCGCGAGAATTCGGGCCGTGGGGCTGCGAGCCCGGCGCCTGGCGCCCGCGGTGATGAGGCAGCTGTCGCCTGTGTTTGATGACTTCAGGTCTTCCCCAGCCCCGAGGGGCACCGAATTGGTGGCGCGGCCATGCGGACGCTTTTCCTGAGCGGGGTTCCGGGCCGTCCTCCTCGGCGCTCCCTCTGCCGGCGGAGGAGAGACCAGGCCTCCTCCGAGTCCTCCGAGCGCTCCCCGGCTCCCCGTCCTCCCTGCCCACCGGGGAGACCCTGGCGCCCAACGTCTCTTCCTTCCGCGATCGCACCGCCGATGCTGCTCTCCTGGCGGGAGAGGAAAGCGCCTGAACGTCACCCCTCGGCACGTGCCCTGGCCTCGGCCGGGAAGAGAAAGCACCCCGGGTTACCTCCCGACACCCCGACCTCAACACGGCCCGAAGCAGAAAGGGCTGTTTTCTCTCCCCTCTCCCCACCCTCCCGACGGCCAGGCTGGAAGGACAAGGGGCCGGCTCCCGCTAGGGGAGGCCACAGCCCTGGCCTCAGCGGTGGGCCCCCCACACACACACCCCTCCATTGCAGCCGCATTCCCCCGCAGCCTTTAAAGCTACTTCCTTCTGCAGCAGGTTCACGCCTGGGGCTGAAATGGCTGCAGGCAGTAGGGCTGCGGTTCGAGCCTATGATCCACGTTTACAATGTTTTTAGAGGACTTGCCTCTCCTCTAGCAGTAAGCATGGTGCCATAGTTATTTTTCCAAATCCTACTCATTCCTCAAAACTTTCCTTTTACTAACCAATGTCACCCCAATAGATTTAATTTAAAAAAATACTTCCTTTATGAAGACTGAGTGGGGTGTCCGTCATGAAGACCCCCGTGGATACAGTGACTGGACAGCACGCGGAGATGATATGAGCCTGCCTCGTTCCCAACACCCACAGCATTTCCTACCTCTACCCGTGCTCCTCCAAACTGTTTTTGATTGCACTCTATTACCAAATAGGGAAAAAAAACAAAAAAAGCCTATATACTCATGTAAGTCACATGCACGTCCTGTTGGGTATGATTTTTTAATTTAAAAAGGATAAGATAAAGATGAAACAAACATTTAAAGTAACTGTAAGAGTTATTTTTAGATGAATGGTAGAAAAACCCTTGTTACTCTCAGTAAAAATATCTAGTGAAAGCAATATGATTGACTAGGGTTCAATGTTTGTAAAAATCTTTAATATCTTGTGAAAGTTATTAAAATGTCTGATTCAATCTTCAGGTTATTTCTGTTCTTCATTTTAATGGCCGTCATAAGCTGAAAAAGATAACTCACAAAGATAAGTAGATCCTAATGGAAGAAATACATCGTTATCCTTAGCTGCTCTTCCTAATGCGTTTCCATTTTTATCACTTCCATCCACCAATCATGGAAAGTTTTTGTAGACATTAAACTAGTAACTCTCTATTTTCCCTGTTGTCAGCCAGAAGATGTTGCATTTTTATATTCTTAACAAATGGGTTCAAAACTCTCTGGAATCATTGCTCGGAGGATTTTTAAATAGGCTAGAAAATTGTCTTCAAGTTTTAGTGTACATGTATGCTTTTTTTAAAGGTACTAATCTTGTCTATAAAATTTTGATATTTTGTTCATCACAGATTTTTGCATTAATTTTGACTTTTTATTTTTTTAATATATTTTATTGATTTTTTACAGAGAAGAAGGGAGAGAGATGGAGTTAGAAACATCGATCAGCTGCCTCCTGCACGCCCCCTACTGGGGATGTGCCCATAACCAAGGTACGTGCCCCTGACCAGAATGGAACCTGGGACCCTTGAGTCCACAGGCCGTCGCTCTATCCACTGAGGCAAACCGGCCAGGGCTAATTTTGACTTTTTAAAATGGTCATCTTGATTACTGCGTTTTGGGGGCTCCCTTAAATTGTACACCCAAGGTGAATGCCTCACTTGTCTCATGGTAGTTCCAGCCTTGGGTAGAATACATACATTATTTTTGCATCAAAATCACGTAATGAAATGTTTCCAAATCTCTGATTTCAAAATGTCATCTCCACTACTTAATAAGATGACTTCTTTAGAGCTCATGCTAGAAGTAGACATGTCATCTCTATTCTTGTCATTTTTTCTTATGCTTGCATTATGATCTCCAACTTATGTTTTCTTTCCCAAAATCTTTTTTAGCTACTTTCATTTTAGTGGGGGTTAGTGCAATGAAATAATAATGTCATTGGGAAATCTGCTTAGCCCAGAACACATAAACTGCAATATATCACAATATATTGAAAGGAAAGAAAATAAAGAAATTCCTAAATTATTCTCCACATTGCATAATTTGCACTTTTCACTCTAATAATGACATGCCAGTGTAAGTCTATATATTAAATATTTGTAAAATATTTTATTTCTGTTCTTAGAAAAATATAAATATTTTTAAAAGTTATAATATTTCCTTTCCATGATCCACTATATTTTTTAAAAGTAATAGTATTTTCTTCCCATGACCCACATTCTCTAGTTACACACTCTTCTCTTTAGAGGCCAGTGGCATAACTGTACTAGACTCTGATAGGTTGATGGGTATACAGTAAGTATTTCTGGAAAGAGAATATAACTGCATTCACTGATTAACAAATAAATGAACAAATAGAGGTGTGTGGCTGCTCTCCCTAGTAAATGAAGTTACTGATACTAAATATATATGTGTTTATTTTATAGTTGTATTTTGACTCCAACCCTGACCTCTCCCATAGACTCCAAACTCATATATTCATCGACCTTTTTGATTACTCTAAATACCTCAAATTTAAGTTGACCTGAGCAAAACATTTGAATCTCAAGCCTACCACACCTTGATAAACTAAATGGATGGTGCAATCTAGTTTATCAAGGGAAAAAGTAGAGATTTTTCATCTTATATTCAACTTATTGATAAATGCTGTTGCTTCCTCCTCTGAAATATATTCCAATCCAACCACTTTTCTTTATGTCCACTGCTGCCCATCGCATTCTAATAATCAGCTTATCTTGCCTATCCTATATAATAAGAGAGAAACATGCAAATTAACTGTCCCTCTGCTACACTCAAGCCACGCCCACAAGCCACACCCACCAGCCAATCTGAGTGACTATGCAAATTACCCGACAAAGATGGCGTTTAATTTGCAAACACAGGTGTCAAGCGCCCCAGGAGGCAATGGTGGCCCGGCCGCAGGCTCCCAGGACTTTCCTGGGTCGGGAGGCGCGGCCACCGAAGCCTAGCCACGCCTGCGGACTCCTGAGACTTTGCCGGCGGATAGCGGAGCTTTGGAGGACTTGGCAGAGCAGGAGACTGCTGAACATAGAACAGAGCAAGAGAGAGAGGGCAGCTTGGAGGGCTCGGCTCCCTCTGTCACCCCAGCTTTCTCATCACAGCTGTGGAAACTGACAGCACGGAGGAGGAAGTCCCACCCCCACAGAATCAGCCAGAATCAGCCATTGGTCAGACAGCTCTCAGCAGCCTGATAGACAGGACTCACATTCATCTGCATCTCAGACCGCAACAGTAGAGAGGTGGGACTATGTCTAAAGAACAACTGTTGATACAACGTAGCTCAGCTTCCGAAAGATGCCAGCGTTATCAACAGAAAGTGTCTGCAGAGCAGCGTGCGTCTGATCTTGAAAGAAGGCGGCGCTTGCGACAGGGTGTATCTAAACACCAGCTACTGGAAAAACGCCGCTCTGATGCCAAAAACACCGGTGTTATCAACAGAAAATGTCTAAAGACCAGCGTGCCTTTAAAGTTGAAAGATGGTGGTGGCGACGACAGAATATGTCGAGAGAACAGTCATCAACAAGTACTACCAATACCGGTAGGAACTGCCTTCTCAGCAAAAATGGAGTACATGAGGATGCAATCCTCGAACATAGTTGTGGTGGAATAACTGTTCGATGTGAATTTTGCCTATCACTAAATTTCTCGTATGAAAAACCATCCAATGGGAAATTTACTCGATGTTGTGACAAAGGGAAAGTCTGTCTAAATGATATATATTTTCCAGATTACCCGGCATATTTAAAAAGATTAATGACAAACAAAGATTCTGACAGTAAAAATTTCATAGAAAATATTGATTCCATAAATAGTTCTTTTGCTTTTGCTTCCATGGGTGCAAATATTGCATCATGATCAGGATATGGGCCATGCTGTTTTAGAATACACGGACAAGTTTATCACCGTACTGGAACTTTACATCCTTCTGATGGTGTTTCTCAGAAGTTTGGTCAACTCTATATTTTGGATACAGCCAAAGCTACAAGTAAAAGATTAGCAATGCCAGAAAACCAGGGCTGCTCAGAAAGACTCATGATCAACATCAAAAACCTCATGCAAGAAATAAGTGAATTAACAAAATCGTACAAGATGCTACATGAGGTATAAAAGAAAGCCCAATCTGAAGCAGCAGCAAAAGGTATTGCTCCCACAGAAGTAACAATGGCGATTAAATACGATCGTAACAGTGACCCGGGTAGATATAATTCTCCCCGTGTAACCGAGGTTGCTGTCATATTTAGAAATGAAGATGGAGAACCTCCTTTTGAAAGGGACTTGCTCATTCATTGTAAACCAGATCCCAATAATCCAAATGCCACTAAAATGAAACAAATCAATATCCTGTTTTCTACATTAGATGCAATGACATATCCTATTCTTTTCCCACATGGTGAAAAAGGCTGGGGAACAGATATTGCATTAAGACTCAGAGACAACAGTGTAATAGACAATAATACTAGACAAAATGTAAAGACATGAGTCACACAAATGCAGTATTATGGATTTCATCTGTCTGTGCGGGACATGTTTAATCCTATTTTAAATGCAGGAAAATTAACTCAACAGTTTTTTGTGGATTCGTATAAAAAAATGGAGGCCAATCAGATAAATTTCATCAAAGCAAACCAATCTAAGTTGAGAGTTGAAAAATATAGTGGTTTGATGGATTATCTCAAATCTAGATCTGAAAAGGACAATGTGCCGATTGGTAAGATGATAATACTTCCATCATCTTTTGAGGGCAGTCCCAGAAATATGCAGCAGCGATATCAGGATGCTATGGCAATTGTAATGAGGTATGGCAAGCCCGATTTATTCATAACCATGACGTGCAACCCCAAATGGGCAGATATTGCAAACAATTTTCAATGCTGGCAAAAAGTTGAAAACAGACCTGACTTGGTAGCCAGAGTTTTTAATATGAAGCTGAATGCTCTTTTATTTTATTTTATTTTTAAAATATATTTTATTGATTTTTTTTACAGAGAGGAAGGGAGAGGGAAAGGAGTCAGAAACATCGATGAGCGAGAAAAACCAATCAGCTGCCTCCTGCACACTCCCCACCGGGGATGTGCCCACAACCAAGGCACATGCCCTTGACTGGAATTGAACCCGGGACCCTTGAGTCCACAGGCCGACACTCTATCCACTGAGCCAAACTGGTCAGGCTGAATACTCTTTTAAATGATAGCTGTAAATTCCATTTATTTGGCAAAGTACTAGCTAAAATTCATGTCATTGAATTTCAGAAATGCGGACTGCCTCACGCTCACATATTATTGATATTAGATAGTGAGTACAAATTACGTTCCTCTATTTAATTCCCTTTCAATGTGCACGAATTTTGTGCACCAGGCTACTAGTCTATAATAATAAAAGCATAATATGCAAATCGAATGGCAGAATGACCACCCGGACAACCTTCCAGACAAAGCTGGGGCTGCAAGGGCCAAGCCCTTTGCACAAATTTCATGCATTGGGCCTCTAGAAATATTATAATGCAATTGTTTCCTAACTGGGCTCCTGGCTTCTACTATTATCCTCCAACAATTCACACTCATACAGCATCTTTTTAAAACCCATATTCCTAACCATAGCCTGTAAAATCCAATGTAATCTAGCCTGTCTAGCTTGCTCATCTTATCTATCACTCTTCCTTTTACAACAATGACTCACCCACTATATCTTGATTGCTCTTTTCTAGTTGTTCTTTTCTAGTTCCATCTTGTCATTGGGGCCTCTCAAATGTTACCACTTCAGAGAGAACTTACATAGACATTCAGTCTAAGCTGATTGTCATTAATGTATATCCTCTGTGCCTATTAAACAAATATTAAACAATCAACATATACTGGCTATAATTATCCCAGGGCTAGAATGAGCTGCACTATGCAGACCTAACAATACCTGGCATATAGCAGGTTCTTTTAAATACTTGTTGAATAAAGAACAGTGCCTGGCACATAGTAGATGCTTAATGAATTTTTTTTTAATTAATGACCTTTTTAAGGTGAGATTCCCATTTTAAAGATGCTAGTACTGGTGTAGATCAGAGGCTTGTTGCTTTTCCTTATAAATTATTTTGGATTCTTTTTCACTTCACTTTAAAATGTTCACAATATAACTCCAATCAAAACATGAAAAATACATTACATAAAACCAGATTGGGAAACATTCTATGGCAGTGGTTCTCAACCTTCCTAATGCCGCGACCCTTTACTACAGTTCCTCATGTTGTGGTGACCCCCAACCATAAAATTATTTTTATTGCTACTTCATAACTGTAATTTTGCTACTGTTATGAATCATAATGTAAATATCTGATATGCAGGATGTATTTTTATTGTTACAAATTGAACATAATTAAAGCATAGTGATTAATCACAAAACCAATATGTAATTATATACGTGTTTTCCGATGATCTTAGGCAACCCCTGTGAAAGGGTTGCTCAACCCCCAAAGGGGTTGCGACCCACAGGTTGAGAACCGCTGTTCTATGGGATACCTGGCTATTATTCCTCAAGACAGTTAAGCTAACACAACAACAGCAACAAACAAACAAACAAAACAATGAAAGAGAAATTGTCACAGACAAGAGGAAACTGGGAAGATATGGAAAGTAAATGCCATGTGGTATACTGAATTGGATCCTGATACAAAAAGAGAACATTAATGGAAAAACTGGTAAAATTCAAATAAAATCTGTAATTTGCTTACTAATAATGTTTCAATGTCAGCTTCTTAGTTTTGACAACTGTAGATGGTCATGTAAGATGTTGACAATGGAGGAACCCAGGAGGGGTACTCTGTTCTATCTTAGTAACTTTTCTGCAAATCTAAAACTTATATACAATAAAATGTGTATTTTAAAATGTTCATTTTAATAAAAGTACTTCTTTCTTTTATTTTATATTTTAAGACCCTTTGTTCTTAGAAAAAATATTCTTTGTGAAATATCCTATATAATAAAAGCGTAATATGCAAATAAATGAACTGCAGAACGACCAGTCACTATGACATGCACTGACCACCAGGGGGCAGACGCTCAATGCAGGAGCTGTCCCCAGCCCGGAGGCCCCAGGTCAGCCAAGGTGGGTGCCAACGGGGGCCCCCCAATCGCTGCACCGGTCGCCCTGAAGGGAGAGGCAACCGGCAGCAATGGCGGGGGTTGGGGCCAGCGAGTGGGCAGCGCCAGGCTGGTCAAGGCAGGTGCCATGGAGGGGCCCCTGATTGCCCTGCCATCACTCCCAGATCGGCCCTGATCACTGGCCTCACCTAGGGACCCTACCTGTGCATGAATTTTGTGCACCAGGCCTCTAGTTTCTATATATTCAACTATCTTTAAAAAACCATGTAGTCAGTCATATTATACAATTTAAAGAGCTAATAATAATGTTCACCACTATAACTGTAACTATTAGTAACAATGTTAAATGGTATTTCATTAATGCGAACGTAAATTTTGACCATGACTATCTATATATATAAAAGCCGAATATGCAAGGTGTCCCCTCAGGAGTTAGACCAAATGGGAGTTTAATTGCTCGCTATGATGTGTGCTGACCACCAGGGGGTGGCGCAGAATGAAGGAAAGCCCCGGCTGGCAGCCAGCAGCTGCTAGGGACCCCACCTATGAACAAATTTTGTGCACTGGGCCTCTAGTGTTTTAATAAAGTGTGATGTGGCTTTGGAGCCTGACTGACCTGTTTTGAGATCCAAGCTCTGAACCTCTTTTTTCTCAACTAGCAAATAGGGGTATTAAAGTAGACCCTTGGCATTTACCAATTTAACATTTGCAGTTTTGAGCAGAAAAGTTCATGATGTCTATGTAGCCCTATATAATTGTGTTAAAGAGGAAGTTTAAACTTTATATATTAGCCAAAATGCATGAGACTGTATAGCTGAAATAGCTGAAAATTGGTTACTTAAATTTGAATTCTACCTCTGTTATTATTAACTGTATGGCTTTTCTTGGATAGATCTCATAAATTCACCAAGCTTTACTTTTCTTATCCGTAAAATGAAGATAATAATAGCCCCACTTTGTAAGATTATATTAAATAGTAAAGAAAATAATAATCACAAAACTTTAACAGTTAAGATTGGTTAAATATATATATAATCTCACCAAATAAAACCCAGAAGTGTAAAAAAAGGTATTTTATATATATGTTCTCCAGCCCTGTTCTATGTGCTTTACACATATTATCTTATTCAATTCTCCCAACTCTATGCATAGCTACTACCACTAGCCCCATCTTACATTAAGGAAATTGATATGGAACCTTTGATGTCAGCAGGACACTGCCTAGCAAATATTAAACAATCAACATATACTGGCTATAATTATCCCAGTGCTAGACTGAGCTGCACTATGCAGACCTAACAATACCTGGCATATAGCAGGTTCTTTTAAATATTTGTTGAGTAAATAAACTAGTTAAAATAAAAGAAGCACTTTTATTACCATGAACATTTTTAAATACACTTTTTTTAAAATCCTCAATCAAGGATATTTTTCCATTGATTTTAGAGAGAGTGGAAGAGAGAGGGAAAGAGAGCAGCATCGTGTAAGAGAGACACATCGATTGGTTGCCTCCTGCACTGCACAGATCCGGGCCAGATCCTGGACCGGGGAAGGGCCAGAAACCGAGGTTAGTGCCCTTGACCAAAATCAAACCCAGGAACCTTTGGTCTGCATGCCGATGCTCTATCCACTGAGCCAAACTGGCTAGGGCTTAAATACACTTTTTATTTTTGATATGTTAAATTTGCAGAAAAGTTGCTATGATAGAACACATATACCCCTCCCAGGTTCCCCCATGGTCATTCAGCTAATTAATAACTCTTGTTAATCACCCCAACAACTACACTTTGATTGTTTCATTGGTGCCTACTCTTCTCCACTTGCATAGTATCTCCCTGAAAAATGCTTAATATTTTCTTTTTTGAAAATGGCTCTGAAAAGAAATTCAACTATTAGCACTGAGATTGAAGAAATTAATAAAGTTACTGATCTTAGCCATGAGATAGGCTCTTTGGTTAAGTTAGAGTAGAATGTAAAATTAGTCAATGGCTTATATTTGTAACAGAAAAGACACCATCAATAAGAAAACAAGAAAAATCCATTCAAGAAACTATGTCAGTGAGTGCTTCGACCACTACCAAAAAAGTCATCGATTAAGTAGAAACCTAGTAAATATTAAAAAGATGGCTATTGGTGTAAAAATAAGAACAGGAAACATGATACTTAGAAAATGTAATTCAGGAGAAACCTAGGAACATGTACAAATATGTTTATGAAGCAATAGAGTGAGGACATTAGTGGAGTTCTCAACCCACTTTGACCACAAAGAAAGGACCTGACATAGCATTTTTCTATTGATATAAACTAAAAAAAAAAAAAAAAAAAAAAATCATTGCTACAGATGTGCTTGCCTCTTAATGAGTTGAAGAAATTCATTTTAAAAAAGGTTGTATAGGTCAATGTGTTCAACACAAAAAGAGGTTCACATCACAGAGAATGCCTTAGCAAGCGTATAGAAGGAGGAAACATAATTATCAGAGCATAGGGCAACCAAATTGGTCATGATTCATCCTAGCCTTCTCTAGGGTTCTGCAAACACTCAAATTTCAAGGTCCAAAATAAGGATCAGTCCAATAAAACAAAGTTGGAGTCATGGTGTTAATCTTTTTAAATGATTATGTAAGATCTTTGCAATAAAGTAGTATTTATAAATTTGGTGTTTGAAGAGATCTCAATATTCCTACCTATCAAGCATTCATTGGAATATTACTTTATAGAATTGTGAGGATGAGAAATAATGTATACAAAGGTGAATATTTTATAATAATATTGTCATGGAACAAAAACAAGAACCAGATGTGTAAAGAATAAGATGGTAATTTAAAAATTTTAGGCTCTGGCTGTATAGCTCAGTTGGTTAGAGCATCCTCGCTAAACTCCAAGGTTGCAGAAGCAACTAATGAATCCTATCTAATAAAAGAGAAATATGGTAATTGGCATATGACCGCTACCCTTCCCATGGGCTAATCAGCGAGATATGCAAATTAACTGCCAGCCAAGATGGTGGCCAGCAGCCAGGCAGCTTGAAACTAACATGAGGCTTGCTTGCTTCAGTGACGGAGGACTCCAACTGTTCCCCACCTGCCTTGCCGGCCTCTGAGCCTGCAGTTTAAGAAACATTGTAACAAATACAGAAGCTAAACAAAACCCCAGAAACCAGCTTTCAGCAAGCTGGGATTTCAGAGCTGGAGTTATACATTGTTTTGATTATAGAACCTAAACACACCATATACCTTCTTTCAGCAGCAGAGGCCTCAGAGCTGGATCCAGAGCTAAAGCTGGCCCAGAATTAAAAAAGAAAAAAGAAAAAAAAGGAGCGGTTGGGAGCTTCAGTCACCTGCCAGCCTGAAAAAAGCCCTCAGCCCCTCACCCAGACTGGCCAGGCACCCCAGTGGGGACCCCCACCGTGAAGGGTGTGTGACCAGCTGCAAACAGCCATCATCCCCTCACCCAGGCTGGCCAGGCACCCCAGTGGGGACCCCCACCCTGATCCAGGACACCCTTCAGGGCAAACCAACCGGCCCCCACACGTGCACCAGGCCTCTATCCTATATAGTAAAAGGGTAATATGCCTCCCAGCACCGGGATCAGTGGAGCCGCGAGGCCTCCCGGCACCGGGATCAGCGTGACAGGGGGCAGCGCCCAAACCCCCTGATCACCCTGCGGCTCTGTGTGTGACAGGGGGTGGGGCCACAACCTCCCTATCAGCCCTGCTCTGTTCGTGACAGGGGAAGGCGCCCCAACCCCCTGATCAGTCCTGCTCTGTGCCTGATAGGGGAGAGCTCCCCAACCCCCTGATTGACCCTGCTCTGTGCATGACAGGGTACGGAGCCCCAACCCCCCTGATTGGCCCTGCTCTGTGCGTGACAGGGGGTGGCGCCACAACCTCCCCATCGACCCTGCCTTGAGTGTGACAGGGGGCGGTGCCCCAACCCCCCAATCAGCCCTTCCCTGAGTGTGACTGAGGGTGGCATCACAACCTCCCGATCTGCCCTGCTCTGTGCATGACAAGGGGCGACGCCCCAACTCCCCAATCGGCCCTGCTCTGAGCCCAACCAGGGGCTGCACCTAGGGATTGGGCCTGCCCTCTGCCACCCGGGAGCAGGCCTAAGCCAGCAGGTCGTTATCTCCCGAGGGGTCCCAGACTGCGAGAGGGCACAGGCCAGGCTGAGGGATCCCCCTTCCCCCCAAGTGCACAAATTTTTGTGCACCGGGCCTCTAGTGAATGAATAAACAAGTAGAAAAACAAAATTAATGTTTCTCTCTCTCTCCCCCCTTTCTTTCTTGCTCTAATAATTAATCAATAAAAAATAATAAAACAATAAAAAACTTAGATTGTGTCTAGCGAAATATTAATGTAAACTCAAAAGACAAAATTTCAGCTGGAAGGATATTTGCAAGAAATATGACAAATGGCTAATTTCCTTAATATAAAAGAGCTCTTATAAATCAATAAGAAAGAGATGAACAACCAATAGAGGAATACTAAAAAGAGATAAATTGGAACTTCATAAAAAATGAAATATAAATTGCCAATAAATATCTGAAAAAATGCTTTACATTATTTTTCATTAAAGAATTGCAAATGAAAAAGCAACATGCCATGTTCTCTCAAATTAGCAAGACTTATGGGGAAATGGCTTATTTAAATTTTATGAATTAGTGTAAACTTTTTTGAAGGAAATATGGCACTATGTATATCAAAATTATACATAAAATGCACACATCTTTTGATCCAGTAGTTTTAATTCTAAAATTATACTACAAGCACAAATGAACAAAGATACACATATAATGATGTTCATTATAATACTAGGAGCCCAGCACACGATTCTAAATTGTGCGGCACTGCCCACCCTCCGGTCCGGCCCTGCCTCCCTCTCCGGCCCTTAAAGCAGCTGTAGCCGCTGCTGATCAGGCCCTCCCCCAGCACAGGCACGTGGAGGCCCCTGCCACCCTGCCCCCAACATTGCATGCGCAACCTCTTGTCCGGTCGACCTGTTATGGCAGTGGTTCTCAACCTGTGGGTCGCGACCCCTTCGGGGGTCGAACGACCCTTTCACGGGGTAGCATAAGACCATCGGAAAACACATATAATTACATATTGTTTTTGTAACTAATCACTATGCTTTAATTATGTTCAATTTGTAACAATGAAATTGAGGGTCACCACAACATGAGGAACTGTATTAAAGGGTCAAGGCATTAGGAAGGTTGAGAACCACTGTGTTATGGCATCCCAGTTAATTAGCATATTTCTCCATTACATGTATATATATATATATATATATATATATATATATATATATATATAGTTGGTAATAACCAAAAACTAGAAACAACATGAAAATTTATCAGTAGGATTATGCGAATTATAGTACATCCATAATACCATGCAGTTGTTAAAAATAGAGTGAGGTGGAAACATAAAAATTGACATGGACTAAATGCACCATGGCATGCTGGCTTAGATCCTGGAACAGAAAAAGGACATTAGCAGAAAAACTAGTGAAATCTGAATAAAGTTCATAGTTTAGTTAATATTAATGTGCCAATGTTAATTTCTTATTTTTGACAAATGTGCCTTGGTTATATAATATGTTCATATTACATATTTCATTTAATTCATATTACAACTTTCTATAAATCCAAAATATTCCAAAATGAAGTTTACTTCTTAAAGTAATATAAAAAGAAAACTAAACATAATAAATGAAACAAAAGCTAGGTGGTGAGTAGTATATATAGCATTTGTATACTAAATGATGGGGGTTATCTGATCTAATAATAGACAAACATGGTAATTGACCGTACCTTCGCTACGCCTCCAATTGGCTAATCAGCATGATATGCAAATTAACAGCCAACAAAGATGACGGCTAATTTGCATACTGCAGGCAGATCCCGCTGCGCCGCCCCACCTGGGGCTGGTGGCAGCGCCATCCCCAGCCACTGGCAGCCCCAGTGGGAGGTCCTGGCCTGCTGTGGGCGGGGCGGGGCGGGCGGCAGGGCAATCCTGAGCCGCCACCCGCCACAGCCCAGGATCCGGGCCTGCCATGTGCGGCCCAGTGTGGGCGGCAACGTGATCCCGGGCCTGCTGTGTGTGGGGTGGGGTGGGCGGGGCCGCTGGCAGCACGATCCGAGCGGCCACCGGACCCAGCGCAGGATCAGGGCCAGGGCCTGCCATCTGCGACCAGGGGAGACGGGGAAGACATTGTGGGATTGGGTGTGCCATCTGCCACCAGGGGAGCGGGCCTAAGCCAGCAAGTGGTTATCTCCCGAGGGGTCCCAGACTGTGAGAGGGCACAGGTTGGGCTGAGGTACCCCTTCCTCCGCCAGTGCACAAATTATTGTGCAACGGGCTTCTAGTCTATAATAATAAAAGGGTAATATGCTAATTAGACCGGACATCATTCTGGACATCCTTCCTGATGAAGCCAGGGCCAGAGGGAAGCCAACCTGGGTCCTGGTGCCTGTGGGCGGCCGGAGGGAAGCCAGCCCGGGTCTCGGGTGCCTGCTGGCAGCTGGAGGGAAGCTGGTGCCAGCAGCGGGGGGGAAGGAAGGCCTACTCTTGCACGAATTTTCATGCATCGGGCCTCTAGTATGTATATATTTGATTAAGGGCATAGAAATCTCTAGTAGCATATGATCCTACATCACCAAAAAAGAGAATTTATAGTGGTCATCTCCGTATTCCTTGGAACAGAGATTGTCAACATCAATGTTGATATTAGCTGGGATCTTTTATTTTTCACTTTCACATTAAACCATGCTGTATTCTTTTCATTCTTTTACCAGGGACCATGTGTGCCTTCTATATAATTTTAAAACAACTCATTTAAAAAATAAGGTACAGAAATTGACTAACATGATGACTGACACATTGTAGATGCTCAATATTTGAAAACTTTTATGGTTTTTTACTTTCTGCCTTATATTCTCTATGATATCTCTTATATATCTAATAACAATTGTAAATTTTTATTGAATCTTGACTATGGTCCAGGTCCTGTGATAATACTTAACACATAATATCTCATCACTTCCCACAGTAACATTCTGAGTTGGGTACAATTGGTATCCACATTTTGCAGAAAAAGAAACAGGAATAAGGAAGTTAAGTAAATTGCCAGGGTCACAAGGCTAATCAATGGTGGAGCTAGGATTCGAACCCAAGCAGTCTGACTCCAAAGTCTTTACCATACGTAAGTTCTTGTTTGCCTCTATAGATGCCATAGAATACATTTTAACATATAGAATATATTTCCATAGACTATATTTTAACTTCTTAATGGTTATGTGATAAGTATAATTTATTTTCAGTGGAAGAGACTAATCCTTTTAATTTTTAATGAAGTTGGGTGATTCAAAGTCTCTGGCCTTCTTTTAAAACTTCAGCAAAATGACTTTTACTACTTGACCCTTTACTTTTAAATGTTCAAACAGGTCTTTAAATTATTTGATGATTTTCACTAGACTAAATGATACCACTTATGATCATTTTTTATATATTTAGTTATTTAATCTTTATAGGTGCTCTTTTGTGGGAGATTATCAATCACTCTCTAAGTATTCCAAAGTGAACTTTTTCTTTAAAAAGATAAGTAGTAGTTGTTATTTTCCCCCCTCTTCCTCATCTTCCATCTTTTATAAATCAGGCAGTTTCTTTTGCATGTTATCATCTAAATTGGTCTATCAAAACCTTTCCCAGACTTGGACAAAGAAGTAAAGGAATATTTTCTCATTAGTTTTCATCAGTCTCTGGTAAAAAAAATAAAATTGCAACTTATGTTAGTTGTTGATAGACTTTTCTACATGCATAGCAATAGGCCTTTTTCCTATTTAAAAAAACAACACAGGAAAAAGAAATCCCAGGAGAAACTAAGATGGCAGCATAGGTTAACGCCGGAGATTGCTGCCTCGAACAACCACTTCAAAAAACAACTAAAAGACGGAATGAACATCATCCAGAACCACAGAAAGGCTGGCTGAGTGGAAATTCTACAACTAGGAGGAAAGAGAATATCATACCCAGACTCAGAGGAGGCACAGTGCTGAAGTGAAATACTAAGGTGCGGAGTGCACGCAGAGCGGGCTGGAGGTGGAGGGCGTGGTTGTTGTTTTCAATCGGGAGGGAGTTTCAGACTCTGAGCTCCAGAGCTGGGCGAGTCTCTAGGGACCCAGACTCAAACGGGAGAAGCGGGACTGTCTGGCTTCGGTCGGAACTCGAAGGCAGCTTTCTCTCCGAGGTTTGCAGTGGTTGCTGGGACTCTGTGAGGCAGAGCCCCTAGGGACGGAACTGAGAGCAGCCATAACTGCTCGCTCTGGCCCGCCCTGTAGATCCCCGGGGACCCGCCCCGCCCAAGCCCTGCGCAGAGCCATTTGCCAGATCGCCTCAGGCAAAGGCTAGACTAGCACCGCCCTAGAGATCCAGCACAGAAGCTCTCCCACTGCAGACACAGCTAACTCTCATAGCCAGTTAGCCTGGAGGTCAAATCACCCCCGGTATTGCTGACAACAATCAAGGCTTAACTACAACAAGACTGCGCACAAAGACCACTAGGGGGTGCACCAAGAAAGCATAAAAAATGCGGAGACAAAGAAACAGGACAAAACTGTCAATGGAGGATATTGAGTTCAGAACCACACTTTTAAGGTCTCTTAAGAACTGTCTAGAAGCCGTCGATAAATGTAGTGAGATCCTCAAGAAATCTAATGAGACCCTCAATGTTATGATAAAGAACCAACTAGAAATTAAGCATACATGGACTGAAATAATGAATACTATACAGACTCCCAACAGCAGACCAGAGGAGCGCAAGAATCAAGGCAAAGATTTGAAATGCGAAGAAGCAAAAGACACCCAACCAGAAGAGCAAAATGAAAAAAGAATCCGAAAATACGAAGATAGTGTAAGGAGCCTCTGGGACAGCTTCAAGCGTACCAACATCAGAATTATAGGGGTGCCAGAAGATGAGAGAGAGCAAGATATTGAAAACCTATTTGAAGAAATAATGACAGAAAACTTCCCCCACCTGGTGAAAGAAATAGACTTACAGGTCCAGGAAGTGCAGAGAACCCCAAACAAATGGAACCCAAAGAGGACCACGCCAAGACACATCATAATTAAAATGCCAAGAGCAAAAGACAAAGAGAGAATCTTAAAAGCAGCAAGAGAAAGAAACTCAGTTACCTACAAGGGAATACCCATACGACTGTCAGCTGATTTCTCAACAGAAACTTTGCAGGCCAGAAGGGAATGGCAAGAAATATTCAAAGTGATGAATACCAAGAACCTACAACCAAGATTACTTTATCCAGCAAAGCTATCATTCAGAACTGAAGGTCAGATAAAGAGCTTCACAGATAAGGAAAAACTAAAGGAGTTCATCACCACCAAACCAGTATTATATGAAATGCTGAAAGGTACCCTTTAAGAAGAGGAAGAAGAAGAAAAAGGTAAAGATACTAATTATGGACAACAAATATGCATCTATCAACAAGTGAATCTAAGAATCAAGTGAATAAATAATCTGGTGATCATAGTAGAATCAGGGACATAGAAAGGGAATGGACTGACTATTCTTGCGGGGGAAGGGGTGTGGGAGATGCGGGAAGAGACTGGACAAATATCGTGCACCTATGGATGAGGACAGTGGGTGGGGAATGAGGGCGGAGGGTGGGGTGGGAACTGGGAGGAGGGGAGTTATGGGGGAAAAAAGAGGAACAAATGTAATAATCTGAACAATAAAGATTTAATTAAAAAAATAAAGTTATTATTGAAAGGTAAAAAAAAAACACAAAAAAAACAACAACACAGAAGCTTCCACCTCATTTACTTACCAGTAGCAGAATATGTTTTGAACCTCAATCATCATCATAATTTTTGTCAGTAATCAACATTGAATTCCTATTGTGTATATGACACTGGTATTTATGAGGAATCATAAATTCTTAGCCACACTCAATGTCTCATTAATTTTACTACAAATTCAAAATTTATTATGTGTGAGCACTACAATCATACAAGGCTCTTTGGAAGCCAAAATACAATAAATAAAACTGAGAAAGTGGATCATAAAGTAGATACAAAAATGTGATGGAAAATGAGCTAGGGTTGCTTATCATAATAAATTAATTTCCACTGACTATCCCTAAGGTGTTTGATGTGGTGATAGATGTTTAAGAGAGCATACAGTCAGTGTGGTCACTAATTTCCTGCCTAACTGAATAGAGAAGATTTAAACGATGGAGCATGTAAGAGTTTTCTGTCAGCAAATGTACTCTGAAATGCAATTCAACGGAAATTTATTGAGAGTCTTCTGACAAGGTATGTTGCCAGTAACTGTGCCTGATGATGAACAAGTATGTTCTCTACTCATAGGGAACTTACAATCTAGTTAGAATAGTGCTATCCAATGTGTGAATCGGGAAAGGCCACTGCAGGGCTCACAGCTTGATGAACAGTGCTTAGACTAGACTTCAGTCTCCACTCACACTTAGCTGGGCATCCGCATGCATTGCACAACTTGCACAATCACAGGTGGCAGCCATATCCATAACTAAAACAAATATGTTGAAAAGATATTGTAGATATATGCATAAAGTCCTGAGTGTGTAGAGAAATAGGGTCTGTCAGGACAAGGCATTTGACCTCAGATGATTTGTACGATGTGTTACAGTGAGAAAAATGAACACCTTTATTTGTGATTGGCTCAGTTTGAGTCACATGCCCAAGGCAATAGTCAAAGACTGAACTGAGTGGGGACAGCCCAATAGAGACACCAGTGAGAAGAAATTGCTGGAAGGCAAAGCAACGGGGGCATTTTGAGAACTAGAGAAGCAGATCACAAACATCATGGAAGAACCTAAATGCTGTGCTAAGAAGTGAGGCGCTTTGGGGATGTTAGTAGAGACATAAAAATACATGTTGTTCTTTAAACTTTTCTTATACAATGTGGGAAATCCTAACATTATTTAACTCTAGAGTATAAGTGGGAATTTAATCTTAGAATTCTTTTGTGTGCACAATCTCATTCCCAGGAAATAACCACTATAAACAATTTAGAGTACAAGTTTCCTGACACTCATAGAAAGTTGTTTATCTGTTAATCTCTAGGGCAGTGGTCTCCAATTGTTTTTGACCTGGTGCTTATTTAATAAAGCACCAGTATATGTTGGTTCATTTATTTATAAATTCAATACACGTCCTACTAATATTGGCCAATATCCTCAGACATAAGAAACAACTTAAGGCAAAGTTTACCATTAAGGATAGTGAATGTAAATCCACATTTCAAATACCTTCTTGTAGTTTCATAAAAATCTGTTTTACTGTCACACTGGTCAGCCTTTTAGCTTCCTAAGGTGCCTGAGTTGTACCAGGAGGAGAAAAAGTATTTGCCCTGCATTTTCTCGTTTCCTTGTGCTTATAAAGGAGGATCATATTGTGGTTAAGAGCACTGTCTGAGGTGAATTGAGGCTCTGCCATTGGCCAACAACTTACTCAAACTCTCATGTTTAAAATGAGAATAAAAACAGTACCATCCTCACAGGGTTTTGTGAAGGCTAAATGAATTACTAGAGACGAAGTACTTAGGACAGTGCCTGGTGTGCACTACATGCTATGTAAGTATTTGCTATCGTTGGCATTATATTCCTACTGTTGTTTTTTGTAGGAATCTTTTAAAGCCACTTTTCTGTTTTCTGAGGGCAAACCAGATAACGTAATCTGTAAATCTACCCCACTGAACCCTCAGTGACCCTCTCTTTGCTGTGGGAGCTCCCCTTCCCTTCAAGTTTCCTGGGTACAGTATTGGCCAAGAGGCCATCAGACATGCATCCTGAGTGGGAGTGCTGATGTCAATCCACACATAAAATGTTAGTAAATTCTCGGTTTTCTTTTTTTAAAAAATAAAATGCAAATAAGTGCATGTGTGTATTCTAATATTTTCTTCTCACACCTCAGTGGATTTCTAGGGAATTCCCTGTGATGTGCCCACCCACTCTGGGTGCCTATGTGCTAGGGGACGCACCGCTGAGAATAGCTCCACAGCCTTGGAGAGCTGACAGCTGTGGAAGCAGGACGCTAGCAAGAGGAAGTGTTGGGCTGGGAAACAAATGCAGGGACATGAAAGGACAGGCAGAGCAAAGGAAACCTGGCAAGAGCTCATGAGTGGAATTTTAGCTGTAGGCAATCCTGCTCGGAAAGCTTTTCCTGGTCAAGTCAGTGAGGCCATGGGGTTTCAGAGCCCGTATTTTCCCAAAGCTCAGCTGCAGGCAAGTAAGCATTCACCCAGTACCTACAGGGGCCCAGCACTGTGCTATGGGCCTGAGGGTAAGTGGTGACTTCTGCAAGGAGTTCATAATCTGATTGTGATGACTAACACCAACATAGAATTCCAATATGAATTATTTATTTATGTCTATTAATATGTAAAAATACATACACTTTATGAATAAATCTCATAGCACAAAATGCTATAATTTACAGAGGGAACTAATTAGCCTTACTTGAGTTTTTAAAGGAATGGCTTCTGGAGGAAGGAGATGGTGCCCAGATAAGTATTAAAAGAACAAACTTTACTTCATTAATGCTAAACAACAAAAAAACAAACAAACAACCCTTCTTTTAATGTTTATTAAAGACTAGAGGCCCAGTGCATGAATTCGTGCACAGGTTGGGGGTTCAGCCGGCCCGGCGCCAATCGGGGCAGATTGGGGCCAGGCCTGTCAAGAGGCGGAGATGGTTAGAGGTTGGAGGCCTGCCCCCCCCCACCCCCCACCCCCCCGCCCCCCATCAGGGCTGATCAGGGCCGGGTCCTCTGGGGGGAGAGGCCACAGGTGATTAGCCGGTGGGCTCTGCCCCCAGCCATGGGGAGAGGCTGTGGGCAGTGGGCTGGCCAGCCCCACCCCCTATTGGTGTGGGGGGGGGGGCTGATCAGGGTCAGAGCTGGCTGGAGGGAGGGGCCTCAGGCCAATTGGGGTGGTGGGGGCTGACTGGGGTTGGGGCTGGCCATGGGGAGGGGCTGTGGGTGGTGGGTCAGCTGGCTCCGCCCCTGATTGGAGGGGGGGAGCCAATTGGGGGTGGAACTGGCTTGGGGGAGGGGCTGTGGGAAGTTGGCCAGCCAGCCCCATGCCCCGATCTGGCCGGTTCACTGGCCACAATGGGTGTCATAGCAACCGGTCATTCTGATCGTTATGGCGTTCTGTCGCTGGCTTTTTATATGTATAGATGCTGTTCTCAATGACCCAGGATTTGTATAGAGCCACTACAGACAGGAGAATATAAATTCCAGGAGGATGTTTGTTGCTGATTTTTTCACTGTTGTGAGCCTGATGCCTACAAAAATACTTGACACATAGTGGGTTCTCATTTGTCAAATGAATTAATGAATGAAGCTTCATAGTCTCTCTTTGAATCATGGTATGAGTATTATGGTGACTACAGACCGAATTTAGTCCAAGTTCCACAGCTGAAAAGCCAAGGTCCAAATTGTTCAAGTAATCTACTCAAGGCCATCCAAGGAGCCAGGTCTGTCACTGGAGTTAGCACTCCTCTTTCCTAAGTCCTAGCCCAGAGCTTTCTTCACGATCCAATGGCACTTCCCCAGAAGTACCAGATGGCCACTGCTCATCTTTCACTATTCAGATCTTCTCAAGAGCCAGGAAAGAATCTGATTCCAGAAAGTTGACGGAAATGAAGACAGCTAGAGATTTTTCTCTCCAGCAGCTGTGTCCGTGTCTGTGTCTGGCTTCCCTGGAAACCAATGGTTTCCATTGTTATATGTCCTTTTTTCTGTCAGGAATGAGGAAGAAGAAACAAAATAGCATAAAATGTGTAGGTAAAATTTAAATTATGTAACATAAAAACATTCTCTAACTACTTCCGTTATTTTCCAAGCAAATTAACTAGGCTAGTAGCCCAATATGCAACAGGAGTACTAGTATGATCAGAACATCTCCGAGTTGCATAATGGTACCCAATATGCAAAAGGGTACCATTTTTAAGGGTACCTTTTGAATACACTGTGAAATAAATGTATAATCTATAAACTATTACATTTCATATAAAATAAAAAATGTATATATATCCAACAACCCAGAATTTTAAGTTTTAGGCCTCATCATCACACCCTTTTGTTTCTGCATACATTTTATTGTCTCAATATAAACTCTGTAACCCTTTCTAAATAGGAACTTTCTGAACTTTATTAAGTTCCTCCCCACTTTCTAAAAACTATGTTTTTATTGATTTTAAAGAGAGATGAAGGGAGAGGGAGAGAGAGAGATAGAAAAAACGCTAAGAGAGATCAGTTTTAACTTTAAACTGATGTGACCTTAAATAGATAAGCTAGCTATGTTTTTTATTCCCCAGTGAGTATGGGTGGCACCCAGTGATGAAAGGTGCTTTATGCATGTTTATTGGCTTGAAATGAATAGAAGAGCAGAAAGAGGTTTTGTCTAGAATATTTAAGAATATATTCAAAATAATAACGTCTATTCATCGAGCTACATGTTGCACATTATGCTACCTGCTTCACATGTAAACCTCACAACTAACTGCAGGGGAATGTTTTTAAGTTCCTGTTTCACAGAGAAGGATACTGAGGCTGAGAGAGAATCATCTGCCCATGTCACAGCCAGTAAATGGCAGAGCCAAGAGTCAAACCAAGAAATGCCTGGTTCCATAGCCTATGTTCCACCTTCTCATACTGCCCTGTCTTCCTGCATTACTGAGTCATCAGAACTAACATAATTTTCCAGAGTGATATTAATCAGATTTCCTGCAGAATTATTACTTATATGTCTCTATTTGAGGCTAATGTGTGAACTCCCATGGTGGAGAGAACTGTTTAATTCCCCGTTTTGTACCTACTGCTTAGCATAATAACTGGTACATAATAATAGCATTCATGGGATATTAGGTGCTAAAAACAGTTCAAAGTACTTTATGCATATTAGCTTAATCCTCATAAGAACTTTTCACAATAGACACTATTAATATCTTCAGTCTACAAATGAAGAAGTGGAACCATGAAGAGGTTAACTAATTTGCCCAAGATATCATAGAGGCTTTCAGTGCTCACCCTTCCTGTGTCTTCTCTCTCTCTCTCTCTCTCTCTCTCTCTCTCTCTCTATATATATATATATATATATATAGATAGATAGATAGATAGATTGCAGATAAGAAGAGAGATAGAAACATCAATGATTAGAGAGAATCATTGATCTGCTGCCTCCTGCATGACCCACACTGGGGATAGAACCCACAGCCAAGGCATGTGGCCTGACTCAGAATCAAACTGTGACCTCCTTGTTCAAAGGTCAATGCCCAACCACTGAGCCACACTGACCGGGCAGTCTCCTCTCTTTCTAAGCATGTGAGAGGATCATTTTCCCCACCCTCTTCTAGTTAGATGGCCTTGTGACTGATAATGGTCAATACACTAGAAGTAGAATGGACATGTATCCCTTCTCACTAAAGCATTTAACTGCAGATATGAGACCCTGCAGTGCTCAACAAGCTGAAGTGCATCCACAGCTACAAGGAGCTGGATCCCCATCACTCTGGATTTCTGAGTGATTATGTGAGAACAACTCCCTCTCCCTCATGATGGAAATGTATCATGAATGAGAAATAAACCTTGGTGTTTTAAGCCACTAAGATTTCGGTTTTGACTTGTTACTATATGCTATAGACTAGATATCTGTATTCCCCTCAAAATTCATATATTGAAACCTCATCCCCAATGTGATGCATTTGGAAGTGGGCCTTTGGGAGGTGATGAGGTCATGAGAGTGGAGCACACATGAATGGCATTGGTGCCCTTATAAAAGAGAGCCCTCTGCCATGTGACTACAGCAATAAGACAGCCAGCTATCTATGGTCTATGAAACCAGGAGGCAGGCTCTCCCCAGACACTGAATCTGCTGGTACCTTGATCTTGGACTTCCCAGCCACCAGAACTATGAGAAATAAATGTTTGTTGTTTATAAGCCACCCAGTCCATGGCATTTTTATTATAAAAGCTCAAATGGGCTAGACACCATAGCAAACATAACGCATGCTGACTAATACACAGGATCAGAACTCTAGTAAGTGATGGAGTGGAGATTTAAACCTAGGCAGCTCTGGCTCTGAGCAGATTCTTTAAATCACTACCTTGGAAATTACTAGTAAATGTCAATTGACTAATGAATGAATAAATGGTAGGAGGCCTTTGTTATTCACTCATGCTTAGCAATCAGGAGTCAGCATTGGTAGGGGGTGGAATGCTTTCCATTTTCAAAGAATATCATCTCATTTTCATCTTGAAATACTGGACAGTTTTGATATTTATAGAAGATGAATATCTCTAATCAGCACAGCATTCATCTTGACCTTGTCTTTTGAAGGTATTCAGCTAAATTGGAGCTTTCAGATTTCATCAAAATGGAACCAAGTGGTTGTTTTGATTTATTAATGTTTGACTCTGTTTATTTAAAATGATAGTATTATCAATCAAATGAAATTTTAATCACAATTGGAATCTTCAAAAACTAACAAAATGCACACTCACTCCTATATAATAAAAGCCTAATATGCTAAGTTCCCTGTCGTCCGGTCGGCCATTCAACCAATCAAAGCGTAATATGCTAATGATATGCTAAGGCCACTCAACCGCTTGCTGTGACGTGCACTGACCACCAGGGAGCAGATTCTCTGACCGGTAGGTTAGCTTGCTGCTGGTGTCCGGCCAATTGGACTGCGCAAGATGGGCCAGACACGCCCTGGAGCCCTCCTGCCATCCCTCCCCAGCTAGCCAACCTCCCATGTCCTTCCCAGCCCTGATCGGGCACCAGTGGGGTCCCTTGGCTCAAATTTCATGTACCGGGCCTCTAGCTTGGTAATAAAAGACAGTTCTCCCAAAAAGGTACCCATAGGTGATTTTAAATGTGCTTACGAAATTGATCTCTTCCTCTTCTTACAAGGCCACAGTCATTTGGGATTAGGCCTCAGCCTTATGACCTCATTTAACCTTAATTACCTCCTAAAGACCCTATCCAGATAATAGTCACATTCGAGGTTAGGGCTTCAACATATCAGTTTCAGGGGGAAACACAATTCAGTTTATAGCAAAATGTCACTAAGGAGCCACAGTCTAATGGCCAAAGCGAATGGGACATGATTCAAGTCTAACAGGACTCTAAACTTTAACAGTTTGTTTTCCTGGAGGACCTCACACACATTTTCTACCTTCTGATGGCAATTATGTCAGGCTATCCCTGACATAATTTCCCTCTGGGCCTTAGTACCAGGGAGCCCAGATCCCTGGCCCTATCCCAGTAACTAAAGTGGCCCCTATTATTAGAATAGCTGCAATCTGCCCTCCCCCGCCCTTGATTGTTTTCCCCATTATGTGTTTGTCTCTTTGTATTAGCCAAATCATATTTTTTCTCAGATGATTAAAGAAGTAGACAATGTAACCATGGGTTTTTGATTTCCTTTTTTATATACTGTCAGCTTATAGAGTGGTACTATATTTTCACTGGAACATATTGTACTTAAAACAAAGAAATAGTGGCTGAATAATGCTTTCTTCCTATGGGGGCTTAATATTTTTCCCATATACTGTGTATTACTCTGTCTGAGAATTATATTTTTTCTAACTTAAATAACCTTAAGGACTAAGTTTTATCAAACCGAAGACATCCATATCCTTTGAGTAAAAAACCAATATGAGTATAATTACTTTGAGTGTTGAACTAAGTTAAATTGCAAGATCCTGAAAATGCAGATTATAATAAAAATATCTCCTTAACCATGACTACAGTGGTTAAAATTTAATGCAACATTAATGGTGAAGTATAACCCTTCTAATGGTCTCTGCTCCTGCTTTGTGGAAGCTAAGGCAGGATTTATGCTACAAACAGGGCTCTATTCATGGAAATATGTAGCTTAGTTTTTAAATACCATCAGCACATAACAAGACCATTTGCTCTGTTTTATGTTGTCATGTATTTATTAGTTTGTAATAATAACCATGACCTCCAGAGGCTGGGCATTTTCTGGGAGCTAATGATCTGGGTTGGAGGCCCAAAGCTTCACGCTGAGACCATTAATCAGCCCACCAGCCCTTAGCTGATGGTAAACACCTTCTTCCATCCGTCATTGTAACTCAGGCCCTACAAGCCAGAGCATAAGGTTTGGAGAGCCTACCCTGGCCGGGCTTTGCTGAATACCACAGCACACTGCTAATCATATCCATAAGCCAGTGTCAGAAACTTCACACTGCAGAGGACATGTCTTCTATGACTGTCACTCTTCTAAGGCCTGGAGCCTGTCTCTCAAAAGATCAGGATATGAGAAAGATCATCATTAACTTCCTTTTCAAGCCACTGGCCAAGCAGCATTAAAAATATTTTCATATAATTGAACCCTATTAAATAAGCATTTTTAATATTTTAAAAACTAGGATGGGTTTTATAAACAGGAAAACCACAAGCCCAACATTCCATTGTTTTTGTTTACAATTGTATTATGATTGACAACTCTAAGGCAGATCATCTGTAGCTAGCACACCAAGCTCCATCTCACTCCTGGAAGGTCTCAGAACACCAAAGCTGAGAAAACCAGGAGACTTTTCCTCTGGAGGCTGCTCCCCCAAGTTCCAGTCAATTCCCAGGGGCCTCTTCTGAGCTTTCATCCTCCCCAGCCTCACTGTGAAATGTTGACTACTTCCTGCCTCTGGACACTGCTGTTCGTTCATTCAACAAGAATTTATGTGACGCCTACAATGCACCAGGCACTCATTTCTCCCCTGGCTTCTGTGCTGTCTTTCTTTCTTAGTTCTCACATCTTACTACTGCTCTCCACCTTTCTTGTTTGTACTTTGTCTGTTCATCCTTGTGCTATCCAAGGTTCTCTTTTGTCCTTTTTTTTTGAGTTTTTGGGTATACTTAACATACTACAAAAATCACCCATTTTAATGGTACAGAGTGATGAGTTTGGGTAAAAGTACACAGTTGGGCAACCACCATCAAAGTTTTAGAACACCTTCTATCACCCCAAAATAGTCCTCCCTGCTCCATTTCTGCTTTTGTTTTGCCTTTTTAAGAATTCATATAAATGAAATTATTAAGTATGCTCTTTTCCCTTAGCATGATGTTTTTGAGACTCATTCATGCTATTGAGTGTACGTGCCCTTGACAGAAATTGAACCTCCAACCCTTTAGTTTGCCAGCTGAGGCTCTATCTATTGAACCAAACCGGTTAGGGCAGTAGGTTTTTCCTTTTAATTGTTCAGTACTATACCGTTGTATGGATATACCATTGTGTAGCCAAGATCTTGAACTTTTTAACCATCCTGTGCCTCAGTCTCCCAATTTGTAAAATGGGCACAATACTGGTAACTTAAAGCAAAGACTGGTATCTACTAGGTTCTCTGTTAGCTCATGTTATTATATTTAATTGCCCACTCCTGGGAGATACGAATGTCTTATCCTAAGGGGCTCAAATCAAGAACTTTTAGGGCATTACTTGAAAGGCGCACCGCCCGCCTCTCCGGGCGGTGCGGGGGGAGGAGTCTGACCGCCTGGCTCTGAAATCCCTCCGCGCCCGCCGTAGGGCCTGGCCTCCCCGGAGCGGTCGAGTCTCCGGACCGGCTGCGCGGTGGCCGGCGGCGGGCCGAGGGGTGGGGGCCTGGCGGCGTCCGACCACGGGGGAGGTCATGGGGGCGGAAGGCCTCACCGCCTCACTCTTTCCTCCCTTCCCCCGTGGTCGGCTCCCCGCTTGCCCGCGCTGAGGCCGAGGGTCCATGCGGCCCTCGGGGCCCAGTCGGGGGGGACCGGGGCCTGCGTGGGCCGACCGCCGGGCCCCATGTGGGGGGCCATCCTGCCTTGTGGCGAGTTCGAGCGGCAGCAGCAGGAGCCAGACAAGGACTGCGCCCTCCATCTTGCCTTGGGGTCTCCATCTTGGGACAGGACCATGTGCACCCTCCATCTTGCCTTGGGTCCTCCATTTTGGGATGGGGCCACGTGCTTCCTCACGGGAAGAAGCCGCTGCTAGCCACACCCAGGATTTCTCTGAATTAACCAATGGTGATCAAGGGAAGTGCACGCCATCACTATGACCACATCCTGTACCGACTCGCGCCTGGCCAATCAGCCGGGCCCACAGTGCCCTCTCCTGCCCCCACTCCACCCCCCTTTAAAACCCCCTGTCCCATCAGGCCTCGCTCTCTCGGCCGCTGGACTTTCCGCTGTGTCGGTGGGTCTGGTGAACGGGGAGCGCAGGCCGGCTTGCATAATAAAGGACTCTTTGCTTTTGCATCGGACTGACTGGCTCCCTGGGGGTCTTGGGAACTTTGAAATCTGGGCACAACATTTTGGGGGCTCGCCCGGGGTTCCCAGGACCATCGAGGGACCCGCAATCCGGAGAGTCTGACTGACCGCGGCAGGGGTAGGTGTGTTGTTTGTTTTGTTTGTTGTGTGTTTTGTTCAGTGTGAGCTCATTTCTGGAATCTGTAATTGCCTGAGAGGGTCTAGGTGGACGCACCCCAAAAGACCACAGGCGGGGGGGGGAGTTGGAAGACGTTCCGCCCCCCCAGGAGGGATGGATATGCCCCTCAGAGGGATGGATATGCCCCTCGCGGAAAGCAGGTCGCTCCTGCTAGCTAGTTTGGTATAAGGCCATTGTCTAGCGTTCGGGTTTGGCTTCCATGGAATTGGAAGCCTGTTTTGGTTCTGCTTCCATGGCGTTGGAAGACTGTATTTTCGGGCCCGTTTGTTGTTTGTGTTTGTGTCTTTTTGGTTTTATTTTGTGGACTCACTGGACGGACATTATGGGACAGACTCAAACTACCCCTTTAAGCATTATGGTCGATCATTTCAGAGAGGTAAGGGAAAGAGCCAGGGACCTCAGTGCAGAGGTTCGGAAAGACCGGTGGCAGACTTTTTGTTCCAGGGAGTGGCCAACTTTGGACGTTGGGTGGCCGCCGGAGGGGACTTTTGACCTCCCCACCATCCGCCGAGTCAGGGATGTCGTCTCCCGACTTAGAGGGGGACGTCCTGGTCAGCTTTCTTACATTGTTACTTGGCAGGACCTCGTGGAAGACCCGCCATCTTGGCTCAGGCCCTTCCTACCTCCACATCCTCCCGGGCCGAAGCCCATTCTTGCTTTGCAGAGAACGGAAAAGGAGGAGAAAAGGAAGACTCTCACCCAGCCTTCGGCCCCTCCCCTCCCTATCCTGCAGGGGGGGACTGAAGAAGAACTAATCTTTCCTCCCCCATATAGCCCATGGAGGGACGATCCTTCCACGCCGGGAGTGGCTGGGGGCGGAGTTCTGGGAGTGGCTGGGGGCGGAGTTCTGGGAGTGGCTGGGGGCGGAGTTCCGGGAGTGGCTGGGGGCGGAGTTCTGGGAGTGGCTGGGGGCGGAGTTCTGGGAGTGGCTGGGGGCGGGGTTCCAGGAGTGGCCTCGGTAGGAGGCCCGCCTCTCACCCGGCAAAGGGCTCAGCAGGAACTGTCTGCTGCAGCACCTGACTCCACTATCAAGACCCTGCCCTTACGGGCCGCTGGACCCCCGGATGCGGATGGCAACCAACCGTATCATTATTGGCCTTTTTCAACATCCGATCTCTATAACTGGAAGGCACAAAACCCCAAGTTTTCTGAGAAACCAGGGGGACTTATTGACTTGCTAGATTCTGTTCTTTTCACCCATCAGCCCACATGGGACGACTGTCAGCAGCTTTTACAGGTTCTGTTCACGACGGAAGAGAGAGAAAGGATCCTCAATGAGGCCCGGAAAGTGGTTCCAGGCGTGGATGGAAACCCAACTGCCAACCAGGTCCAGATAGATGTCTCTTTTCCCTTAACTAGGCCTGAATGGGATTTCAACACGGCAGAAGGTAAGGAGAGGCTTTCGGTCTATCGTCAGACCCTAATGAGAGGTCTCAGAATGGCTGCTAGAAAGCCAACTAATTTGGCCAAGGTGGGGAATGTTCAGCAGGAAAGGGATGAGTCTCCAGCTGCCTTTTTAGAACGGATCATGGAGGCTTACCGTACCTACACCCCCATGAATCCAGAAGCTCCTGAAAACAAGGCAGCTGTGATCATAAGCTTTGTAAACCAGTCGGCCGCGGATATTAAAAGGAAACTACAAAAAGTAGATAGGTTGGGAGAGAAGAGTTTACAGGATTTACTGGCAGTGGCAGAGAAGGTGTACAATAACCGAGAGTCTCCAGAAGACAGGCAAGCTCGCGTCGTGGCTGCCTCTAGCAGTAGGCAAGCTCGGGACCTGGCTAGGGTCCTGCTGGCTACGACCATGGACTTCCCCAAGGAGCGAGACCGTCGCTTCCGACAGCCTGCAAGCAATAAAGGAAGAGGTAAGCAGACCACCCAAGAGGGGAGGCGGGGGCTACGGAAGAATCAATGTAAGTTTTGCATGGACATAGGGCACTGGGCTCGAGAGTGTCCGAAGAAGGCCGGTGAGAAGGGAGACAGGACTGACCGAGTCAAGGTCTTAGAGCTGGGTGAACTGAGTGATTAGGGGAGTCAGGGTTCGGACCCCCTCCCCGAGCCCAGGATAACTCTCAGAGTGGAGGGGACTCCTGTTAACTTCCTTGTTGACACCGGGGCACAACATTCGGTCCTCCGTACCCCGCAAGGAAAACTGGCGAATAAAAAGTCCTGGGTGCAAGGAGCAACTGGTATGAGCCAGTATTCATGGACTACCTGAAGGACAGTAGATTTAGGAACAGGCCAGGTATCCCACTCTTTCATGGTAATACCGGAATGCCCCTACCCACTATTAGGACGGGACCTACTGACCAAAATTGGAGCTCAAATAACTTTCAGACAAGGGGGGCCTCAGGTCACCGATGAGGAGGGCCGCCCCATTCAGGTCCTGACCATGAGGCTAGAGGATGAATATCGCCTCTACCAGAAGACTTCCCTGGTGGAGGGCAGTATGGACAAATGGCTACAAGAATTCCCAACAGCATGGGCAGAGACAGGAGGGGTGGGGCTGGCCGCCCACAGGGCCCCAGTCCTAGTAGAACTAAAACCAGGAGAAGGTCCGGTAAGAATCAAGCAGTACCCTATGCCTCAGGAGGCACGGAAGGGGATTCAGCCTCATATCAGGAGACTGAAGAGCTTGGGGGTGTTAGTTCCCTGCCAGTCTGCATGGAACACTCCCCTACTGCCGGTTAAAAAGCCCCAGACAAACGACTACAGGCCAGTACAGGACCTCCGAGAAGTAAATAAAAGAGTTATGGACATACACCCAACAGTCCCAAACCCGTACACTCTCTTGAGCTCCTTGGCACCCTCTAAAGTCTGGTACACGGTATTAGATCTGAAAGATGCCTTCTTCAGTCTACCCCTAGCACCTCAAAGTCAGTCCCTGTTCGCCTTTGAGTGGCATGACCCAGAGGAGGGCTTCAGTGGACAGCTGACTTGGACACGCCTACCCCAGGGGTTCAAAAACTCGCCCACCATCTTCGACGAGGCGCTGCACGAGGACCTGGGTGAGTACAGAAGGGAACACCCCAACCTCACCCTCCTCCAGTACGTAGATGACATCTTGATTGCTGCAGACACAGCCAAGGACTGTGAGCGGGGGACCCGAGATCTATTGGCCACCCTGGGGGCCTTAGGGTACCGGGCATCCGCGAGGAAGGCTCAGTTATGTCGAGAAAGGGTGAGTTACCTGGGATACATCCTGGAGGGCGGGCAGCGGCGGTTATCGGATGCCAGGAAAGAGACTGTTTTGAAAATCCCTACTCCCACCTCCCGAAGAGAAGTAAGGGAATTCCTAGGATCGGCCGGCTACTGCCGCCTCTGGATACCGGGTTTTGCCGAAATCGCCAGGCCCCTATATGAAGCTACCAAAGAGGGAAAGGCGTTTGACTGGACTGAGAAAGATGAAGCTGCCTTTAGGCAGTTAAAGAAGGCCCTTCTAGGTGCCCCAGCCCTGGGCCTGCCAGATATTACAAAGCCCTTTCACCTCTTTGTGGATGAACACAAAGGGATAGCGAAAGGGGTCTTGACTCAAGCTTTAGGCCCCTGGAGCCGCCCAGTGGCTTATTTGTCCAAGAAGTTAGATCCTGTAGCTGCCGGCTGGCCACCATGCCTGAGAATTATCGCGGCAACAGCGCTCTTAGTCAAAGACGCCGACAAACTGACCCTGGGGCAGGAAATCTGGATTACAACCCCACATGCCATTGAGGGAGTCCTGAAGCAGCCTCCTGACAGATGGATGAGTAACGCTCGTATAACCCATTACCAGAGCCTCCTACTCAACCCTCCAAGAGTACGGTTCCACCCCAGTGCGGCCCTCAATCCCGCTACTTTGCTGCCCGACCCTGACTTAGATGCCCCACTACACGACTGTGCGGGAATCCTAGAGCAGGTGCATGGACTCCGGAAGGACTTGACCGACCAGCCCCTCCCTGATGCAGAGGCCACCTGGTTCACGGATGGGAGCAGCTTCGTGCGGGACGGGTGCAGGTACGCGGGTGCAGCGGTGGTCACTGAAACGGACACTGTGTGGGCGGAGGCCCTGCCCTCCGGGACGTCAGCCCAGCGAGCAGAACTCATCGCCCTTACTAAGGCACTGACGCTGGGGGCTGGAAAGCGGCTTAACGTTTACACAGACAGCCGTTATGCATTTGCTACAGCTCATGTCCACGGAGCAATCTATCAGGAGAGAGGGCTGCTGACGGCAGAGGGACGGACAATAAAAAATAAGCAAGAGATTCTCGATCTGCTTGCAGCCTTATGGCTTCCTGCCAAGTTAGCCATAATCCACTGCCAAGGGCACCAGAAAGCTGATGACCCAGTAGCAAGAGGTAACCAAAAGGCTGACCAGGCTGCGAAGGCAGTAGCCCTTACCTCGGTCCCTACCATGGCCTTACAACTCCCAGACCCAGGGGACCCAGTCTTACCAGACCAGCCCAAGTACTCCCAGGAAGAATTGCAACGCATCAGAAAGCTCCCCAGAGCCCATGAAATAAAGGGATGGTGGCATACACCAGAAGGGGAACTCATACTACCAGACCGGCTCGGGGACACGGTATTAGAACATATGCACCGGTCTACTCACCTGGGGACCCGGAAAATGAAGGACTTAATTCGACATGCTGGGATCAAGATTCACCAGCAGGATACCAAGATAGATCAGGTTGTATCTGCCTGCAAGACCTGTCAACTCACAAACACAAGAGCTGGATCAAATGAAAGAGGGACCAGGCTCAGAGGCACCAAACCGGGAGCACAATGGGAAGTCGACTTCACTGAAATTAAACCAGGGAAGTATGGTTATAAATATCTTTTAGTATTTGTAGATACCTTCTCTGGCTGGGTAGAGGCATACCCAACCAAGCATGAAACAGCTCAGACGGTGGCCAAGAAGCTGCTCGAAGACATCTTACCCAGGTATGGTTTTCCTGCTATGATAGGGTCCGACAACGGGCCAGCCTTTATTTCACAGGTAACACAGGTAGTAACCAGGGCTATTGGGGCAAATTGGAAATTACATTGTGCTTATAGACCCCAGAGTTCAGGTCAGGTAGAAAGAATGAACAGAACTCTAAAAGAGACCCTTACCAAATTAACCATGGAGACTGGTGGGGACTGGGTGGCTCTCCTACCGTATGCCCTTTACCGGGTAAGGAACTCCCCTTACACCCTGGGCTTTACTCCCTATGAAATCATGTTTGGCAGGCCACCCCCTATCATTCCTAACCTTAAAGCTGACCTTCTCGCTGAATTTGAAAATCAAGAACTATCTCTTTCTTTGAGAGGGCTCCAGAAGGCACATGAGGACATTTGGCCACGCCTCCGCGCCATCTACGAAGCCAGCCCAACCCCAACTCCTCATCAGCACAGACCAGGAGATTGGGTCTACGTCAGAAGGCACCGCCGGGAGACCCTAGAACCACGTTGGAAAGGTCCCTACACTGTGGTGCTGACCACCCCCACCGCTCTCAAGGTAGATGGCATCGCGACCTGGGTCCACCACACTCACGTGCGGTCAGCGGATCCATCCATGACCCGGAAAGACTTCATCACCAAATGGAGCATCGATCGAGATCAATGCAACCCGCTCAAGCTCAAGCTACGGCGTGCTCGACCTGCCTGATGCCGGTAACATGGCTCGCGATCACTCCTGTCACCAGGAGCCCCCACAATACTGTGTAATACACGTAGATAATGCCTGCATCTTCATGGACAAGGCTCCAAAGAGACAAGGACAATTTATGGGGTCACATGTTTAGTAGCAGAAGATTCGGCTGCCTAAAGCAGCCATGATGTTTCATTGTATTGATATGTTATATTAACCTTTGATTCTTTTGCAGGTTTCGAATGTATGTTGGCTGTCCTGGAAGGGAGCTGTGTGGGGTGGCCCCCAAAAGTAAAGGGTGTCTAGCTGGCAAGGGGGCAGGTGCCCAACTGGGCAGGAAAGGGTTCCCATCAGGTTTTGGACTCTGTTGAGAGACAGCTAACAGCTGGCAGCCTATATACTGCCTTGCAGGCCTGAGTCACCATGCCCATGTCAGGGGTAGTAAAGCTAAAAAAAAAAAAAAAAAAAAAGAAGCCTGTTTAGAATAGAAGGTTAGGGGGATAGTTATGCATAGGAAGAAGGTTTTATGCCAACAGTTACTGTTTTGTTTTAAATCTATGAAAAGGAAGTAGCAAGGAAAGTCAGAAAATCTTAGAGTAGATCAGTATGTTCTTCTCCTTATGTAATTCCTCCAGAATCTGGCGATATGTGAAGGGATTTATTCCCTCCTGAGAAGGCACTTAAGCATTCTGTATTGCCAAAAGGATCCCAATTGTCTACAGCTGTTGTCTGAGCTCTCCGTTCAAGCTGGGTTTATGAAAAGCTGGTACCGTGGATCTGTCTCTTGCCCAGTGGCGTAAGCTGGGGCCTCTCTGTAGACGAAACCTGGACTCCCCAAGAGATGTGATCAATGCCGGGACCCCGCCAGCAGGCGAGGGGAACCCAAGGCAGTTGCTGGGCATGGAGGCCAGAGGGACATAGGCTATCAAGGAGACAGAACTGAACCTCACATCACCCTACTTGGCCCAGAGATAGCTGGTAGTCAACGACGGGTAAGATCTCACAGGGTGGGACGACCTAAGACAGGCACAGCTGGGGGCCAGTAGGAGAAAACTTGGGGTGCAACAAAGGTGGGGCACAGATCCTCACCCCCCCAATGGTGCACGGGCTTGAACACTCGCCCCTTCTGAGGAAGGTCTCCTGTCCCCGTGGCTGCTTCTTGCTTCCCATGCCCAGCCCAGACCAGGAACCAAATAACAGAAGAGACTTGGTCCAGCTGAAAATGGTGCCCAGAAAAACGGAGGCTTAGTTCAACAGACTCTAAATTTAAACCTAGCCTAACAAACAGGAATGCTTGAGCCTCTTCAAGGCAAATAATACTAAATCTTGATTTGTTTTTTTATGATAACCATGGAGGAATTCTAAGAAGAAAGATCCTATTTCAATAGAAGTTATTAAATCTAAAATGGTTTCTTTCCCTTCCACCGGACCATTTGTTAGCCTTATAGGGATAGTTCAGTTGATAGTTTTGGTGGAATAGAATTGCAGCCCGTCTCATGATTGAGCCGGAAGTTCCAAGACAAGGGGGGAATGAAAGGCGCACCGCCCGCCTCTCCGGGCGGTGCGGGGGGAGGAGTCTGACCGCCTGGCTCTGAAATCCCTCCGCGCCCGCCGTAGGGCCTGGCCTCCCCGGAGCGGTCGAGTCTCCGGACCGGCTGCGCGGTGGCCGGCGGCGGGCCGAGGGGTGGGGGCCTGGCGGCGTCCGACCACGGGGGAGGTCATGGGGGCGGAAGGCCTCACCGCCTCACTCTTTCCTCCCTTCCCCCGTGGTCGGCTCCCCGCTTGCCCGCGCTGAGGCCGAGGGTCCATGCGGCCCTCGGGGCCCAGTCGGGGGGGACCGGGGCCTGCGTGGGCCGACCGCCGGGCCCCATGTGGGGGGCCATCCTGCCTTGTGGCGAGTTCGAGCGGCAGCAGCAGGAGCCAGACAAGGACTGCGCCCTCCATCTTGCCTTGGGGTCTCCATCTTGGGACAGGACCATGTGCACCCTCCATCTTGCCTTGGGTCCTCCATTTTGGGATGGGGCCACGTGCTTCCTCACGGGAAGAAGCCGCTGCTAGCCACACCCAGGATTTCTCTGAATTAACCAATGGTGATCAAGGGAAGTGCACGCCATCACTATGACCACATCCTGTACCGACTCGCGCCTGGCCAATCAGCCGGGCCCACAGTGCCCTCTCCTGCCCCCACTCCACCCCCCTTTAAAACCCCCTGTCCCATCAGGCCTCGCTCTCTCGGCCGCTGGACTTTCCGCTGTGTCGGTGGGTCTGGTGAACGGGGAGCGCAGGCCGGCTTGCATAATAAAGGACTCTTTGCTTTTGCATCGGACTGACTGGCTCCCTGGGGGTCTTGGGAACTTTGAAATCTGGGCACAACATTACTCACGATTGGTGGGGGTTTTTGAGTCAGTCTTCGCTGGGCTTGGAGGCTGGAAGAGAGGGAGGGAAGTGTGGTGTATCTGGGGTGGGGGTTGGGGCAGCAAGGGAAAGCGGGGTGGGCGGAAGGGGTAAGGGCCAGGAGTGGGTCGAAGAACAGATAGCAGGGTGAATAGGGGAATTGGGGGTGGGGCCTGGAGAAAGGGCGAGGCCTAGCGCAGGGGACACCGCCTCCTTGCGGGGCGGGACCAAAGGCCCAGCATGGAGGCCGCTTCCCCGAGTCCTGGCTTTGGTGAGCTCCAGAGCCCAAAGGTTATTCTGGATGGTGTGCGCGCTCCTTTCTCGCGGGAAAGCAGCGGGGTAAGCGGGACAGAGGCCCACCCAACTCCTCCCCGCTGCTCCCTCCCTTTGTCCTGGCTGGCGAGCCCAGACCATGCGAAGGCCCCAAGAGCAGAAAATCCCGGCCAGGCTCTGAGCTGGAGTCTCGCCCTCTGTGGGAGGGCGGTGGGAGGGAGGCCAGCGCTCTGGTGCAGCCTGTCATACTCAGCAATGAGGGAATAGTTTTTACCGTATACTAAGTATGGCAGGAGTTTAGTTTGCAGGAAATTTCTTTTTTTTTTTTTCCATTTTTTTTTTTTATTATTATTAGTTAAGGTATTACAAATGTGTCCTCATCCCCCCCATTAACCCCCAACCTCCCCCCCCCACACACAAACTCATGCTCCCATCCCCCTGTTGTCCATGTCCATTGGTTTGGCTTATATACATGTATACAAGTCCTTCGGTTGATCTCTTCCCCTTACCCCCGCCCTCCCCTACTTTCCTTCTGGGGATTGATAGCCTGATCGCTATTTCTCAGTCTTTGGGGTCTGTCCCTTTTCATCAGTCTATGTTGTTCTCTATAATCCACAAATGAGTGAGATCATGTGGTATTTATCTTTCTCTGACTGGCTTATTTCACTTAGCATAATGCTCTCCAGTTCCATCCATGCTGTTGCAAAAGGCAAGAGTTCCTTTTTTTTTTTATTAAAATATTAGATGCCGGTTCACGAATTAGTGTACATTGAAAGGAAATTAACTAGAAGAAATATATTAATATCGCTATTCACCCTTTCGTTATAGTAGAAGTGTCAACCAAATTCATGATCAACAATGACAGATGGAAACACATGTGTGGGATTGGAGCCAGTGAGAGCCATATATATACATTTGCTTAATTAGACCTGCTTTCTGATTTAGTTAAACTTTTTCCAGCCCAGTGAAGCACCCCAACTTTTCTTTCAGGTAATTGTCAGCAACACAGAAGTAATTATCAACATGCAGATTATTATTGTAGATCATGCAGGGAGAACAAAGGATGAAATATTTAACTGCAGCAGTGTTTGACTATATTCTGTGCAGTGAGAAAAGTAAAGTCATTTTCAAGTTCTACCACTTCTTACTTCCTTTCAGTTGGGTAAAGTTTCTAAACTTTCTAAATCTCCATTTTCTGGCTAATGAAAACAAAATAGGTTTCCACCAAGTCTTCTACCTACCTACTCCAGGACTCTGTGAGGATCAAATGAGATGAGGCACAGGAAAACGTTTCACAGACATTTGGTTAAAGTGTAAAATATTTCCACCTGGCTATAAAGCAAGTCCTGTTCCTGGGCTGAAGAAACTGCAAGGAGGCTAGTCGCTAGGGAGAGGAAGCCAGGCATTGCTATGTGATGTCATTACCTGGCACCCACAGCCATTGTTTCCAGGCTGGGCTGGGCTGTGGGCTGCATTTTGTGCTGTGGTGGTCTGGGCAGTGTTGGCTGCGATTTGGTGGGGTGTCACTTTGGGGTGGTGGCGGGGCCTGTGTCCCACTTGGGGGAAGCCGAGTATTGCTTTGTCGACATCAGGTCTGTGGTGCAGTTTCTTTGTAAATGGCCAGTACGCATCACAACAGCTCCTGCATTGAGCATCTGCCCCCTGGTAGTCAGTGCGTGTCATAGCAATCGGTCGGACAGTCGGAGGGACACTTAGCATATTAGTCTTTTATATATATAGATTAAGAGGAAAAGATAGTCACCTACACTCTCAGGTCC